>NC_136505.1:91861067-91996067 GCF_053919585.1 Euprymna scolopes
ACCGATTGCTAGTATATATATAAAATAGAAAAATCTTATTGAAAATTGATTCAAATTATCATAAAATCAAAAATGAACATTAAAAACCTATAAAGAAGGTATAAATAATTTATTTATTATCTGACAAGGAGTACAGATAAATTGAAAAGACCTTATTCTTTGGAATTTCAGAAAATGCAATTATTCTCATCAGAGGAAAGAGGTTTACAACGTGGTAGTGGTCACCACTTATCAAGGCCTGGACGCTACTCTAGGATAAGTGTTAATATGTTAATTATTTTAGAGAACACCCCCACAAAAACTTATTTATATTAGACTAGCGAGAGGGCGCCCGGCTTTGTCCAGTCATAAAATATTCTTCAATATGATATTTTAATTTGTCCAGATTTCATATATATTATTATAGAGTCGTGATTTTAAAAGTTTTAAAAAAAAACGTATTTGGGTGCCATAAGCTAGACTAAAAGCAAACTGTTGCGTTCAAAGCTGGTGCCGTTACCACTATTCCAATAAGCGCATAAATATTTTGCCATAGCTACGGGCTATTTTTGTGCTCCTAGTGGTGCCTCTCATCTGAATATAGTTTAGATTGTGGAATTGGAAGTTATTGTATGAATGAAATGTATTAAGATACTTATTTGTTGGTATCTGATCATTGGTGAAATTAGGGCGGGAAGAACTTTTCTGAGGACTTGTATACATTGTTCAGGAAGTTGGTATCTTGAATGGATCCAGCCATAACGACTGGAATACATCGTTGGGAAAGATTGTCGATTTGATCATGTTAATGAAGTGTGTAGTGTCCTTGACATAGCCAGTAACGTTAAGTAGGTTTTTTTTTTACTGGTGGGGGTGGGGTCACCGCTTATCAAGGTTCGGACGCCGTTGTAGGATAAGTGTTAGGTAGATAGTGAGATAAGATGATCAATAATGGTGGAACTTGGATAGGACTTGATTATTTAAGAGGATAGCTGAACAGGAAGATATTTACATTAGATTTGAAAATGACCATGGTGTAGTCAACTAGGAAGCAGCTCCACGATATTGTGTTCCACAAACAGATAGTTCAAGAAAAGTAACTATGCTCATGGAGTTTTCGTTTAGTTTTAGGCACAAATAGAGGGCAAGGAAAATTGTTGCCAGTTGTTGTAGTTAGACAAGTATTTGTTGCAAACGTTTTACGGAGGGGGAGATAGATTGGAGTTCAGTCGAGCACTTACCATAAAAGTAACGATAAAGCAGAGACAAGACTCGCAACGTCTCTTCTGTGAGAAAGATGGAATAGGGAGGCGAAAAGGTTCTTGCCCACTAGATTTCGAAGTTGGTTTTGTATCCTGTCAAGGCAAGAAAGATACGCGTAGAGGCTTCACTCCAGATCTGGTCACAGTACTCCATCTTAGGACATACCTGATTCTTGTACAGGTAGAAGATTACTTCAGGAGTGAGAGGTTGAGATGTGATCTATGTATTCTGATATAGATTTAGTTAATGTGCCAATACCTGAGATTATGGATCTACATCATGGGGGGGGGAATGTTAATTTGGATCTACATCATGGGGGGGGTACCCCCCTCCCCCCCATGATGTAGATCCAAATTAAGTTAAATTGTTTTCTTTTGTACTGGTGGGGGAGGATGGGGTCACCGCTTATCAAGGTTCGGATGCCGTTGTAAGATAAGTGTTAATAAGTGTTTTTTTTTTACTGGTGGGGGTGGGGTCACCGCTTATCAAGGTTCGGACGCCGTTGTAGGAGAAGTGTTAGGTAGATAGTGAGATAAGATGATCAGCAATGGTGGAACTTGGGTAGGACTTGATTATTTAAGAGGTCAGCTGAACAGGAAGTTATTTACTGATCTTGAGCACGTAGTACAATGGGGTAAAGAATGGCTGGTTACTTTTAATGCATCTAAAACCAAGCTTCTCTCTTTACATCATCAACATTCTGATCCACATCTGACATCAATTGAAATGAATGGCTCTCGTCTTCAGGAGGCCTCAAGTTTTGACAAACTTCTTGGCTTGACCATTACTCCTGATCTTAAATGGAACACGTACATCAAATCTGTTGCCAAGGCCGCTGGAAAAATGGTGGGATCTTTCTATCGATCCGGTAGATATCTCACTGCTGATGCTATTCTCTATCTATATAAGAGCCAGGTACGTCCAAGGATGGAATACTGTTGCCACATCTGGGCAGGAGCTGCTAGAAAGGACTTGGCCTGCCTTGATAGAGTTCAAAATAGACTTCGTAGCCTCGTAGGAGATGTCCTTTTCTCTTCCTTGCAACTTTTATCTCACAGAAGAGATGTTGCGAGTTTGTCTCTGATGTATCGTTATTTTCATGGAAAGTGTTTGAATGAGCTTCAATCTATGGTCCCCCCTCGCCAAACTTTCACAAGAAACACTCGTCTAGCTGTAAACACTATCAATAATTCCCCCCACTCTTTATCTGTGCCTAAACCTAAACGTAGATTCCATGAACAAAGCTTTTTTCTTAGAACTGCACGCCTGTGGAATTGTCTTCCGTTTTCCTGCTTTCCGGCTGACTACAATATGGTTGTCTTCAAGTCTAACGTAAATAAGTTCTTGATGAGCCGTTCCATATAAGTTATCAACTTTACCAAATTTTCATTACTAATGATTACTATAATGTCCAATTTCTACTGTACACTCTTTAACCCTTATCCTTGAGTGGCCTCTTGGCCTTGATAATGTGGTGATGCCTATGTAAAAAAAAAAAACAAAAAAAAAAAACATTAGATTTGATGTCTTGTCAAACCTGAAAATCTGCCACTCGTAATTCAACTATTCAAATAAAACTGCATTTTCATCGTCTCTCCACTCCACTCCCTTCCCTGATGTGCACATTTGCCAAACAAATAATGCATTGCAGTAAGATTATATTTTGTTTCCTCGGTTGCTTCCTCGTGTTCATTTGCCACATATTTTTAAGCGAAACAGTTTTACAAATTTCATTTTCATTATTTTCTTTGTGCGGATAACATATTTTTTCAGTTCAGCAAATCATTTTTTTTTTTTTTGCTCATGCGTGTCCACTAAAGTTAACATTTTGTGTTGACCTATCATTGTCATCTTGTTTGTCATTATGCACACTTGTTGATGCCATCAAAATGGGGTGACGTCATTGAAGAAAGACATCGTTCATTAAAACCGGCATAACCAGAAATAGTGAATAACATCACCAAAGATAAATATTAGGTTGGTGCAAAAATAATGTGTTTTTTTTTTTTTTATCAGATATATATACGTCAAAAAACAATATTGCTTTTGCACCAGCCCCCGAAAAACTTTGAAAAAATAAAACCTGGAGAAATTGGAATCAAAGGAATGACTGGTAAAATACAACGAACAACAATAATGAAAACAGTTGAAATATTAAGGAAAACCCTTGAATGTGGAAACTAACACACAGGAGCAACAAGTGCGGGCCAGACAAACTGCTACAAAGGCAAAACATGAAACACTACATGGAACCAAGAACACTGGAGCTGTATATCTATAAGTTCTCTAACCCCCCCCATTGCCACATCACCCCCCCCCAAAAAAAAAGAGTGAGACCAACCAAATAACCAAGTAGAGGCAAGGAGTAGGGAAAGACCAAGGAACTGACCAGACCATTGCCGGATAGGTGCGAAGGGAACTGGGACCTTGGGGATGCTTATTGCCACTCAAATTCAAGTGAAGACCAATAGCCGCTGCCAACGAGAAATCAATGGCAAGCAGCTGTTGCGATAATGCAAATTTATTTTCAAATGTTATCGAAAGAGGTGGAGAGTACTGGAAACCTGGGGAGACTTGTCACTCAGCTTCCAGGGAACACCGCAGGCTGTTTTCAAGGAGAGATCTTTGATAACCTGTGTGAAAGCTCCTTGTGAGCCAATAATAATAATACACTCGTTCAAAATGAGTACAAACATTGCATTGCCATGAGAAAGTATGTGCAAATCTGCATGGGAGTTTGTGCCAAAAGTTTGGAATCCAAGTGATGGACAAATGGTTCCAACATCACTCAAAAGCGTTAGTGAAAAATGAGGATGTTAAAATTCTCTAGGATTTCATGGTTCAGTGTGAGCGATAGATAACTCGCAGGAAACCGGATATTGTACCTATTTACAATGCCTCCCCATGGGACAGAGTTAGACACCAGGGTCGTTTTTTAACGTGGAGAAAAGGTACAAGAATTAAAAATTGTCTCAGTCGTGACGGATTTCTCCTCCACTGAAAGAGAACGAGAAATGGAAGTGCCGCATCTGAAGAACAGATACTACACTTTGAGATATTAAATCTTTTATTCAGGCAAAAAAAGAACATGAACAAAAAACTTAGGCACAAGGCCAACTCAAAAGGGGGGGGAAGATGGGGGTCGTTGGTCATCCTTGTCACTCTAGAACTAAACTAAAGTTTCTCTTAGCTAGAATCTTCTTTCACCATAATACCGCATTCGCCCGTTCGTACTTGGGGACGTCCTACTTGGTACCCAATTGTTTAAGACATTTTTTATTTCCGTGTAAAGACAAAAAAGATAACGATGATGATACGATATTCATTTGTGTCGAGGGCAGGGGGAGGGGAAACTTTGATCTTGCCCAAAAGGTCAATGTGAACAACAAGACCAATGAATGTCAAATTATTGATGCGGCTTGCTCAAACGACACCAACTTAACAGGAAAATCAAATGAGAAACTACGGAACTATAAGAAACTAAGGGTGGAGATTGCTAGGTTGTGGAATAGGAAAACTTCTGCTGTGCCAATCATCAAAGGTGTGCATGGCTCAATTCCAGATGATCTTGAGAAATAGTTGAACTCCTTGGGAATCAAGCACAACATCACTTCAGTTCTTTTGAGCACAGCAAATACACTATGCTAGGTGCTTTCCATCTAATTGACTTTTTGATGTAAAAGCCAACTCTTGAGTGAACCCCCCCCCCAAAAAAAAACAGTATTAAAACATCACAACTCTGTAGCATTAAAAAACATGATAATAACAATAACAATAATAACAATAATAAAAAATTTATTAAAAGTTATTTAACTGGCTGACCGAAATATGCTCATGGATGTGTAGTGCTATATAAATGCTTATGTAAAAAATAAAAAGTATATCTTGCCCTGCTTAGGTATTAAGAACTCTTCTATGAACCTCGTTAAATCCATTGGTTATTTCACCTCTGAAAATATTAACCTGTAATAATTATATATACACACACGCAACAGAAAAGAATAGATAGCCATACGAACAATATATTTTAATATACTTATAATTTATAAAACAAAAATCAAAAATAAATGGTCATAAATTTAATAACTAATGCTTGGTTGATATTCACTTTGCTTTTAATTAACAAAAATTCATAGAAGAATATTGAAATATCGATTTCGTCCTTCTTTCATGCTTGACCCATTTTTTTTGGCTCATGAGTGTATAGATAAGATTGTTGAATTTTTATTAATTTCTTTATTAGCGATTAATTTCTTTATTTCGCTCCCTGAGCGTTTCTCTTATTATAAGAAAGGAGTTATTTGCCCTTTGTTTACATTTTTCTTCGCCCAAGTCTTAGGATGTTTTTACTTTTTTATTTTATTTAAATATTAATTATTAATTATTAATTAATCTCTATATAAATAAAATGAACTCATTTTTTCCCGTCTGATTTTGACATTAATAGGATTAAAAATCAAGATATTTCATGCAAATATAATATGCACAAACGGCAGAACAATATCTGAGGTGTGTTATAGGCTTATTATTTCTCAAATTCCTCGATAATCTTAGATTTCTATACTTTTTCTGCTGAGAAGTCACGGCCAAAATCGGTTAAGATCAATGGAAGTGGTAAAATATTTTCTCTCTAATAAATTCCTCCTCCCCCTGCCACCACTTAACACCGTTTGGGGATCGTTCACAAGGAACAGTTGAGAAGAGAACACCGGTTTGGCTTCGTAGTTCTTTCATGTGAAGTTATTTAAAATCACTAAACTAAGCTTATGTATATGTATATATATATATATATAAAAATAAAAATTACAATTAAATTTACCAAAATGATCCAAGATGGTAAAACTTTTGTATAAAGAACTTAATAAATCTTATAAAATAGTCCCTCCTAAGACTTTAGATACCATTAATTCTGAAGCTAAACATTTACTGACTTCTATGAATACTCATAACTTCACTGAAATAATTTTTCCGAGTACCCCTAGATTCACCCTCAAGGATCATAAACCTAATTTCTATGACAACCCCTCCATCAGACTGATCTGTCCATCTAACTCTGACTTAGGTGCTATAAGCAAAAATATCTTAGATCATCATCATCCCTTCTATTAAAGAAAAAGTAAGTTTCCCTGTTTGGCTAAATTCAGATTCCGTAATTAATTGGTTTGTCGCCCTTAAAAATAAACACCTCCTTAACTTCATAACCTTTGACATCCAAAATTATTATCAATCAATTTCTCCAATCCTTTTAAATAAGGCTCTAATCTTCGCTAAAGAAATTCTGAGTTAACTAATTTAGAAATTAAATTAATTCTCCTAGCGAGAAAGTCCCTTATACAATTTAACAATAAGTTTTGGACTAGAAAGGACACCCCTGATAGTTTTGACATCTTGATGGATCCTTCTGACTCTGCAGAAGTTACCGATTTAGTGGGATTCTTATTACTGAAAGAACTTAAATACCACTTTAACCATATTCAAGGGGGCCTTTATAGAGATGATGCCCTTTTTACTACAACAGCCAAGCTAAGAGAGTACAACAAAACAATTAAAAAATTACATAACTTCTTTAATAACTTTAGCCTTTCTATAATTATCGAGCCAAACAAAAAAAACTTCAAATTTTCTAGATGTTACACTTAATCTTAACACCAAAACCCATAGCTCCTATCATAAACCTAACCTTACGGTTTTACACGTCAAAAAATCTTCTAACCACCCAAACTCAATTATAAAATCTATAGTACCATCGGTCTCTAGAAGAATTTCTGCTTTTTCTGCTGATAAAAAACTTTTAATCAAAATGCTACTTTCTTCAATAATGCCTTAAGGAACTCAGGACACAAGGAGAAGATTAAATACAACCAGTATGCTCCTCCTGCAGGCCGCCTTAAATCTGTAATCACACAGAATATGACTCGCAAGAAACCAGTTCAAATAACAAGATCTGGCGCAATTAATAACAATGAACCAGTCTATATATAAAATCCAAACGAAAATACTAATCGTAATACCTCTAACCCACCCAGTCGCATCAGGAGAAAGAAAAATATTTGGTTTAATCCTTAATATAGCGTAAATGTCAAAACTAATATACCTAAGGAATTCTTCAATATTGTACACAACTCTTTCAAATACTCACACAGATATAGTTCTATTTTCAATAAAAACTCAATCAGGATTTCTTATTCAACAATGCCTAATTTAGCAAAAAGAATCTTAACATCTAAGAACAAAAAAATTAAATCAGCCCAAAAAATCGCTTTCCCAATTAAACCCAAAACTAACTGTAATTGTAATAACAAACATCTTTGCCCACTCAATAATGATTGCATCCATAAAGATGTTATATATTCATGCACAATTACTGAGCTACCACGCAATCCTCCCATAACAGAGACTAATATTTCGTCTTTGAGTTATCCTTCTTCCCATCCACCATCTGATATAGTTACTAATCCAATATACCAGTCGAGCAGCCCCTCCATCTACAATCATACAACTAGCAATAATAATAATAATAATAATAATAATAATAATAATAATGATAATAATATTAATGAGAATAATATTTCTCCTAACAGCCATCCTAACACTAACAACACTCATTATCCCCTCCAAAATAGTCATCATACAATCATTGTCCCACCCTTTGTACAATGAACAAAATTTAAACTATTTAACTAATACAAATCAGCGAATTAATAATAATATCAGACCTCGATCTTTTAATAAAGTACATACATATATCGGCGCTACTTCAACATTAATTAAGAAAAGAATATCAAACCACATTTCTTCTTTTAACACCCATAATTCTAATAATAACCAAGGAACCTCTCTAACCACTTTAATTAAAAAACTTAACTCTAATAATACCTCCTTCTCAATCAAATTGACTATCATAAAAAAGTTAAGTCTTATACTCCAGGCTCTAAGTCATGTCGCCTCTGCCAACCGAAGCTATAACTATAATTACTTCCCCTCAAAGTAACAATATAATAAATTCTAAAAACGAACTGATCTCTTTCTGTAAACATAAGTCCAAATTTAATTATAGTAATTTTGAAATTACATACTTATTACTTTAACCTTTCAGATATATATAATTTTTCTTTAACATTATCGTTTTTTTCTACATACTTTGTTAATACTTTATAATTTAATAATCCTTTATTTTAATTTTTTATTTCTTCTTTGCTTGGCCGGTTTTTTATCTGCAATTTCCGTTTTAGACTTTAAATAAATATTCCTATCTATCTAATATATCAATCTACCTACACATTCATATCCTGTATGTATATTTACTTATATTTTACTATATGTATTTACTTACATACTTACTTGCTTTATCCAGAATTTGCAGATACCGGCTATCCTCTCCCCTCAAAATTTTTTTTATTTTATATTTTATTTTTTATTTATTTTTTATTTATTTATTTATTCATTTATTTATTCATTTATTTATTTTTTCCATTTAGTGTCTTTTAATAACTCTTGCTGACATTTTCTTAAGTAATAACCTGTACATTTCAGTTGACCTCTTTTTTGCCCTATATTTTTTGCGCCTTTTAACGTCATTTTTTAGTTTGACCCCTATTATGACCCCTTAATATTTATTTGTTTGGGCTTAAATCAAGTTATTACGTTAGATCCATGTCCAAGGAACCTATATCTAACAGTTCAAGTGTTTACACCGAAAATTGTCGGAGGAGGTTAAATCGTTGAACTTTAACCCCTTAACAGCCGAATTTCTGGCCGAAAACCGATCACAAAGATTTTCCCAAATCTCAGTACCCTGTATATCAAATTTCGAGTCTGTAGACTGAAAATTGACAGAGTTATTGCATGGGAAAATGTACACAGACACACACACACACACACACACACACACACACACACACACACAGACAGACACGTTCACTTTTATATATAATAGATAGATTACATGTAATTATATTCATGCAGATATTCTGCATGATTTATACTTGCATAATATTTGCGTAAAAAGGTTATAGTAAACACAAAACTCTTTCTATATATATTTATGTATACGGCTATATATTTGTTAAAAAGAATTTGCATACCAAGCTCCTCTGTCAGTTTTTGGTCTACAGATATGAAACTTAATATATAAGGTATTCGAACCCACATGAAACTCTATATTTGTGTTTGTAGTCGGGGAAATCAGTGCAAAAGTGTGAAAATTAAGGAAATGGAATTTGCCTAGTGATGGTCAACGGCGGCATTACGAATATGCATGCGTAATGTAACAGCTATTGGTTCATGTTTTAATTTTTAGCGTTGCAGCAAACATGTCTCCATAGTCCAGTCATTAACGTCAAAGGAAAAAGTAAATCGTAAGCTAAACGTCTTGGGTTTGATTCCTGGTGGTGGTGCAGGAGTCATTTATTTTTTTAAAAAACTTTTTAAGTCATTACTAGGTCTATGACAACAGCATATTCTTTTCATTGTTTTGACTCTCGAGTATATATCTGACACAATTAATCAACCAAGGATAACATCACTTTACATAAAAACACATAAGATATCAATGGATACACACTCGAGAATAAAAACAAGGAAAAGAATATGCTGTTGTCACAGCCCTAATTATTACTATATATTAAATTGAGTGTTTAAAAGAATATGCAAATAAGCTAGATCTTTTGCAGATGAATGCAATCCTATGACCCATATATAACAAAGTTGTGTTTTCTTTTTAAATAATTGAAAAAAGGTTTTTAATATGAATATCAATACAAAAAGAAAAAAACAAATTTATGGAAGCATAGATGGGTAAATCCTAATCCTCAGTTTAAATAAAACAAAAACAAAGATAAAATAAAGTAAAAGTTTATCATTTTTATATCTAACAAGCCTGGGTAGCTGGCGTTGCCCGGGTGTTCAGAGGTGTGTGTTGAGCAAAAAAATAAACGTGGTAGGAGGCAGGCAGGCTTGATCCCCTACTGTGAAGGAGGATGTCGGAAACGCCCCTCCATGGAATAATGGACGATCTCATGACGTCATTCCTCTTGTGACGTTACTTCCGGTATTGAATACCGGAGCCTAGAGTCCAAGCCAAGCAGGTCGTGTGCAAACGCCCTACCTTTGAGGAATGGTATTGCTCAACTCGCTTTGCTTGTAATCTATGTGAATACATGTGTTTTCCTAAAAATCCGGTGTTCCTTCATTCTTATTACCATTTAACCCCATAACAATATATATATATATATATATATATATATATATATATATATATATATATATATATATAAATAGTTCAGAATAAAATGTCAACTGAATTGAAGGAATCAATTCTAAGATGGTCAACACAATGAAATTTGGAATAGAGACGTGTCATTTATTAATTTTATAAATATATATATATATATATATATATATATATATAGTGTGTGTCAGGAGGTGATGAAAAAAAATCCAATAAAGTGCTCGATCGTGGATGTGAGAGCTGAAGACAGCATAAATTCATCAGCGACATTGAAAAAAAAAGAAGTTTTTTCATTGTAGCTGATGAATTTACGCTGACTCTTTCCAACCTTTTATGGTTGTTTCGGCGTAATGAAACCAATGGTACGATCTTGAAATATGTATATATAGTGTCGTAATAAATATTGTGTATATATATATATATATATATATATATATATATATATATATATATATTATATATATATTTCAAGGTCGTACCATATATATATATATATATATATATATGATTAGTTTTCTTTTGAAAAAGAAATCCAACAGAGTGCTCAATTAAAAGAAAAATCTGAAATATAATAGCGTATTTATATTTTGTGTACAGAAAGTTGTTAGATGAGACAAGTCATTGGTACCGTCGGTTTCAAGCCCGAAAATTAGGACCGTTTAAGATATCCTTTTCAAGCTCTCTTCAGCCAATATTCAAATATAGGAGACGAATATTAGCTGAAGAGAGCTTGATAAGAATATCTTAAACGGTCCTAATTATTGGGCTTGAAACCAACGGTACCAATGACTTTTCTCATCTAACAACTTTCTGCACACTATATATATATATATATATATATATATATATATATATATATATATATACAAGAATGATTTTTATTTTTCGTCTGAAAAAAATCTGGAAACTTTTTTAAGGCACCTTATACACCACTAGCCTTGTTTTGTTTTTTTATATAAATTTTACGATTAAGCAAATGACTCTTGCAATTTAAATTTTTGTGTACGTCTTTTTAAAGACTTGACGTGACCTAAAATGATGCCTGATTATCAATTGCACAAGCGTTTTATCGGTTTTCCCCGAGTGATGACATTCTCACGAATACATTTGTTTATTCAACTATTCAAACAACTATTCAAAACAAAACAATAATACACAATCGAACACTTGTCAAGATTTTTTATTTCTCATCATACATACATTACACATATTGTAACAAATATATGTAATTTGGGAAGATTGTATCATGACAAATGAACATATAATGAATTGCCCTTCTTCCACCCTACCCCAAGGAGGTGTTAATGCTGGGGAGTATTGTATCATAACAAACGAACATATAATGAACTGCCCCTACTCCACCCTACTCCAAGGAGGTCTTAATGCCTGGGAGAATTGTATCATGACAAGCGAACATATACTGAACTGCGCCTACTCCACCCCACTCTAAGGAGGTGTTAATGCCTGGGAGAATTGTATCACAACAAACAAGCATATACTGAACTGCCCCCACTCCATTCTACCCCACCCCACGGTGTTAATGCCTGGGAGAATTGTATCACGGCAAACAAACATATACTGAGCTACCCCTACCATGTAAAGGAGGTGTTAATGCTTGGAACAATTGTATCATGACAAACAAACAAATATTGAACTGCCCCCGCTTTACCCTACCCAACCCCAAGGTGGTGGCAATGCTTGGGAGAATTGTATCATGACAAACAAACACATACTGAACTGCCCCCATCCTCACCCCCACCCTTCCCCAAGGAGGTGTTAATGCTTGGGATAATTGTATCATGACAAACAAACAAATATTGAACTGCCCCCACGTCACCCTACCCAACTCCAAGGTGGTGGTAATGCCTGGGAGAATTGTATCGCGACAAACAAACATATACTGAGCTACCCCTACTCCACCCCAAGGAGGTGTTAATGCTTAAGAGAATTGCATCACAACAAACAAACATATACTGAACTGCCCCCACCTCACCCTACCCCAAGGAGATGTTAATGCCTGGGAGAATTGCATCACAACAAACAAACATATACTGAACTGCCCCCACCTCACCCTACCCCAAGGAGATGTTAATGCCTGGGAGAATTGTATCACAACAAACAAACATATACTGAACTGCCCCCACCTCACCCTACCCCAAGGAGATGTTAATGCCTGGGAGAATTGTATCACAACAAACAAACATATACTGAACTGCCCCCACCTCACCCTACCCCAAGGAGATGTTAATGCCTGGGAGAATTGTATCACAACAAACAAACATATACTGAACTGCCCCCACCTCACCCTACCCCAAGGAGATGTTAATGCCTGGGAGAATTGCATCACAACAAACAAACATATACTGAACTGCTCCCACCTCACCCTACCCCAAGGAGATGTTAATGCCTGGGAGAATTGCATCACAACAAACAAACATATACTGAACTGCCCCCACCTCACCCTACCCCAAGGAGATGTTAATGCCTGGGAGAATTGTATCACAACAAACAAACACATACTGAACTGCCCCCACCTCACCCTACCCCAAGGAGATGTTAATGCCTGGGAGAATTGTATCACAACAAACAAACATATACTGAACTGCCCCCACCTCACCCTACCCCAAGGAGATGTTAATGCCTGGGAGAATTGTATCACAACAAACAAACATATACTGAACTGCCCCCACCTCACCCTACCCCAAGGAGATGTTAATGCCTGGGAGAATTGCATCACAACAAACAAACATATACTGAACTGCCCCCACCTCACCCTACCCCAAGGAGATGTTAATGCCTGGGAGAATTGTATCACAACAAACAAACATATACTGAACTGCCCCCACCTCACCCTACCCCAAGGAGATGTTAATGCCTGGGAGAATTGTATCACAACAAACAAACATATACTGAACTGCCCCCACCTCACCCTACCCCAAGGAGATGTTAATGCCTGGGAGAATTGTATCACGACAAACAAACATATACTGAACTGCCCCCACCTCACCCTACCCTAAGGAGATGTTAATGCCTGGGAGAATTGTATCACGACAAACAAACATATACTGAACTGCCCCCACCTCACCCTACCCTAAGGAGATGTTAATGCCTGGGAGAATTGTATCACAACAAACAAACACATACTGAACTGCCCCCACCTCACCCTACCCCAAGGAGATGTTAATGCCTGGGAGAATTGTATCATGACAAACAAACATATACTGAACTGCCCCCACCTCACCCTACCCTAAGGAGATGTTAATGCCTGGGAGAATTGTATCATGACAAACAAACATATACTGAACTGCCCCCACCTCACCCTACCCTAAGGAGATGTTAATGCCTGGGAGAATTTTATCATGACAAACAAACATATACTGAACTGCCCCCACCTCACCCTACCCCAAGGAGATGTTAATGCCTGGGAGAATTGTATCACGACAAACAAACATATACTGAACTGCCCCCACCTCACCCTACCCCAAGGAGATGTTAATGCCTGGGAGAATTGTATCACAACAAACAAACATATACTGAACTGCCCCCACCTCACCCTACCCCAAGGAGATGTTAATGCCTGGGAGAATTGTATCACGACAAACAAACATATACTGAACTGCCCCCACCTCACCCTACCCCAAGGAGATGTTAATGCCTGGGAGAATTGTATCACAACAAACAAACATATACTGAACTGCCCCCACCTCACCCTACCCTAAGGAGATGTTAATGCCTGGGAGAATTGTATCATGACAAACAAACATATACTGAACTGCCCCCACCTCACCCTACCCTAAGGAGATGTTAATGCCTGGGAGAATTGTATCATGACAAACAAACATATACTGAACTGCCCCCACCTCACCCTACCCCAAGGAGATGTTAATGCCTGGGAGAATTGTATCACGACAAACAAACATATACTGAACTGCCCCCACCTCACCCTACCCCAAGGAGATGTTAATGCCTGGGAGAATTGTATCACAACAAACAAACATATACTGAACTGCCCCCACCTCACCCTACCCCAAGGAGATGTTAATGCCTGGGAGAATTGTATCACGACAAACAAACATATACTGAACTGCCCCCACCTCACCCTACCCCAAGGAGATGTTAATGCCTGGGAGAATTGTATCACGACAAACAAACATATACTGAACTGCCCCCACCTCACCCTACCCCAAGGAGATGTTAATGCCTGGGAGAATTGTATCACGACAAACAAACATATACTGAACTGCCCCCACCTCACCCTACCCCAAGGAGATGTTAATGCCTGGGAGAATTGTATCACAACAAACAAACATATACTGAACTGCCCCCACCTCACCCTACCCTAAGGAGATGTTAATGCCTGGGAGAATTGTATCACGACAAACAAACATATACTGAACTGCCCCCACCTCACCCTACCCCAAGGAGATGTTAATGCCTGGGAGAATTGTATCACAACAAACAAACATATACTGAACTGCCCCCACCTCACCCTACCCTAAGGAGATGTTAATGCCTGGGAGAATTGTATCATGACAAACAAACATATACTGAACTGCCCCCACCTCACCCTACCCCAAGGAGATGTTAATGCCTGGGAGAATTGTATCACAACAAACAAACATATACTGAACTGCCCCCACCTCACCCTACCCTAAGGAGATGTTAATGCCTGGGAGAATTGTATCACGACAAACAAACATATACTGAACTGCCCCCACCTCACCCTACCCCAAGGAGATGTTAATGCCTGGGAGAATTGTATCATGACAAACAAACATATACTGAACTGCCCCCACCTCACCCTACCCCAAGGAGATGTTAATGCCTGGGAGAATTGTATCACGACAAACAAACATATACTGAACTGCCCCCACCTCACCCTACCCCAAGGAGATGTTAATGCCTGGGAGAATTGTATCACAACAAACAAACATATACTGAACTGCCCCCACCTCACCCTACCCTAAGGAGATGTTAATGCCTGGGAGAATTGTATCATGACAAACAAACATATACTGAACTGCCCCCACCTCACCCTACCCTAAGGAGATGTTAATGCCTGGGAGAATTGTATCATGACAAACAAACATATACTGAACTGCCCCCACCTCACCCTACCCCAAGGAGATGTTAATGCCTGGGAGAATTGTATCACGACAAACAAACATATACTGAACTGCCCCCACCTCACCCTACCCCAAGGAGATGTTAATGCCTGGGAGAATTGTATCATGACAAACAAACATATACTGAACTGCCCCCACCTCACCCTACCCCAAGGAGATGTTAATGCCTGGGAGAATTGTATCATGACAAACAAACATATACTGAACTGCCCCCACCTCACCCTACCCCAAGGAGATGTTAATGCCTGGGAGAATTGTATCACGACAAACAAACATATACTGAACTGCCCCCACCTCACCCTACCCTAAGGAGATGTTAATGCCTGGGAGAATTGTATCACGACAAACAAACATATACTGAACTGCCCCCACCTCACCCTACCCTAAGGAGATGTTAATGCCTGGGAGAATTGTATCACAACAAACAAACACATACTGAACTGCCCCCACCTCACCCTACCCCAAGGAGATGTTAATGCCTGGGAGAATTGTATCATGACAAACAAACATATACTGAACTGCCCCCACCTCACCCTACCCTAAGGAGATGTTAATGCCTGGGAGAATTGTATCATGACAAACAAACATATACTGAACTGCCCCCACCTCACCCTACCCTAAGGAGATGTTAATGCCTGGGAGAATTGTATCATGACAAACAAACATATACTGAACTGCCCCCACCTCACCCTACCCCAAGGAGATGTTAATGCCTGGGAGAATTGTATCACGACAAACAAACATATACTGAACTGCCCCCACCTCACCCTACCCCAAGGAGATGTTAATGCCTGGGAGAATTGTATCATGACAAACAAACATATACTGAACTGCCCCCACCTCACCCTACCCTAAGGAGATGTTAATGCCTGGGAGAATTGTATCACAACAAACAAACATATACTGAACTGCCCCCACCTCACCCTACCCCAAGGAGATGTTAATGCCTGGGAGAATTGTATCACAACAAACAAACATATACTGAACTGCCCCCACCTCACCCTACCCCAAGGAGATGTTAATGCCTGGGAGAATTGTATCACGACAAACAAACATATACTGAACTGCCCCCACCTCACCCTACCCCAAGGAGATGTTAATGCCTGGGAGAATTGTATCACAACAAACAAACATATACTGAACTGCCCCCACCTCACCCTACCCTAAGGAGATGTTAATGCCTGGGAGAATTGTATCATGACAAACAAACATATACTGAACTGCCCCCACCTCACCCTACCCTAAGGAGATGTTAATGCCTGGGAGAATTGTATCACAACAAACAAACATATACTGAACTGCCCCCACCTCACCCTACCCCAAGGAGATGTTAATGCCTGGGAGAATTGTATCACGACAAACAAACATATACTGAACTGCCCCCACCTCACCCTACCCCAAGGAGATGTTAATGCCTGGGAGAATTGTATCATGACAAACAAACATATACTGAACTGCCCCCACCTCACCCTACCCTAAGGAGATGTTAATGCCTGGGAGAATTGTATCACGACAAACAAACATATACTGAACTGCCCCCACCTCACCCTACCCCAAGGAGATGTTAATGCCTGGGAGAATTGTATCACGACAAACAAACATATACTGAACTGCCCCCACCTCACCCTACCCTAAGGAGATGTTAATGCCTGGGAGAATTGTATCACGACAAACAAACATATACTGAACTGCCCCCACCTCACCCTACCCTAAGGAGATGTTAATGCCTGGGAGAATTGTATCACGACAAACAAACATATACTGAACTGCCCCCACCTCACCCTACCCCAAGGAGATGTTAATGCCTGGGAGAATTGTATCACAACAAACAAACATATACTGAACTGCCCCCACCTCACCCTACCCTAAGGAGATGTTAATGCCTGGGAGAATTGTATCACGACAAACAAACATATACTGAACTGCCCCCACCTCACCCTACCCTAAGGAGATGTTAATGCCTGGGAGAATTGTATCACGACAAACAAACATATACTGAACTGCCCCCACCTCACCCTACCCCAAGGAGATGTTAATGCCTGGGAGAATTGTATCACGACAAACAAACATATACTGAACTGCCCCCACCTCACCCTACCCTAAGGAGATGTTAATGCCTGGGAGAATTGTATCACGACAAACAAACATATACTGAACTGCCCCCACCTCACCCTACCCTAAGGAGATGTTAATGCCTGGGAGAATTGTATCACGACAAACAAACATATACTGAACTGCCCCCACCTCACCCTACCCCAAGGAGATGTTAATGCCTGGGAGAATTGTATCACGACAAACAAACATATACTGAACTGCCCCCACCTCACCCTACCCTAAGGAGATGTTAATGCCTGGGAGAATTGTATCACGACAAACAAACATATACTGAACTGCCCCCACCTCACCCTACCCTAAGGAGATGTTAATGCCTGGGAGAATTGTATCACGACAAACAAACATATACTGAACTGCCCCCACCTCACCCTACCCCAAGGAGATGTTAATGCCTGGGAGAATTGTATCACGACAAACAAACATATACTGAACTGCCCCCACCTCACCCTACCCTAAGGAGATGTTAATGCCTGGGAGAATTGTATCACGACAAACAAACATATACTGAACTGCCCCCACCTCACCCTACCCTAAGGAGATGTTAATGCCTGGGAGAATTGTATCACAACAAACAAACACATACTGAACTGCCCCCACCTCACCCTACCCCAAGGAGATGTTAATGCCTGGGAGAATTGTATCATGACAAACAAACATATACTGAACTGCCCCCACCTCACCCTACCCTAAGGAGATGTTAATGCCTGGGAGAATTGTATCATGACAAACAAACATATACTGAACTGCCCCCACCTCACCCTACCCTAAGGAGATGTTAATGCCTGGGAGAATTGTATCATGACAAACAAACATATACTGAACTGCCCCCACCTCACCCTACCCCAAGGAGATGTTAATGCCTGGGAGAATTGTATCACGACAAACAAACATATACTGAACTGCCCCCACCTCACCCTACCCTAAGGAGATGTTAATGCCTGGGAGAATTGTATCACGACAAACAAACATATACTGAACTGCCCCCACCTCACCCTACCCTAAGGAGATGTTAATGCCTGGGAGAATTGTATCATGACAAACAAGCATATACTTCGCTACCTCTCCCTCCAAGGAAGAGCTAATGCCTGGGAGGACTGTCTTATGACAACAGAACAGATTCAACACTACAGTCTTCCTCAAGAAGCGACCAACATATTGTCTGAAGAATGGTATCATGATAAACAAACAGTAACAACTCTTATTTCAAGACTGTAGAATAGAATTGTAGCAGGCAGGCAGGCTCGAACTCATGATGCGAAGATGGAAAAGAAAGTGAAGGTGTGTGTAAGGGTGTTGGCTGAGCAAAAAATTTAAAAAAGAAGGAAAATTGCAAGCACAAAAAAAAAAAGTCGTAGAAGGCAGGCAGGCTCGAACCTGTACCACGAAGGAGGAAAAGAAAGTGAAAAAAAAAATGTGATGCATTAGCTGTTGCGCTCATCGCCAAACCAGAAGTGACGTAGGCTTAAATTAAGGCTAGACAATCAAAAAGAGGCAATGACTTTCGAAAATATTGGCCAAAAAAAGCGACTCCTCCCCGTAGAAAAGTGCCCAGTTGAGGGTGAATGAATTAATGTTTTTGGCCAATTGTTCGATATTTCAGGTCTGAAGGTTCGGGCTTCAAAATGATACTAATTTCGTGAAAATCCATCGTTCTGTTGAAAGTTTTTTGCGAGACATGTAAACATACATACATACATACATACATACATACATACATTTAAACAGACAGGTGAGATTTATATTATAGATGGAGATAATACCTCGATACTTAAATAAATGGCTGACCCATTAATCTGACAGTAACTTTGTTACTGTAAGGCTGATGTGTGTTCTTGTTCAGTTTCAGGAGATTTGCCTTCCTAGTCTTTACCTTCTCTTTGAGAATGGGTAACTTTATCGCTAATTTATTGCTTGAGACATCCCTACCAAGGAATAGGATAGGTCTGTTTAAGCATTTTTCATAGGCCAGCATGCATGTATCCTAGTGCAATGGTTTTTTAACTTAAAACTTAACTCCTAGTGAAGATCTTTCGTCAGCAAAAAAGCAAAACTCGTCAACTCATTTGTATAAAAATATAAGATTTATTTCTCGTCGTCGTCATCGTGCCATAAAAATTTGTGCACTTAGCTGGAGAACAGAGGAGAACGAAATGGGGAGGTGGGTGATCAGAGCCATTGTTCATCCCTCGCCTGACTAGCGCATCTGTCTCGTTTCCCGGCAGTCTTCTTGGTTATCTGTGACCTCTTCTGGTTGCAGAGTGCACCTCCTGACCGATGCATGTGTCAAGTAGCTGACCTTCCCCCCCCCCTCCCTGTTGTCTGATCTGACAGTTTGACACTATCATTCGGTGCATTGCCACACTAGAGTGGTAAATAGGTCAGGCACAAGTAAATAATGATCAAAATTTAATGCTAATGGCAGAGCATCAATAATTGAAAAAAAAATGATTGAAAATGCAAAATTACCAAGTCTTTTACTTTGATAAGGCTGGATGCCACCAAAAGTTTCAGAAAAAAAAAAACATTCAAATTTCAAAAATTACTTTTTGCATTTAATAAAAATTATACAGCATTTCTTGGTTTTCTAAAATTTTCACATTTAACTGTACGAAATAATGCTCTCCAAAAATGTGACAAAATTCTTTGATACAATTTTCATGTTTACCACAGAAAACAAATCCAGTCTGACTTTAAAATAATTATCAACGAGATTGGATGTACAATTTCTCTCTTCTAGGAACCACCATCTCCGTGAATGTGACAAAAAAAAAAAAAATCAAAAATGCAAAATACAAAATTTCCTTAGATAAGGGTGGGTGACACTGAAAGTCTCATAAAAAATTTTAAAATCTAATATATAAACGGCTATATGTCTGTCCGTCTCTATATTTTCAAACTCTATCTCCTCTGAAGCTAAACGTCGTAGAGCGGCGCTAGGGACCTCAAGTCATTGGATTTTATGGGTCTTTAGCCGGTTAAAATTGTTTTTAACGGGTCAAAAATGGGTCAAAATTGAAAAGATGGTTAAACATTTTGTACATTCACCTTAGTTTATTTTTAATTAGTTTATATGTTTGTCACGTTGGTACAGTAGTAATGTAATCAGTTTTGAATGCTACGGTTCAGTTTCGATTCTAGCTGATGGCACCTAAATACTTTTTTTTTTTTACTTTTGCAATCATGACTATCATAATATATACGAAATCTAGACAAATTAAAATATCATATTTAAGCGTATTTTACGCCCAGGCAAAATGGAACTTGCCAGGTGAAGGTTGAACGATGGCATTCTGAATATGCATGCGTAACATAATAGCTGTTGGTTCATGTTTTAATTTTTAACTTTGCAGAGCAAACATGTCTTCATAGCTCAGGCATTAACGTCAAAGGAAAAATAAATCGTAAGCTAAATGTTTTGGTTTCAATTCTTGGTGGTGATGCACAAGTAATATTTTTTTGTTACTTTTTAAATCATTATTATATATTGGGTACAATATAATCTATAATAGAAATCTTACTGTAGGGAAACGTGTGACTTACCTAACTAGCACGTGTGCATAATTCAATGGGTCGGTCGTGGAATGAAATGAATGAAGAAGAAAGAAACAAAAATGGCTGCCTTATCTCTTTATATGCCTGCAATGTGACCACCCGATATGCAAATGAGATGCTCCTGGTTGGAGATAAAAGAGGGTTAATTTTTTAGAGGGATGTTCATTTTGAAGTTGGATTTCGAAGAAATAAGTTGAATTAGCAGAAATTCGTTTGGAGTTGAGAGAAGGTGCGTTACATATACAGAAGTTTGGAAGTTGGAAGTTTGGACAACAGTGTCAACCTTACCCAGGAAATTATTGGTGTGATGGACAAAAGAAATAACACTCAAGTTATTGAATTATACTTACCTGTCTGTTTAAATGTATGTATGTATGTAGGTCTGCCTAAAACTTTCGACAGAGGTGACAGATTTTCATGAGATCAGTATCGTTTTGAAACTCGACCCTTCGGACGACAAATATAAAAAAATTGGCTAAAAACATTAATTCCTTCACCCTCAACTGGTCACTTTTCTACAAGGAGGGGGTTGCGTTTTTCACCAATATTTTCGAAAGTCATCCCCTCTTTTCGATTTACTAGCCTTAATTTAAACCTTTGTTATTTATGATTTAGCGAGGGACGCAACAGCAAAGATGTAACATTTTTTTCATGTTCTTTTCCTCCTTCACGGTACGAGTTCAAGCGTGCCTGCCTACTACCACTTTTATTTTTTATTTTTTTGCTCAACACACGCCCTCAAAGACCCGGGCAACGCCGGGAACCTAGGCTAGTATAATAATAGATACAAAATCTGCATTAATCAAAATATCATATTTAAACGTATTTTATAACAGGGCAATGCCGGGCAGCCAGCTAGTTTAATACAGAACTGTTTTAATTTAATTTGAATATCATTTTGTTTATTTCTTTTTAAGATTAATCTCCTTCTTATCCTGGCCTAGAATATGGTTTTGGGTATAAGAACTTCCTTAATTCGAAATTTTTGAGATGAGGATTGATCATATGGATCATTCAAACTATTGTTCTCACCTTGAATGTTATTCGCACGTTTTGGCTGATGTAACCTCCAGCCTTCTTTAGCTGTATCTTGTTGAACTCAGGAATCTTTCTGTCAGCCTCGGGAATCTGCACAGAATTTTGAACGGGACTCTTTATTTAATCCATGTGGGTAGCATGCTCTTGTTCTGTCAGCCACAACCAGGTAGAAGTCTTAAATAGAAATAATTTGCAATTGTATTCTGAGTATTGCCTGCACTGAAAATTAAGCCATCAACCTCCGGAAGAATGTCACTTAGAACTGAATTTTACTTTGTACTTTATATGTTATACCACAGGTCCTTGCGGACAACTACAGTATGAATTTTGAAAGCCTGTGACAAAGTGTCCAAGGGTGGCGTGTGTGACGCTCAAAATCGAAACCTGACCGATGGGAAATGAAAAGGCAACGAGGCATAAGTGCTAGCCTACTTCACCACTAAGATGTAAATGCGGCACTCCTGGAGAGAGTCATCTACGTTGATGGAATGTGGTGTTCTGGCATTAATTGACACAAGATGTTCACATACAATAATAGATGTGAATCGATGTTGATTATAACATTAAATTTTTAATTATAGCATAAATTTTATAATCTATGAAATTATAACATGAAAGCTCTGTTTAACATAACCTGTTAAAAATTGAGCTTATTTTTATCTCTAATATTGAAATAGGGATTCATATTTAATTTGTTAAAAAAATAAATTTAGTGTTAATTGATGTCCAAGGGATATCTTTAGTTGCTTTTGGTTCTTCAATATATATATATATATAGTCCTGGTTGTGCGAGGTGACGGTGGTTCAGTAGTTAAAGATATATGGACTGACGACTTGAATGTCCCAAGTTCGTTAAACTTTCACTTAGGATGTTGGCAACCTTGATGTGGTCCTTCCCATAAGTACTTTACGTCTTTCTAGAAAGAATTCTGACCAGAAATATATTGGAAAACCCAGAGTTATCCTGGAAAATGCGTTCTGGCAAAAATTTACTTTTACCATGACTAATGTTTGACCAAAATTTTTTAAAAATCCAAGGCATGGTTGAGAGAAGTGCAAACAAACAAACAAACGGACAAATTGGAGCAAATTACTAGGTCCAAACCATCCTTTGTCGGGGGACCAATAACATAAAATATAATACTTCTACCCAGTTATGGCTTATGAAACAAGGACAATCTACCCTCTGTATTAAATAAAGATTCAGTTTTAAATTGACTAGGTTTCCAAGTTTGAAAATATGCACTTAAAGGAGTTTGGACGTCACATCGGCTGAAACAACGAAGATGAGAATAATAGTTTGAATAATTCAGAGTGAAATTATTTTCCAATATTATCTTCATTATGTTCGATCCTAAATCTTTCTTGGAAAGTCCATCTGGCACGTGTATGTAGTGTGTGATAATGTATGGAAGTGAAACTTGACTGGTCAGGGTTGAAGACATGTGTTGCATGAAGAAAAATGAGGATGATACATTGGATGTGTAATTAGAATTTTAAAAACAGGCTTTGTTCTGATAACCTCAGGGGAAGATGAAACCTGGAAAGTACAAGGAAATGCAGAACAGGATTCTGTCGCTTCACGAGGGAAGAGACAAAACAAATCATCACATGCAGAAGTACGACTGCAACAACATCAACTGGACAAAAAATGTAAACCAAATGCTTCCATGTACACAACTCAACATGGAAAATGATCCTGAACAACTCTGTCGAAACAACCCGACACGATCCCGAACAACTCCGTTGAAATGACAACATGATCCCAAAACAATACTGTCGAAACAACTCGACACAATCCCAAACAATTCTGTAAAACAACTCGACACAATCCCAAACAATTCTGTTGAAATAACTCGACACAATCCCAAACAACTTCGTTGAAATGGCTCCACACGATCCCAAACAACTTCGTTGAAATGGCTCAACACGATCCCAAACAACTTCGTTGAAACGGCTCAACACGATCCCAAACAACTTCGTTGAAATGGCTCAACACGATCCCAAACAATTCTGTTGAAACGACATAGCACCAGAGCAACCTTGGCAGTCACTTTTTGACACTGGTATCAGTTTTTTTACAGCCTTTGGATGAACTTATTTTTTGCCGTAGGTAGGCTTGACTAAGTTGTTGACACACTGTTCTTGAGCACTTTTTCATGCATGCTCATCACAAAGAATGGATGAAAATTCCTAGGTTACTAAACGTAGAACAGTTGATGTAACAGGTTCAGTTAATTGCTAATTGGCTGAAATAAATAAAATAACAAATGAAGACCACAGTAAAATGAATAAACATTTATAAAATGTACGAATTTGGTTGATTTTTTAAAATTTTTATTTCGAAGAAAAATCTTTTCCGTTTATGTAAATGGTATATACACTGAGCAGAAAATAAATCGGATGGAATCGACATGTGTCTTACTCATCCAAATTTATTTTCTACAAACGCTCCCACCTTCCCTTCTTTCAAATGTTTGGTCATGAAATGATGGATTGTAACTTCAGTTCTCACTGACTCTCATCGCTTCAGCAAAAGAATCTGAAAGGAAATAAAAAAAAATAAAAAATTGGATTAAATAAAAAAAAAAAACACAGACCAATGCAAAACCTATTTCATCTATATATCATAATCATATTCACAAACAGGAAATAACCCACATGAAACTACAGACCGATAACCTGCCTACAATCATATACGTCGTAATCATGTTGACATCTTGGTTCTCAATAGACCACTAACGTTAAGTGATATTAAGCCTGGTCACTACCAGACGGGTGACCAGGCACTATATTCAAGAAGACTGACAGCTCACTGAAAAAACTTCAAATCCTAATGTTGTTAAAACCATCTCCACTGATCGGCATATACATGCAACTGTGAACCATTTGTGAATTTGATATTCCCTAGAGACTTCTTTCTTCAAAGAGAAGGTGGACTTAACCTATCCAGGTTGAATGGTACCACAAGAAGGAGGAAAGAAAATTTCAAACTAAATGGTGACAGACCAAACGAGTCAGAGAATCTTCTATAAGATGTGTCCATTTATTTCATGCGTTTACTGATGAAAAACCATGACGGAGCAACAACTCTATAATATGCATAAGGGAAGAACAGATGTACATAAATCTAAGATAATGGCAGAATCGTTAGAAAATGACCTCCAGACAATAGTGGAATGGGACTGCAAATGGATGGTAACATTTAATGGTAGTCAAACTAAGCTGCTCTCCTTTAACAATTACAAGACGCCTCTCCAACCCCCTATATCCAGGACAAATAACACCCTATCTGAGAATTCTACCCTCAAACTCCTCGGCCGTACATTTGCGCGCAATATGAACTGGAAAAAATACATAGAGAATATTGCAAAGGCTGCTGCAAAGAAGGTGGGTTTCCTCTAGTGTTGGGACGATTCCTAATTTTTATACGATTCCGATTCCAGGAAAATATTGATTAACGATTCCGATACCAAGTACGAATCCGATTCCTAGGGAATTATTGTTTTGAAATATACCAGGTAGTTTTATACTTATGGTCGGTAGTTCCCAAATATGTTCCCTAACTTTGGAAGAGATATTTTATGTCTACACCAGTACACCGTCGTGTTTTGGTTTAAATAAAATTATTATATAATAAACTAAACGGAAAACTTAGCAAAATTTATTTTAGAGAAAATTTATTTTACTTAATTGGAATACAGAAAAAAAACTCAAAGAAAATAGAATTTATCCTTCAGAGAAAAAACAAATAAAATAGAATTTATATAACAGAACAAAAACAAGAAAATTAGAGAATAAATACACACGATTCATTATTTTGGTCCTCATAATTAACAGATTTAATGAATTAAATAAAAAAAAATATAGCGGAAGAGAAAGAAAATATATACTAATTAAATATAAAAAAGATAAATATTTAATTTAATAATTTATAAATGAACGTGCGTAATGAAAAAAAAAACAATATACCATGTGACATGGCGCGGTAGATACAAAATAACCTTTCCAAAGTTAACGACCATATATGAGAAATACCATTAATCGAAAGTTTTTGTGTTTTATACCAAAAAGGTAGGTATAGCAAAAAGTTACAATTAAAGGAATTTCAAAAACGATTTTTTGTTTGGCTATTGATAGTTGTATTTGTGACGGCAGTTCTTCAGACCTCCATAATTCACAAGGAGTAGTTAACACCTATTATTTTTTATTATTTTTTTTTTTTTACATAGGCATCACCACATTATCAAGGCCCAGAGGCCACTCAAGGATAAGGGTTAAAGAGTGTACAGTAGAAATTGGTCAATATAGTAATCTTTTTTTTTCTTATTTTTTCATTGCTTTTACACGTTGTTTCTAACGTGAAGAATAAGTTTAGCCAAACTAATTTTGAAATAGGGTATATCAAAGGAACACATATAAAAATGATACCACTATAAAAAACAAATGAAATACTAGATAAAATTGAGCAAACATAATTACCAAAATTACAGAAAACGATAAAAAAAAAATGGTGAAGTTTGTTGAGTGAAATGAATTATTGAAAGAAAATTAATTGAACTAATAGAAATGTTAAATAAAAAAATGTCACATTTCAATATTTTTTTAATAGTTAAATTCTCAGGGTTGTCGAAATTAAAAATTAAGTGATTTTTTTTTTTATTAGACTTCTTTCGAAGCTTGTTACCTTGAAAAATACATTTAAAACCCTGTTTTTTTAAATAAATTGAAAAATAAACGCAATTAAAAAAATTTAATTGATAATTGAAACTTTAAAAACATATTAAACATTGAAAAATTACTTATTTCACAAATTAACGTCCAATAAAGTAGATCCAGTCTTCGTACAAGAATTCGGTTATAATAAATATATCTTTCCCAAACTTAAAAATTAAATCTTTTTTTTTTTTTTTTGGAGAGAGAGAGTGCTTTAAAATCGCCGGGGAGTGCCGCCTAAAATTTTAAAGAAGTAAATTTTAGGAGTTTAGTGCCTTTCAAAGACGGTTATCATAATTTATTATCATCATTTAATTTCCTTTTTTTCCTCCCCCCACACCTTTCCACGTGGTTCAGTAGTTAACCAGTGCTACTGTTGCTGTCAGTCAGCTATCTTTACCTAAGTTTTAATTTCTAGTTAAAAGAATTTTTCATGAATAGAATCAGCATTTTTTTTTAAAATTATTTTTTTAGTTGTATATATTGTATTTACTCTTTGAAGTTAAGGAGGGTTAAAAAAATTGGTGACACCTAGATGGTGACGTAGACAAAAAAAAAAAAAAGACTGCGATTTCGACCCTCACTAATAAAACTGCTCTGAGTGACTAGTTGGTAATTTTTTGTTCCTTTTCTTTTTTATTTTGCTCCTCCAATTTATTTGGATGCATCATAGTTAAATGTTTTAACATGTTGGTTGTGGTCATGTTAGATGGTTTTATTCCTCGCGATATTTCAATTTGACAGACTTTGCAAATGGCTTTCAACTCATCATCTTCATCAACTTCAAAAAGTTTCCATGGAAGACTTTTTTTGGACTTTGGCGTTGTGCGTTCTATCAAGACCGTCTTAAAAGACAAGATGGCCGGTGGGCAAAAATAATTTAATCTGCTGACGTCATCACGGATAGTCCATACCGGTGACACCGGTAGTCACTCGTAACATCTTGAAGTCAGTGTAATATTTCTTTTTTTTTATTAAAATGCCTTCACGGTGCATCGTTCCAACTTGCTGAGGAAATTATTGTAAAGGACCAAAAAGTGACAGTATTTTCATTTCCGAAAGATAAAGAATTATAATGCAGTAAAAAAAAAAAGATTTTACACCATCTCCATTCAGCAAAGTAAGTTTTAACGTGCTCCCCCCCTGTATTTAACACGATGTAACTATAATTTAATTCAATATTATCATCCTAAATGTTTTACCATTCAAAAGAAGAAGCTTCAAATAAATTGCTAATATTAAAAAAAAATTTTTTACAGCATACAAAACTAATGAAAATGCGAGACAACATCGACTCTTTAAAACACGATTTTTTAAAGCTGTTGACACACGTTTTAAAAATCTAGCAAAAATTAATTTTCCTGAAATTTTTCAATATTTAAAAATAAATTATGCCGGCTGATAAAATTTTAAAACTTTTTTTTTAAAGCTAGAAAGATAAAATTTAAAAATACTTATTTTTATATATACATATATATATATATATATATATATATATATATATATATGAAACTAAACTAAAAAAAAAAAAACGCGCGTTCACTCGTTGTCTTAAACAGTCTTGGCCTTCAGGACAAGATCAAAGTGTAGTATCTGTTCTCCAGATGCTGCATTCTATTTCTTGTTCTCTTTCGGTGGAGAAAAAATCCTTCACGACTGAGACAATTTTTATTTTTGTACTTTTTCTCCACGTTAAAAAACGACCCTGGTGTCTAACTCTGTCCCGTGGGGAGGCATAGTAAATAGGTACAATTCATTTCATTAACGTAATTGGGTTTGTATTACTGTACACATAGATTCGAAAAAGTTGTCAAAAACAAATATATAACAAATAAATGTTATCAAAGGCAAGATAAGTTACTTTTCTACCAAATATTTTTCGTGTTTTTATTCAATGTAACATGTTTATTCAGCTCGAAAAACAGTGTTTACCGATGTATTTGAAAATTCAAGATGGCGTCTGATTCTCTCTTTAACACGGTAAGTTTGGGATAAGGTGTTATAAATAAAAAACTATACAATATACTATTAAAAACCCGCCGAATATATGTCAACCTATGTCACGGTAACATATATTGAGTGAGCTTTTAACAGTATTTTATCCGGTTTTGTATTTATAACACCTTTTCCCAAACTTACCGTGTTAAAGAGAAAATCAGACGCCATCTGGAATTTTCGAATACATCAGTAAACACTATGTTTTTCGAGCTGAATAAACATGTTACATTGAATAAAAACACGAAAATTATATCCAGTTTGGTAGAAAAGTAACTTATCTTGCCTTTGATAACATTTATTTGTTTTTTGACAACTTTTTCGAATCTATGTGTGCAGTAATACAAACCCACGTATTTTAACAAACTGAAAATATGGATATAAAAAAATGATTTTGCATGTTATTTTTGTTATGTGGTGAAATAATCTTAAATAAGAAACATGATTTTTTCTTTAGGTTAATTTTTTTACTGTGCAATATTTCATGAATTTATTAAAAATATTGTTTTTGATTTTGAAAAAATATTGTGGTTCATTTTGATTAAAAAATATTCATTTTGATTTTAAAAAAATATTGTTCATTTTGATTTAAAAAAAAGTTTAATTTTAATATTTGTTTATTGTCTTAACTCATATCAAATGTTTTGCCTGTGTTCTGCTTCAAATATTCATAATCTTACATGCATAATTTTCATTCAATTATATTAAATAAACTTCAAGTTTATTTCAAATCAAATCGTGTTCCTTCACTTTTTTAAAATGTAATTTATAAGTAATTAAAGAACGCATTCTAATCTTTAAAATCTATAATACAACGAAATATTCAATTGCTTATAATATACTTGAACAAATAACTTGTGGGGTTTTTTTTATTATTTTTTTATTATTAATATTAGATGAGTTTCAGTATAAATCATCGTGTTCTTTCTTTATTTCTTTATTTTAATCCAATTTTGAAGTTTTGTAACGCTGTCTGTAAAAATTACTGTTCATTATTGACAGTCTAAGAGTTCCACATATCTTGCTTGTTGGGACCTCGGCGATGACGTCATTTTTTCAGCTGGCCGGCCATCTTTATAACGAAGGCTACGGTTCTATCCCAACCATTATCAATGGACCAGAGGTCATCTAGTCAGCGTCAGACAGGGCCAAACTATTTGCAAAGAACTTTGCAGCTAATTCTACCCTATGCGACGAAGGCCATCAACTCCCCATATTTCCTCCTACAACACAGAACAAGCTAGGTAACATACAAATATCCGTGCATGAGGTCGCCAAGCTAATCAAGAACCTAGATTCTAGTAAGGCAACTGGCCCTGATGGCATCCCAATTATAGTGTTAAAAAAGCTTCAACCAGAACTTGCTCCCATACTTACGAAACTATTTAAGCGCTGCCTTAAGGAGAAGTGCTTTCCGACCCCCTGGAAGACCTCATCAGTTTGCCCTGTGTTTAAGAATTCAGGTGATAAGTCCTCTCCCTCTCAGTACAGACCAATAAGTCTCCTGTGTGTTATGAGTAAGTTGCTGGAATCCATATTAAATAGAGAAATAGTCAACCACCTCAGCAGAAATAACCTTCTTAGTGACACCCAATATGGTTTCCGCTCTGCAAGATCTACCACAGATGTGCTGACGGTTATATCCCACAGGATTAGTGAATCTCTTGACAAAGGCTTCCTTTCTAGGGCAATTGCTCTTGACATATCAAAGGCCTTCGACAAGGTATGGCATAAGGGTCTACTTCACAAGATTTCCAGCTACGGTATAACTGGAAATGTGTTCTCTATCATTAAATCATTTCTCTCCGATAGGCTCATAAGAGTAGTGGTAGATGGACAAAAATCGGAGGCCTGCAATATAAATGCTGGAGTCCCTCAGGGGCCAATCCTGGGCTCAACTCTCTTCCTGATCTACATCAATGGCCTCCCTAAACACATACTTAAATTATTCGTTGACATCTATGCTGATGACACGACCATCTACGGCAACACATCAAAGGCTGTAAATGACAAAGTTCTCTCGGATTCTCTCTCCTCTGATCTCGAGCGCGTGGTTCAGTGGGGGAAGATGTGGCTGGTTACCTTTAATGCATCCAAAACAAAACTCCTATCCTTACATCATCAACGCTCTGATCCCCAGCTGGCATCAATTGTGATAGATGGCTCTCATCTGGGTGAGGCCCCGTGTTTTGACAAGCTTCTGGGTTTGACCTTTACTCCTGATCTGAAATGGAACATGTACATCAAGTCTGTTGCCAAGGTCGCTGGAAAGATGGTGGGATCCTTCTACCGCTCCAGAAGATATTTCACTACTGATGCAATTCTCTATCTATATAAAAGCCAAGTATGTCCAAGGATGGAATACTGTTGCCATATCTGGGCAGGAGCTGCCAAAAACAGCCTATCATGCCTTGACAGAGTACAAAATAGTCTTCGTGGTTTAGTGGGGGATGCTCTTTTCTCTACCCTGCAACCTCTCTCCCACAGAAGAGACGTTGCGAGCTATCCTTGTTTGATCATTATTTTCATGGCAGGTGCTCGTCTGAACTCCAATCCCTGGTCCCCCCCTCGCCAATCTTTCACGAAAAACACCCGTCTAGCTGAATCCACTGTGAAAAATTTCCCCCACTCTATATCTGTGCCTAAATCAAAACGCGGATTCCATGAACAAAGCTTCTTTCTTAGAACTGCACACCTGTGGAACTCTGTTCCATCTGCCTGCTTCCCTCCGGACTACAACTTGGATGTCTTCAAGTCCAATGTTAACAAATTCCTAATGAATCGCCCCCCTAATTAAACACTTCATCAAATCCCCACACTAACGTAATGTAATTGCAATAACCCTTATCCCTGAGTGGCTTCCGGGCCTTGATAAGTGGTGATCACTGTGTAAAATAAAAAAAAAAATCCGCTAAAAAAGACAAAAAAAAAAAATATAAAGGGATGGGGCGGTAAATTGTACCAACCGGTAGTTAACAAAAAAAACTTATAGAATTTAATTTTTGAAACCAATGTATAAAAGTTTACATAATGAAATGCAAATATGCATTTTCTTATGAATTTTTTTTTTGGTTGACTGTGTTCAATTCACACATGGTTGATGCGGTTCAATATTGCTAAACTATAAGTCTTAAGTAAAATTCTATTCATAAATACTTTTTGAAATGAAATTATTTAATTAATCGTAAATATTATTTAGACATAAAAATTAATTGATTACAAAACCTTTTAAAAATATATATATTAATTTCTTTTTCGTTCGGCAAAAAACTGCGCAAAACACTTAATTTTCAATTTAAAATTCTAGAAAAAAGATTATATTATTCTGCTTTTAATATAATCAAATTCAGGGTTTTATCTTTCTGGAGAAAAAAATTAAAAAAATGGATTTTATTTCAATGAAATTAAAAAAAAAAACTTGACTGAATTGAATTAATTACCCTTGAATTAACGAAGGGGTTATTTAATAACTTTAGGTTTGGAAGAGATAGGTATGGGGTCGATTTTTTGGAAACATCAAAAGAAGCCGACAACTGTCAAAACTTTGCGAAATAATACGTGATCAATTTCATTTTAGAGATATTTCTTTCAAAAGCCTTCTTTTAAAAAAAGAAAAAAAAGTACATTGTTCTATTAAACCGTTTACTGTTTAAATAATTTGACTTTGCTCGTTTTATTTTAAGAAAATATAAGTTGAAAAAGCATTTTCATTCAGTATTAGAAGATTTGTCAGTAAAAAAAAACAATCGCCAAAAAGATAAGCGTTTTTTTATTTTTACTCGCAATGTAGAACCCTGCAGACTTCTTTTCAAGTTAACTCTTTTGTAGTTTTGATTACAATAGATCTGAATGAATGAACCTTGTAAGGGAGGGGCACTAAGCATTGCCCTGTTAATAATGAATTTCTTTGGTTTCTTTTTATAACATGCTACATTTCTCTCTTGCGGTTAGAAATATCAGGAAATTTTTTTCTTTTTTTCAACATCAGACTAAAAGAATCGTAATGAAGGAATCGGAAAATTAAGGTATTTTTTAACGATGCGATTCCGATTCAGATACCTCCCAAAATACACGATTCTTACGATTAACGATTCCGATTAATCGTCCCACCACTAGTTTCCTCTATCGAGTTAGAAGACTGCTCACGCCTGAGAGTATCCTGTACCTTCATAAGACCACCATTCGCCCATGCATGGAGTATTGTTGCCACATGTGGGCTGGTGCATCTACCACGTCTCTCCCTCTTAGATAAAGTCCAAAAAAGAAATGTCAATCTAATCGGTCCTACTTTATCAACTAAGCTCCAGCCCCTGTCCCATCACCGCAATGTTGCATCACTGTGCCTTTTTTACAAATATTTTAATGGAATGTGTTCTCGACATACATACGCCCAACAAACCCGCTTACCAATAAAATCTCACCCCTTCACTGTTGATGTCCCTAAATGCCAGAAAGCTTTCTATTCTAAATAGTTTCTTTCCTTGAACAGCTAGACTTTGGAATTCCCTTCCTGCTGTCTGCTTCCCTGGCTGTACTGATATGCAGAAGTTTAGATGTAACATGAACAAACATCTTGTTAAGCTTTCCTAAACATGGCCCCAAATAGTAGCCTCTTACGTCCAAGTGGCGATATGCTTTGTAAGGGGTGAACATGAGTAAAAAAAAAAAAAAAAAAACAACATTCAGTGATTAAGAATTTCCCTTATATTAAATAACAAAAAAAATATTTGATGCACATACTTGAGACGAAACGAAAAAATCATATTCCAAAAATCACAAAAATTGATCAAGTAGTTTTATTTTTTATAAAGAAAATTATTTTGAAATTATTTTAAGCAGTTGATTAGAAATCGTAGGTATTACAAGGTTGATTTCGCAAGTTTGAATTATTGCAGAGTAATCTACCATTGTTTCTTCAAGATGGCAATGCAAGACCATCGTTTTTTGCTAACTCCAAAAAATGTGTTTTTTTACAGTTAAAAATAAAACTACACAATTAATTTACTGAACATATTACATCAAAATAAAACTAAAAGGACGTTTGGTTTGTTTTCTTAACCATTTCATAGTTATTTAATACTTAATAAAGTTCTGAGTTATTTAATACTTATTCAATGCTAAATAATGTTTTTTTTTTTTTTTACATAGGAATCACCATTTATCAAGGCCTGGAGGCCACTCGAGGATATAGGTTAATGGATATATATTAGTCAATGTGATTATAGCGTAGTAAACATAAGTAGTGGGAATTTTGTAAATTGGATTACTTAGGGAGACAGTTCATTCAGAATTTGTTTACGTTGGATTTGAAGACAATCAGATTGTAGTCAGCTGGAAAGCAGGCAAATGGAAAAGAGTTCCACAGGTGTGCAGTTCTAAGAAAGAAGCTTTGTTGATGGAATCTACATTTAGGTTAAGGCACAGATAAAGAGTGTGGGAATTTATTGATAGTGGTTTTGGCTGATAGGTCTGTTTAAGCATTTTTCATAGGCCAGCATGCATGTATCCTAGTGCAATGGTTTTTTAACTTAAAATTTAACTCCTAGTGAAGATCTTTCGTCAGTAAAAAAGCAAAACTCGTCAACTCATTTGTATAAAAATATAAGATTTATTTCTCGTCGTCGTCATCGTGCCATAAAAATTTGTGCACTTAGCTGGAGAACAGAGGAGAACGAAATGGGGAGGTGGGTGTTCAGAGCCATTGTTCATCCCTCGCCTGACTAGCGCATCTGTCTCGTTTCCCGGCAGTCTTCTTGGTTATCTGTGACCTCTTCTGGTTGCAGAGTGCACCTCCTGACCGATGCATGTGTCAAGTAGCTGACCTTTCTCCCCCCCTGTTGTCTGATCTGACAGTTTGACACTATCGTTCGGTGCATTGCCACACTAGAGTGGTAAATAGGTCAGGCACAAGTAAATAAATGAGCAAAATTTAATGCTAATGGCAGAGCATGAATAATTGAAAAAAAAATGATTGAAAATGCAAAATTACCAAGTCTTTTACTTTGATAATGCTGGATGCCACCAAAAGTTTCAGAAAAAAAAACATTCAAATTTCAAAAATTACTTTTTGCATTTAATAAAAATTATACAGCGTTACTTGGTTTTCTTAAATTTTCAGATTTAACATAACATATATACATACACAAACACACACACAAATCAACGTTTGAGATTTATATTATAGACTAGCGGGGAGTGCCTGGCGTTGCCCGGGATGTTTGGAGGTGTGTGTTGAGCAAAAAAACAAAAGTGTTAGAAGGCAGGTAGTACCTGTGACGCGAAGGCAGAAAAGAAAACCTGACATCTTACCGCTACGCTTTGATCGACAGGAAGTGAAAAGCGTTCAAATTTAGCGATGTCAATCAAAAAGTTGACTTGCAGAAATGAATAGTTAAATGAACATCTGGCTTTGTGCCTTTTTATTTATTTATTTCCCTATGATGTTTGGGAAAACTAGCTCCCCCCACAAAGGGGAAACTCTAATGAATAGCAATTGTCTGATATGAAGGGTTTCCCCCACATTAATCAAATCTAATTGCTTTCAAAACGTCCTGGCCAGGAAGACCGAGAAGCGGTTGGTTTTGCTTCGATCAGTTTCGTTTTATTTATACGAAAAAGACAAACAAACACTTGAAACCAGAGATTTTTTAAAAAATTGATCAAAATAAAGACAGAGACGACGTCCATTTTTGAATCTAAGATATTACAATTTGGGAAGTATAAGGAAACTTCTCCAAATTAGTAACCTTGTCGAGAACCCCCACCAAAAATGCCTTTCGCAGACGTATAAAAACGCCCGTGGCCGTTTTGCCTTTTATATACATAGATATTTCATTTTCTTCGTTTACTACAACAGAACTTTTAGATCCAATATATATTAAATGTTGGTGTGGTTCTTGAAAATATGCAAGACATTATCGTCGTCCAAAATGGCCCTCCCAAAGCCAGGGACCACATCACAAGTATATTCATAAGTTTATATTCTTTTCCTTTAAGGCCCGTCTTACGGCAAAAGATACTCATACACTGTATGAAATCCTTAGGGCACATACAACGCACTGTCATATATCTTTTCCGTTGAAAATGAATTGTTCCAGAGATATTAATGCTTTTCCAATGGATTATGTTTAACTGCGGAATCATTTGGAATGGTTAGTTACGTCTTATTGAAAATGTTCTAGGCATGCCCAAATAAATTATGGCGGAAGAATTTCAATGGATTATCATTACTTGTAACTATATGGTTGTTCTGGCTAAATATTTATTTATCAAAGACCAGCCCAAGGCGGGGTGTCTGCACTTTTTTTTTTGCTCAGGCTGCACATCTCTAAGTCAAGGGGAGCGTGTGGATTCTCCAGTCCCTGTTCTGGATGAATCGAGCGATGAGGAAGCAAGCGATGAAGAAAAATAATGTAAATGGATCATTTTGCGATTTTTTTTCTCATCTTTCATGCTTGGAGTTAGGTTTAGGGTTAAGGATTGATTTTTGTTGGAAATCTTTAGTATTACTGAAATCTACAAGTAAAATATATTTTGGTCTATTAGTGTGAATTAGGGTTCTTGTTTAGGGTTAGGGTTAGGGTTTAGAGTCGGGGGTTGATTTTTGTCGGAAATCTTTAGTATTAAGTAGGTGGAGAAGGGAAATAATGATTTGCAAAAGAAACTTTTTTTTTTACAAAAGAGTCACCACTTATCAAGGCCCAGAGGCCACTCGAGGATAAGGGCTATCAAATTCTTTTAAATCACAGCAAAATCTACAATAAAAATATTTTCGTTTACTAGTATGAGATGGGCACTAAAGGAAAAGTTTTCCTAATATTTTGTTTTTAACTGCCATATTTCACTTGAGTGTCAATGTAAATAATTGCAACGCAATGCTTTTGTTCAATTTTTGTAATTCAGAGGCACTACGTAGGGAGTTGGGCAGCAAGATGTTTGGTCACATTACATTTAAACTTCTACATCTTAGCACAGTCAAGGAACCAGAAAACAGGGAGGGAATTACAAACTCTAGCAGTCCAAAGGAAAGAAGGTATTAGAGAAGAAGGCTTTCTGGCATTTAGGAATCTCAACAGTGAAGGGGTTGGATTTTTTTTTTTTTTTTTTTTTACAAAGGCATCACCACATTATCAAGGCCCAGAGGCCACTCAAGGATAAGGGTTAAAGAGTGTACAGTAGAAATTGGTCAATATAGTAATCATTAGTAATGAAAATTTGGTAAATTTGATAACTTATATGGAACGGCTCATCAAGAACTTATTTACTTTAGACTTGAACACAACCATATTGTAGTCAGCCGGAAAGCAGGAAAACGGAAGACAATTCCACAGGCGTGCAGTTCTAAGAAAGAAGCTTTGTTCATGGAATCTATGTTTAGGTTTAGGCACAGATAAAGAGTGGGGGAAATTATTGATAGTGTTTACAGCTAGACGAGTATTTCTTGTGAAAGTTTGGCGAGGGGGGACCATAGATTGAAGCTCAGTTGAACACTTTCCATGAAAATAACGATACATCAGAGACAAACTCGCAACATCTCTTCTGTGAGATAGAGGTTGCAAGGAGGAGAAAAGGACATCTCCTACGAGGCTACGAAGTCTATTTTGAACTCTATCAAGGCAGGACAAGTCCTTTCTAGCAGCTCCTGCCCAGATGTGGCAACAGTATTCCATCCTTGGACGTACCTGGCTCTTATATAGATAGAGAATAGCATCAGCAGTGAGATATCTACTGGATCGATAGAAAGATCCCACCATTTTTCCAGCGGCCTTGGCAACAGATTTGATATACGTGTTCCATTTAAGATCAGGAGTAATGGTCAAGCCCAGAAGCTTGTCAAAACTTGAGGCCTCCTGAAGACGAGAGCCATTCATTTCAATTGATGACAGATGTGGATTAGAATGTTGATGATGTAAAGAGAGAAGCTTGGTTTTAGATGCATTAAAAGTAACCAGCCACTCCTTTCCCCATTGTACTACGTGCTCAAGATCAGAGGAGAGAGAATTGGAGAGAACTTGGTCGTTTACTGTCTTAGATGTGCTACCATAAATGGTAGTGTCGTCAGCATAAATGTCTACAAATGATGTAAGGATATGATTTGGAAGATCATTAATGTAGATCAGGAAAAGAGTTGGGCCCAGGATGGATCCCTGAGGGACACCGGCATTAATACTGTGAGCTTCTGATTTTTGCCCCTCAACTACTACTCTTATGAACCTTTCAGAAAGAAATGATTTAATAATTGAGAAGACTTTTCCAGCTATACCATAGCTAGCGATCTTATGAAGTAAACCTTTATGCCATACCCTATCAAAGGCCTTAGATATGTCAAGAGCAATTGCCCTAGAAAGATTGCCACCGTCGAGAGATTTGCTAATCCTATGCGATATAACTGTAAGGACATCTGCTGTAGATCTAGCAGAACGGAAACCATATTGAGTGTCACTAAGAAGGTTATTTTTGTTGAGATGGTTGATTACTTCTGTATTTAACACAGATTCTAGCAACTTACTCATGACGCACAGGAGACTTATTGGCCTGTACTGAGAGGGGGATGAGCGATCACCTGAATTCTTAAATACAGGGCATACTGATGAGATTTTCCAGGGGGATGGGAAACTATTCTCCTTAAGACAACGTTTAAACAGTTTTGTAAGTATGGGCGCTAGTTCAGGTTGAAGTTTTTTGAGTACTATAATTGGAATACCATCAGGGCCAGTTGCTTTACTCGAATCAAGGTTTTTGATTAGCTTCGCAACATCACGTACAGATATACGTATATCACATAGCGTGTTTTCTGATACAGGAGGAAATATTGGGGGTTGGCGGTCTTGGTCGCAAAGGGTAGAATTAGCTGCAAAGTTCTTGACAAAGAGTTTGGCTTTGTCTGATGCTGATGAGATTACTTCAGGTCCATTGATAATAGTTGGGATGGAGCACACGCTTCTGTTCAGGATTCTGTTTGCTATTTGCCAAAACTGGTGGGAACCAAGCCGCTGCTCAGCTACTTCGGACTTAACAGATTGAGCATACAACTCTCTTGCGTTCCTTATTACTTTCTTACAATTGTTGCTGGCAGTCCTGAAAACGGCTTTAGTTTCCATACATCTATTACGTTTGAAGCAGTGGAAAAAGTGATTTCTGTGCGCAATGGCAGCAGCACATTCTGGAGAGAACCATGGCTGGCTGTTAGGTTTTTGCTGAAACTTTTTAGAGGGTATGAAATGGTCAATACCTACAATTAACCATTCAGTCAGGTCTAATACTATAGAGGACACATCCTTTTTAAACATGGAATGCAACGGTAGATCAGATATAAATGTACGGAAGCTATCCCAGTCAGCCTTAGTGTATTGATATACTGTACGATGAAGAGGTACGTCTGGGGACTTATTACATTTCATTTTTATCTTAATTGATACAACAGAGTTGTCGGAAGATCCAAGAGGCGACAGAACAGAAACTGAACATAGTTCAGGGCAAGTTGTGAGAAAAAGGTCTAGTAGGCTCGCATACTGGCCGTCATTATCGGGCACACGGGTAGGTTCCTGAACAATCTGAGTGAGGTCATAGGCAATGGAGAAATCATGACAGAACCTCCCCTCATCATCGGTCTTGTTTGAGTGGGTCAACCATTCGACGTTGTGAACATTGAAGTCTCCACATACGTGAATGTTAGCTGAAGGATAAGTAGAAAGGACTTGGTCAATTTTCTCAGATATGCTTTGAAAGATAGTAACTCCGCTGTTGTGGGGGCGATAGAGAGTAAATATAAATGCAGTAGTGTGAGCTAAAGCAACCCGGAAGCACATATAGGGTAAGTTAGGATCTTCCCTGGAGATGTCCCTCCCACATGGAAAGCTATCTTTAATATAGGCACATATTCCATGCCCATGGCGATCTTGGGGGTCAGATTTAGAAGTTAAGTTAGAGTATCCTGTAATTGCAAACTCATCTAGGGAAATAGCCTGTCCAATGCCAGTTTCACTTAAAAATAAAAGGTCTGGTTTAGTCTCCTGTAATTGGGTTTCAACCTCTGGAAGGTTAGAACGAAGACCCCTGATGTTGGAGAAGGAGACATGGTAGTAGGGGTCTACGTTGGAAGTTGGAGAACCGGGTTTAATCGTGTTGCTAGGCGAGTTTATTTTCAAGTCGATATCCATCATCAGCATAAACATGAATAATTTAAAATGGCTGCAAAAATATTTAATGTTTTTAACGTTGAGGGAGTTGTACGCATACTTCGACTAAAAGACAGTAAAATAAACGAGACCTGTATCTTCGCCCAGTGAGTCTTCAATTTCATCAGCGTCGATTGTGATGGGTTTTTCTTTGTTTTGTAGAAATGCCCGTTTCAAGAGCAACTTTTTATCTGTGTGACACAAATATTTCAATTGTGGTGGTTGGCCTTCTGAAACAACAAAAACAAAAATTTTTCTTTTTTTAAAAATTAAAATCCATGAGAATGCATCACATTAAGAAAAGGTGAAAGTCTATTAACCACCCCCACCATAAAAAAAGCAAAAAATAAATAACAATCTTTATGGTGTACATATTTGTGGAAAAAAGAAAATATCATATTCCAAAAATCATGTAATTTGATCAAGTAGTTTTATTTAAAAAAAAAATCCATTTAAATTTTATAGCTAAATGACGATTGAGAATTTTTCAGCACCATTTTGCAGGACAAGGAAGATAGCTCCAAATAATTAAAACTTTTTTAGGAAGCTATTCTTAACATGTAGCGGAGGGGCATTTAAAAAAACTGAAATTTGCTGAAAAGTTATTTTCGTTAGAAAAATAAAACAACTTTATCAATTCACGTGATTTTTAGCATTTGATATTTTCTTTCTGTCACCTGTACATACATTATAAAGTTTGCTTTATTTTTGTTTTGTTTTTTGTACGATGGGAGTTAGGGATTAGCACTAAATTAATTATAGTTTTATAAATAATTTGGTTCAATTAATAATGTAATGACTAAACAATACTGTAATAATTAAATTTAACTTTTAAAATCCTAATAAAAAACATTTTTATTATAAAACTAAATCCATCAGAATGCATCTTGTTTTCTTTGTAAATGCATCAGCTATATAAATCTTTAGTTAATAGTTGAAAAAAAAAACATTACTTTAACCCTTAATCTCAAGTGGCTTCTGGGCCTTGATAAGTGGTAATTCCTTTGCAAGAACCCCCCCCCCCCCCAAAAAAAAAAACCATTACAGCCATGCACTTTTTTCACTAAACTCATAACACTATATTAGTTTCTTTGCTTTGACTGACCCCTTCCTTCAGTTTCACCCCTAAAGAAGTTGAAATGTTCAAAATCTCTATGAACTTTTTTCATGGAAATCGCCCCCAAACAAAGCAAGAAGCCACTTGATGTACGGAGCAAAAAAAAAAAATAAATAAATAAAATACTACTTCAAGGTTAAAAACTAGCCAATGATAAATGTAGGATGGATAGATTTCAATGAAGAAAACAGCAGTTCTTCCCTCTTTGTCAGAAATATCACTCCTGAAACGCGAGGACTAAAGGACAAAATAAGGGAAGCAAATTAATGTCATGCATATGGTTTAAATTTCATCAAATTACCTATTTGTAGTTTTAATAGGGTTCATAGACATTTGGCATATAAAGGGCACTTAGAGATTCAGGACCACTTCCACTGTCTTTTCAAAAAAAAATTTATACACACAATTTAAAAATCATAAAAATGTATTTGAAATTTTAAAAGGGTTGCATTCGAGACTACTTGCTTCGTCTTCCCCAGTAAATTTTACATAATACACTTTTTGTTTTATGTAGATTCTCTAACCTTTTTTTCTACAGGTGACACACAAACAGACATTGAGTTTTATATAGATAGATGATCAAACAATATCATGATTAAATTATACTTTCAAATTCTATTAAAAAATAATTTGCTAAAATAAAACGGTCGCTAGATGTTTTTAATAAGAAACCAGTATTATCATCTCACCTGCAGTAATTTCTTCCAGAATAATGGACGTTCCAATATCTGATTCATACTGACCAGAAAAAATATGAGACCCAATCTGAACTACTGGATTTGGAGTGTCCAGACCCTAAAAAAAAAGAAAAAGGAGACAGATTTATTAATTTATTTTTATTTCAAACTATTATTCTCATCTTTTTATTAGTTGTTGTTTTCATCTTTATTGGTTGTTGTTTTTCACAATGTTTCGGCCAACTATTCCTCTGGCATCCGTCAGGTGGTAACCGCGATGGATAGGAACTTTGAATCTCCTAACTGCATTCTCAGCAATCACTGCCATCCGTAGTTGTTGTCGTCTCACCACGCTTTGGCCAAGTAAGCCTCTGGCACGCTTTGGGTAGGATTGAAACCGCTATCTTCAGACAATGTTCATCTGGAACCATAGAGATTCAACGTCTATCAACTGCGCCACGGGCCCCGAAGGGCGATCAAGGTTGGATTCTTTGATCTTATAAATCCATGTTTATTTATTATCTGATCTTCCATAGTCGGGTCCGTACCGATTGGTATGAATAATATTCCTTAATTGGAATTCATTTTTTGAATAATAGTCTGAAATAAAAATAAATTAATATATATAATGCTCATCTCAAAAAATGAATTCCAATTAAGGAATAATATATATACCATTCGGTACGGACCTGACTATGGAAGATCAGATAATAAATAAACGTGAATTTATAAGATCAAAGAATCCAACCTTGATCGCCCTACGGGGCCCGTGGCGCAGTTGATAGAGATAGTATGGTTCCAGATGGACATTGTCTGAAGATAGCGGTTTCAATCCTACCCAAACCATGCGACCTTTTGGGTAAGAAGATCCAGAGAACTGGATGAGAGAGAGTGGAGTTCACCATGTTGGGACAGAATTCCACATGGTTGAGTATAAAAAAATCTTAGATTTAAAACCTACCATGTATGATAGAAACCACCATGAGTGGTGAATAACAAGTTCTTTTTTGTATTATATATTTTTTTGATTGGAATCCTTTGAGATAATTTGTATATTTATTTATTTACAAACTGTTTTCCTCATCTTCATCGTTGTTGTTTCACCACGTTTCGGCCAACTATTCCTCTGGCCTTCATCAGGTAGTTAACTGTGACGGGATAAGATGGCCAGAGGAATAGTTGGTCGAAACATAGTGAAACAATAACTATGAAGATGAGGATAACAGTTTACAAATCAATATGATGACTGGAAGCAATGTCTGGAATTCCTACATGGTCACCCATTTAGTACTGACCAGGCTCAAGGTTGCTTAACTTCAGTGTGTCAATGTGATTATACCATATAACAAGTGAAGCATGCATGGTCCCCCATCAGTGCACAGTGAACGAAGCATAAAAAAAAATTGACTAAGTTCAACATTCTCATATTATTTCTCTCTATGCAACGCATATCCTCAACCCTCACTGGCAAGGTTTCACTTTCAAACACTATTACAATGCATACGCATGCCTGACAGACTATACATGGTCGACAGTAGTAACGCTCTGTCGGTTAGAAGTTCTCTGGATGGCAGAAGTTCTGCACGTACTCTATGCATTTCTAATTCCTAAATCCATATTAGCACCAATCATATCACCAAGGTAACAAAATTTCTTGACATGTTCAACATCTTTACCATCCAGATTCTCTAGATTTGAGTTCTCATCTCCAGTGCGTGTGTGCACACTTCTTGCACGCAAAAATGTAAACAAGTGAACATTTTTATGATACTTATGTAGAATACTGATCGTGTTAAAATAAAAGCATTATTATTTAGAAACCCATTCTTAACATTGAGAGGGAGGGGGCTTTATTTCTTTTCAACTATTCTTTACTTTCACCTAAAAAAAAAAAAAAAAAAAAAAAAAATACCATAAAAATCTGAATTTAATATTAAAATCCTATCTAAAACAAAAAAAAAACAAAAAAAAAATGCAATATGTATTCCGCATAATTTTATCTTGTAATCAAAATAAGAAAAAGAAATGTAAAAAAAATAAAAATAAAAATAGAATATTCATACCAGAGCACTTGTATTAGTTTTCGTTTCAGATAACAGGAAATCGCAGTCAATAATATAAATATAATAAAATTTAATAAACAAAAGATACCATAAAAAAACTGAATTCAACATTAAGATTCTATCTAAAAACTAGCACAGTCTCTATTCCGTATAATTTTATCTTGCAATTAAAATAAAAAGAAATGTAAAAATAAAATAAAATAGAATATTCATACCAAAGTGCTTATATTAGTTTTCGTTTCAAATGACAACAGAAAATCGCAGTCAAAAATATTAAAAATGATAATAAAATTGGTACTTGTACGGTTTAATCAAGACATTAAAAAATGAAAATATCAAAAAAAAAAAAAAAAAAAAAAAAAAGGTTATATTGTACGTATCCGTTTTAGACTGAAGATCTCTGAAAAATTTTTTTTACTTAATTTGATCAAGTAGTTTTTTTTTTTTTTTTTTTTTACAGCAGAAAAACGCGTTTTTATGAGAGTGCAACAAGGGTAGCCATATTTGGATTTTTTTTAACACCTCATGAGGAGATAACTCAGTTTAAAGCGCCGACACTCCATTCCCATCTTTAATACTAGCTTTTCTTCCTAAAAATCGAAACATTACTACCTTTTTCTCAGTATCATAAATTGCTTTTTCACTGTAAAAAAAAAAAAAAAAAAAAAAAAAAATACTTGATCAAATTAAGTGAGATTTTTTTTCAGAGAACTTCATTGCATAACGGATACGTACAACGTAACTGTTTTTGATATTTTCATTTTTTAATGTATTGATTAAACTGTACAATTACCATAAATTTAATAAACAAAAAATACCATAAAAAACTGAATTTAACATTAAAATTCTATCTAAAAGCTAGCATGGTTTGTATTCCGCGTAGTTTTATCTTGCAATTAAAATAAGAAAAGGAATGTAAAGAAGGAAAAAAAAAAAAGAATATTCATTATTCATACCAGAGCGCTTGTATTAGTTTTCGTTTCAGTTGATGACAGGAAATCACAGTCAATAATACCCGACAGCTCAACCAGTACAGTTGATTCCTTCATTAAAAAAAAAAATAATGATTAAATATTAAAAATTTGGAAATTTTTTAGATAAAGATTAAGAAATTATTCTGATTTTCATACAACTATTTTCATTTCATTTAATATGCCTTCACATTTTCGCCAAGTTTCAGAAAAATCTAATGGATAGGGCAAAAGTTATGGGGCAAAACGTGTCAGTTTTTGCAATAACCTGAAAACGGTTGATATAATGTAAAACCAAAACAACCAATCTTTTTCTCAACTGAGCAATCATCAATCCTTTTGTTTGAGAAAATTAATTTTTTTTCACATATTTGCAAAAGGAACCCTTTATTAACATGGAGAGTAGTACGGCAGATTTGCGCATGAAGATTTCAGAACGATTTTGGAGATGACTCATCAGGAGGATGAACTCTCTGGAAAATCATTTTCTGCAAAAATCTGTTGAGTATTTGACGGAAGTAGACATATGCATCAGTAAAATTCAATTTAAATATTCAGATGAGGAGGACTAGGTGCAGATTGAGAAGGAATCTCTTGCACATACCCTGAGATTCCGAAGAGAACTGAAGTGCCTTGAGCTAAAGTTCCTCCCTGCTGCTGCTGCTGCTAATATATGGTTTAAGTGCCTCCCCCAATGTTAAAAAAATACCCGTTCTTATTAAATTGTTAGGTGAAAGTACCCGCGCTATTTTTAAATAGTATTTTCAAGTTTAATTAGTTTTACGATACCTTTTTTTATTAAATTGTTAGGTGAAAGTACAGAATAGGTACAGCACCCTCCCGTCCCATGTTTTATCTGTTTTTTTTTGGGGGGGGGGGTATTTTTTTGCCGGAGTTTATGTAATTTTTAAACATTTGTAGTGCATGTTCATGAAAAACATGGTAATTAAAAAAAAAAAAAAATTCCAATAAGCTTTGGGAAAAAAACATGTTTTGAACAATTGAATTTTTTATTTTGGGATAAAAAATAATTATTAAAACAAAAACAGTAGTGTTCTCGTCGAGTAGTTTTTATTTTATTCAAGAAAATAAAAGGTACTCATGCACTTATTGAGCCATGCTGAAATAATGACATTTAGAAAGCCATTCTTAACATGGGGACAAGAGAGTGTTGTGTACTAGGTGTATCAGAATTTTGGGGGAATTTTTGACACACCTAACAGAAAACTGCGAATAAGATATAAAAAAAAACTTGTAATTTCTCTTTTTAAAGTGGGTTGTTTATTTTCTTTATGGAATATACTTCCAAAATAAACTATTAAAGTTGTTTAAAAAATAATAGGAATATTATTTTTCGGGTTTGTATTACTGTACACAGATTCGAAAAAGTTGTCAAAAAACAAATATATAACAAATAAATGTTATCAAAGGCAAAATAAGTTACTTTTCTACCAAACTGGATATATTTTTCGTGTTTTTATTCAATGTAACATGTTTATTCAGCTCGAAAAGCATACAGTGTTTACCGATGTATTGGAAAATTCAAAATGGCGGCCGACTATCTCTTAAACACGGTAAGTTCGGGAAAAGGTGTTATAAATAATAAACTAGACAAAATACTGTTAGAAATTCGCTCAATATATATTACTGTGACATAGGTTGACATATATTCGGTGTTTTTTTTAATAGTATTTTGTCTAGTTTATTATTTATAGCACCTTTTCTCGAACTTACCGTGTTTAAGACATAGTCGGCCGCTATTTTGAATTGTCCAATACATCAGTAAACACTGCATGTTTTTCGAGCTAAATAAACATGTTACATTGAATAAAAACATAAAAAATATATCCAGTTTGGTAGAAAAGTAACTTATCTTGCCTTTGATAACATTTATTTGTTATATATTTGTTTTTTGACAACTTTTTCGAATCTATGTGTACAGTAATACAAACCCTATTTTTCATTTTTAAAATTTTTAAAAAACAGTGTTTACAAAGTGCCTGCGCGCATTCATGCAGCCATTTTTTTTACGTAATGAAATCAATTGAATTTTAAGAGTTAAAAAAATTTCCACTTAATTTGATCAAGTAGTTTTTATTTTACAGCAGAAAAACCGTTTTTATGAGAGCGTGTTGAAGCGTGGCTACCAAGAGTAAAGAAGGCCGATGCACATGACAGCGTGATGTCATTATCAGATCCACTTGTAGGTATATGATCTAACTTTTGTTTTACTGAACGAAAATTGAAAGTTTCTATTTCAGAATATATCTGAGAAGGTTACCTATGACCTGTAAAAATTGTTTGAAATTTGTTCGCAAAATGAGTGAGCGGTAAATCTTTAAAGCAGTTTTAAATGAGTAAAACTAACACTTAAACACATATTCAAACATGGTAGTGTTTGAATATGTGTTTAAGTGCTAGTTAAAATATATATGATGGACTCTCCAGTCGATTTCGACGTATGAGCTTCCGCCACAAGAATTAGGTTGCTCGGAAATCCACACACGACTTGTTTATAGTGCTGAAGGCATTGTGTAGAACCAACCACAGTTTTTAGTATTACTGCTTTGTCGGTGCAGACGACTGCCACAGGACAGAGTATACAGTAGACCGCAGGTTTTTACAAATGAGTACACTACTGGGCAGCGGCGGGTAGCAATAGCTAGTACTTAATATATATTATTCTGTTATTAGTTTAAACACGTATTCTACACAAATAATAATGACTGCCTCCCAAGTTGTGGACCATACTTACCTAGCCACCAAGCCTTTTACAGGTATAGCCTTATGAGTTTCCTTCTAGATACATGTCTTAATGAAGAATGGGGGTGCATCTCTCCCAGTTAATTATGCGCCCCCAGATACCAACCTGGAAATTTCAACGACTCGGCGCTGTATTTACCCGTAGCTACCGAGAGTAAAGAAGGCCGATGCACATGACAGCGTGACGTCATTATCAGATTCACTTGTAGGGATATGATCTAGGCTATCAGCAGCAGTTTCGTCTAGTTTTCAGTTTGCTGTCTAACATGGTGTATTCTTGCGTTGTTACAAATTGCCGGGGAAATTATCCAAAAGGCCCCAAAGTAACATATATTTTCTTATTCTAAACTTTCTCAATTTGGATACGTGCCATTAGAAGGGAAAATTTTATTCCAACCAAATATAGTAAAGTAAGTAATGTTATTTGTTAATAATTAAACGTGTATTTAATTAGAACTGTATTCAAGTACTTTCATAACGTTTGATAACATTGTTAATATAAATTAAAGTACTTTCATAACGTTTGATAACATTGTTAATATAAATTAAAGAAACAATACTATTTATTGCTAATACAGCAAATATTATGTTGATATATTTAACTGTTTATTTTCTTATAAGGCTAAAAAGTCTATCAGGAAGGTTGAAAATTTAATTTATTTTAGGTTTTAAAATTATAAACTAATAATTTTTACATGAGAATAATTGCCAAATTTTTTTTTTTAATAATAAATAAAACCTTTCATTGAGTATGTCAAAATATTTGAAAGTTCTATATTTTTTTCTAAAGTCGGTTTGAATATTATTCACCTTGTGGCTATTAATGAAATTAGCCGTGACTGAGCGTTATATATTAGAATTGATTGTTTCTTTTTAGAATTATAAACAAATAATTTTCACATGAGAATATTTGTCAAAAATATATTTTTTAAATTTATTTACTTGCCTCCCCACGAGGGCACAATTAGACACAAGGTCGGTTTTTAATGTGGGAAAATTTAGCTCCCCAAAAAGGGGCACTCTGGATAGGAACAAAAATAAAATAAAAATTGTTTCGGTAATGAAGGATTTCTCCTCCACGGACCGAGGACAGAACAAATGAAGTGTAGCATCAGAACAGATACTACACTGTGATTATTATTGTAAATGTTTGTTTACTATCTTTTCTTAGATTTTAGCAATAGTTTACATTATGGTATGAATGTTTTCTTTAATTATGTTTTTAGGTATGTGAACATCATTTTCGGCCTGAGGATGTAATAAAGAAATCAAGATTCGATGACGAAACATTGTGAAATAAACACGCAAGATGAGAAAATTAGTCCGAATAATCTCTAAAGTTCCAAAAAATAACATTCAACCCATGTGATTTTTCTCTAAATTAAATTAAAAAATATTTCTGCACTAGTAACTTTTGTTTGTGTTGTATTTAAATTATTTGTTTTATTTCAATTTTTTGTATTTTATCGTTTGTTTTCATGCTTAAAATTATCTATCGATGGTTTTTACTTTTAAAATTATTCATCGTTGGTGTTTAATATTTTTTAAAATTCTTTCCTAACGTCATAATTCAGTTTTATCAGTATTAAATTGTATATTGCTTTAAAATTACTTAATTTTACATAGATAATATTTATATTTTATATTGAATAAAGTTCAGTTTTAATCGAACTTTTTATTTTTAAAAATGTTTTATTGCTCTTTTTCAAATGGTCCTCATATAGTACTGACAGTCTGACAAATCTTACCTACATTGCCTGCATGCATTTTTCAGTTAACAGGCCTTCTTACTCTCGGTGGCCGTGGTTGAAGTCAGCCATTATGAAATTTGTTGAACACGCCACGGGGAGATAACTCCAGTTAAAGCGCCAACACTCCTTCCCCATCTTTATTACTAGCTTTTCGGTGCTAGTGCACCTACTGATCCGCGCTATTTTTTAAAATCGTATTTCAAAGTTTAATTAAAGTTTTATGATATGGTTTTTTGGTACTTGTACAGTTTAGTCAAGACATAAAAAAATGAAAATATCGAAAAAAGTTTAAATCGTATGTATCCGTTATGGAACGAAGTTCTCCGAAAAAAAAAAAAAAAATTCACTTAATTTCATCAAGTGGTGTTTTTTTTTTTTTTTACAGCGGAAAAACACGTTTTTATGAGAGCGCGTTGAAGGCAGCCATCTTGAATTAAACAAAAAAAATTGTTTGAATTTTAGAAATGCCAAAGGGAGATAACTCCAATTAAAGCGCTGACACCCCTCTCCCCATCTTTAATATTAGCTTTTCTTCCTAAAAGTCGAACATTTTGCTCAGTATCATAACAAATTGTTTTTTAGCTGGAAAAAAAAAAAAAAAAAAAAAAAAAAAAAAACTACTTGATGAAATTAAGTGAATTTTTTTTTCGGAGAACTTCGTTCCATAACGGATACATACAATTTAAACTTTTTTTCGATATTTTCATTTTTTAATGTCTTGACTATACTGTACAAGTACCGTAAAGTTAACAAAACGTCCACTCCATGTTAAGATTGGGTTTCTAAATAAGGTTATTATTTCAGCACGGTACGTTCTGTGCGTAAGTACATCAAAGTTTTGTCGCTATTTTAAAATGGGTAAAATCCATTGAAAGCGGTCGGTGGTTCTATGAGAAAATAAAGCTGTGTACGCATTATAAATGTTTCTTTTCTGTGTCTTACGTTATACATTAGTACATTAGGGGTCATTTCGAGTTAAAAGTTTATTTACTGCACTCATCTGGACTAGAGAAAATCATGATTTAAATGTGTATGTCTCGTCTAAATAACTAACGATAATTCTCTGATATGGCGGACCAGACGGGTGATCAAAAAGTCAGATCGAGCGTACCGGAAAACGAAATGAGATCAAATTGACAATTGGCCTTTTTTTTTTTTTTTTTTTTTGGCTTGAACTTTGCGCTTTTCAGATTAATTTGTTATGTTTTATTTTTTTAAATTTAAAAAAACATTCGAAAAATAATAATTAAAAAAACATTTGAAAAAATTAATTAAAATTAATTAATTATAATTATTTTCCATGTTTTCTTTTGTTGTAGCTGTTGTTGTTCTTGCATTTATTCTACCTAAGTAGAAAATAAAATTTGTTTAAATTGTTTCTTTTAGAATTTCCGAGTTGTCAATTTGGTCTCATTGCGTTAGTCTCATTTCGTTTTCCGGTACGCTCGATCTGACTTTTTGATCACCCGTCTGGTCCGCCATATCAGAGAATTATCGTTAGTTATTTAGACGAGACATATACACATTTAAATCATGATTTTCTCTAGTCCAGATGAGTGCAGTAAATAAACTTTTAACTCGAAATGACCCCTAATGTACTAATGTATAACGTAAGACACAGAAAAGAAACATTTATAATGCGTACACAGCTTTATTTTCGCATAGAACCACCGACCGCTTTCAATGGATTTTACCTTAAAATGAAGCATTTAAATATTTATATTTTCATAATTTTTGTTTGTAGATAAATAAAAGCTTACTTCTTCCCATTCGCCGTCGGAGGAATTCGTTTGGGCTTCCATTTTGACACTAAACAAATCGTTTTTTTGTCTTTATATACAGAAGAGTTCCATTTAGAGACAAGTAAGTTATCTCCCCTTTGTAAAAAAGACTATTGAATTGAATTAAATGAATAAATCTTAAATGTAGATTAATTTCTCGCAAAAAAGTATTTCAAATTAATTCACTTTTATGCAACCGACGCACCATATTTTTCCTTTATATATGTTCACTTTCGAGGGGTACGAGGGCTTGTAGTCTGTCAGTATTGTCTTGTTCTATGGCTGAACAAACCAAACCTGCAACAATATACATTCACATTAAACCCACTCTATAATCAATGTTTGCTCAGAAATATATCGGCGATCTCTTTTTGCATTGTGATCTGCAATCCTGAATGTTGGTTGCCTAAAAATTGTGGGAATAAACATCTATCGTTGTCACATTTTCGGAGTTCTGTATTGGCTAACTACCATGATGTTCCTACGTTTTATTCGTTCCCTAATTCGCTAGGTAGCCTCTGTCGATTGCTACCGGTTTTTATGACGATGGTCTGATAAACGGGCGGTGAGGGGGGGGGGGGGTTAGAAACGGCCAGCTAGTTTTAAATATTTTAACTTTAGTATGATTAGTTTTAAACATGATCTGAAGTTCACTTTTGTATTCTGACATTTTCCTGTTCCAACGTATTATCAATCACCTGAGGTGCCCCTTCTTGAGAATAACAACAGATTGTTTTACCCTTATGTTGAACAGACTTCATGTCAAATTTTGCTCCAATGGGGAATAGGTAGATAATTGTTAGTTCATAAAATGAACGTGGTTATTTAGTGATTGGAAAAAAAAAAAAAAAAAAAATAATAATAATTATTATTATTTTTTATTTTTTTACAGGGGCTCACCGTTCATTAGGGTGCCAGGAAGGGGGATACTCAAAGATGAGAGTTAAAAAATATGTTGGTTGAACGATGATTATTATCACAAAACGATTGGAAATGCTGATTGAATAAGTAGAAGAGGAATTGGTTTACCAAGAGGGCGACTTAACAATTATTTGTTAATATTAGACTTGATAATGACTATACTGGAGTTGATTGGGAAGGAGACTTGTGGCATCTTGTTCCACAGGCGAGATATTCTAGTTCAGTGCTTTTCAACCAGTGTTCTGCAGAATGTTAGGGTTCTACCAGTACAGTGCAAATTCAATTTTGAAAATATATTTTATTATTATATGAATATTTTAATATACTAAATTTTACATAATTAAACTCGCTACCTTTGAAAAATTAATTTGTCTTGCCATTATTAGGTTTGCTTTTATTTATTCTTATACAGTTAACGCCAAAAAAATCATACTAAAGATCATGAGTATTTTCATTTCATTTTAATTTTTACATGCTGTTTTTGCATAAGAGAACTAAATTATTGCATAGGGGTTCCATGAACCAGTAAAATTTTTCCATGGGGTTCCGCTCTAACAAAAAGGTTGAAAAGTACTTCAAAATTTCAGACGCTGATTGGATAAATATTTTTATACTTCAATTAAAGACTTAAATTTTAAATAATTACTCATGACTTTTTTTTTTCAATAAATATTATTAAATATGTTCAGTTCAATTTTGAAAATCTATTTTATTATTATAAGCATATTTTTTATAAATGTATTTAAATATATTAAATTTTACATAATTAAACTCGTTACAGTTGAAAAATTAATTTGTCTTGCCACTATCAGGATTTTTAAAAATATATTCTTATACAGTTAGCGCTAAAAATTTTTAATATAAGCTTACATTTCAACATTAAATGGAGCATTTAAAAAAACTTGCTGTATAAAAAAATTACCTAAAAAAGTTTTAATCTAAAAATTTTAATTCATTTAAAATATTATCAGCTTTAAACCACCTCATAATTTTAACAAAAAGGTGTTATAGCAAAATTAAAAAATAATTTTTTAAAGACTTTTTATTGAAGGTGACAAAAAGATAATTTATAATAAAAATTCAGATAAATTTATTTGAATTATATAGAACACTAATAAACCCAACTTTAATTATTTTTTTTTTAAATTTACCAAAGTAATTTTAAATTTTGACTTTCCCTCCCAAAAAAAAAAAAAAATGAAAAAATTAATTATCAATTTTCTCTTAAAATGGTAAGAAAACTGACAGCAAATGAAAAAGCAAAAATTACACAACTTTATGAATTGGATTAGAAAGCCATTTGTAGAATTTGAACCGTCAGAAGAACAGTTCACATTAGCAGAAGAAAAGAAGTATTCAGTGTTCTGAATTATGACAGCGTCTACAGTGTTGTGCCATTAGATATATACTACATATTCTCTGCCACGACCCTGTTCTCTCTGAAGAATATGATCTGCTTGTTAGATCGGCTGTATACTCATTGGAATGTTTCAGTTGTTTCCTTTGCTTACAGATTATTTCATGGTTTTTGCCCCATGGTAAATATCATATGCTGTGGTTGAACAGACCAAATCTGCAATGATATACATTCACATTAGACTTACTACATAATCACACTGGTGTTTACTCAGAGATGTACAGTCAATCTCCGTTTGCATTGTATTCTGCAGTCCTGAACATGTTGCTTTAAAATTGTGTGAGTGAACATCTATCATCATTTTCGGAGTTCTGTATTGTCTATCATGATGTTCATAAGTTTTGAAGCATTCTGAGCTTAACCTGAATGTATTTTGGCTGCTGGTTAAAAAGGAATATTCTGCAATTGCTCAGAAATTTTCAACTCCTTATTTGTGTAAATTTGGATTTTCAAATCTGGCAACCATTAAGCACAAGGAATGAGTAAAATTGCTGTCCATGGAAGATGAACTTTGTGTGTATCTGTCAAAAACATGACCCAATGTTAAAGAGCTGTGCAAGAAACACCCAGCTGAGTTTTTTATAAGAATAAATGTAATCTATTCAAATACGTACAATTTTGTTTTCATTTCATGTGCTGTTCATGAGTATTTTCATTTCATTTTATTTTTAAATGCTGTTTTTTTTTTTTTTTTGCATAAGACAAGTATTGAACAGGAGTTCCATGAGCCAGTGGAATGTTTCTATGGGATTCTACTGCAACAAAAAGATTGAAAACCACTGTTCTAGTTAAAAAAAAAAAAAAAAAAACTTTGTTCATATATCTATATCATTTGGCAAGAAAATTGGACAGCATCCAAATGGAGAAAGGAAATATGGAAAGTTCTTCAGTCTGTCGAAGGTCGGTCAGCAATTATCTTCGGTAAAGATAGTTGGTTATAGTCAGCTAACATACTTACTTAGCATAGTGCTACCGGAAGTGGTGACAAGGCAAAACAGTTCCTTCACTTTTATTGTTCTTCAGTATTTCTATTGTGAAGCGATTTATTGAAATAAAATAGAAGAAAAGGACATTTTTGAAAAGTATACAATAAAAATTAACAAAATTATACAGATAAAAATAGCACAATTAATATTTTTTTTATTTTTAAAATAAAAAACCCAACTTATTTTATAATTTCGTAAACATATTTCTTATAGAATTTCAAATCAAATAAAAACTTTTCTTTTTTAATTTGGTTTTTAAAAGTGCAAATAAAAACCAATTGTGTTATTTTTATTTGTATAAATTTTAATTTTTATTGTGTACTTTTCAATAATCTCCTTATATTTAATTTCAATAAATCGCTTCACAATAGAAATACTGAAGAACAATAAAAGTGAAGGAACTGATTTGCCTTGTCACTGCTTCCAGGAGCACTATGTTAGAAGTTAGGAAGTACATTAGTTGACTATAACCAGATAGCCAATGCTTGAGCGTTCAGTGAGGGGGGGGGTGAGAGTGTAGAAATTTTATTTTCCACCTTCTGTCTTTCCTTCTCTCTCCCTCCCCTTCTTTATCCCCACCTTCTTGGTGTATCTTGTGCTGCTACTGCTTGTTATATCACGTGTTGAATGCCTTTCGATTGATAAAAGGAGATGTGTGCGCCATTTTGTTGGAAGTTTTGAACACAAGAAAGAGAAGTTGGCTCGCTATCCCGCGTCAAGAGAAAAGACGTTAAAAATCGCAAGTTTAAACAAAAGAAACCAGTGGTTTGGTTTCTTCTTCAATCAGGATTCGTCAAGGAAGACGGCACAGAATTAACCAGAAAAGACTGTTTAAAAAATCAGAGTTGTAAACGAAATTACAACGACCTCTTCACCGAGGCCTAGAATTGGTCTTGTAAAAAAAGAATACTAACTCCAGTGAGGCGTTAGAATTCACGTCAAAAGGAACCAAGAAATCTTCTATAGAAATACATTACACCACAGGAGATTTGGATTATTTTCTTGGATTACAGAATCAAGAGGATTGAAATTTTCTCGAATGAGAACATTTAAGTTAATGGCAAGGGAGGTAATTTACATAGACCCTCTTTTAAAAAGATGAAGTGTTGATGTGTTTTATTTAAGTTCTTTGACACGCAGTAAGCCCTGACTACACCTATATTCTTACCCCTACTATCCCTTACAATATTGTTAATGGAGTTCTTTGAGAACCGCCAGAGGGACTAATTTGGCAGACACTGTCATTGGTGAACATAAAACTGAATATACTTTTCTTTTCCTAGTTACCTTCCATGTATTAAAAAAAAAAAATGTTTATCGTGGTATTCTTTCGTTTTTTTTTCTTCTTGTGCAATGGGATAACCTTCATTGGACGTCATGATAAAATTCCCGTTAAGAGAGGACGTCTTTCCTCGTTGTTTTCAGGGTTCTCTCTGCTAACCATCCATGATTCCTAAATGGCATGAAATAGTTCTTCAGGGAAATCAATGCATCCTACAAGCTAATTTGTTATTGTTGTAACCAAATCACCTAGCAGGGACATTTCTCCATGTGAAAAATAATCTTTACAGTAGATACACGGCTCTTTGCATACATGACTTGCATCAGATTGACAATCCATTCCTCCATGCCAATCGTACCTTGTTAAGAGTAGGTTGGATAGTAAATACCATAAAATAGCCTTTATCTCTCAATTTTAAGGGCTTCATACCTAACTTTGATAAGAATTTTAGATCATACTAGCAGGGCTATCCAGTGTTGCTCGGGACAAAAAGTATAACATATTTCTATTAAAACTTCTATCTCTTTACCTCACTCTATCTTTCTCTCTTCCCCATTCCTCCATTGTTCCTCTTTCTCCCTTCTTCTTTTCTCATTTGCCCAGCCCATCCTCTCTCGAAACACACACAATCCCTCTTTATAAATTTCTCGAGGAATGAGTCATCAGAAGGAAAATAATTTATAGATTAAAGAAATCAGTTATTTCTCTTTAACTAGTGTTGGCTATTTAGCAGGTAACCCTAATTCCATTTGAGGAATCCGAGGCTTCTACCATTGGCTATTGAAATGCATAATTTGACTAAATATGTGAGAGGATATCGGTCAAATAAGTAGAACAATAGACAATGTGAAAAATAAACATTCCAGAATGAAAGAATGTTTATATAAATTGACAACATAAAGTGAACAAGGTCGGAGAGAGAAGTCTTGAGTGAACGAATTGGAATGAGTAGACAGGACAGGCAAGTTCTCAGTTAGTTGGGAATCATTCAGCTATGGAAGCATTAAGCTGAAAAGGCAGTAATATATAATCTCTGAAAAAAGAATGGCGTACAACACCCGAACAAAAATAAAAAAAAGGGTACTTGTGCACTTATTGAACCGTGCTGAAATAATAACGCTATTATTTCGAAAGCCATTCTTAACATAGGGAGGGGAGGGTGTTTTGTAACTATTCTGTACTTTCAGTTAACAAATTAATAAAATAAAAATATTGTAAAACTTTAATTTAACTTGAAAATACTATTTAAAAATAACACGGTTCAATAAATGCACAAGCACCAAAAAAAGTCGTAACAGGGATAAATGTAAATGTGGAAAAACAATTTGGTTTCCTGAGTTGTCAGAGTAGAAAATGACTTGCATTTTCAGAAGCACGTCTGGAACAATACAGCATTAGTTTCGACCAAAAAGGTATGCCCTTTCCTTGTCTGGGCAAGCAGACAATGGCGCTATTTGTCCGGTTTGTTTAACTGTTGTTGAAGGTATCTATATCTGTTTATTAAATGTGTTAAAAATGTACACACACGCACACACAACGAACACAATATAGATGACTATATAACATGTACATGGTTTGGTCCCTTTGTTTATGCATACCTGCTTTATATATACTCACTATATAATCCTTCATGTCATACAGGAGCCCTCAATATACAGCACTAGTAGATAAAAACAAATGAAAACCGATCAAAATCAAAGAATGAAAAATATTTTTTAAAGTTTAGATATTATTCATCTGGAACAACGCCAATCTGAAAAATATTAACTTTGTCGGTATTTGTTTTGTAGTTTTAGTTGGACATGCACACAAACTGAATATAATAAATGAAAATGAATAAAACTTTCTTGGAAAAGTTAAATATCATTCGCAAGAATTTCTTAATGAAACTTTTTTTATCGAACTAAAAATATAAAAGGTTTTATTTATTTGCTCCTGCACCACGAGGGAAAAGTCGGTTTTTAATTTAGGAGATATCCAACTCCCTTAAAAAGACACTGATGTGGAGAAAAAAATTCTTAAATTAGTGACCAGTTGTCAAAAATAAATAAATAAAAAAAATAAAAAGTAATGATAAAAAAGACTCCCAGGTAACACCGAATAAGGACAGCTAGTAGTTAAATACAGGAAAAACATCGTCAAGTAACAATGTTAAATATTGTTTGAATATTAACATAATATAGATATACGACCAAAGACTTGATAATAAAAAAAAAAATTCAACTGATTCAAGGGAGACAATTCTGATTCGTACAATCATTTTTTTTTGTCGGAAAGTTGTTCCCCTTTACTCAGATTCGCTTTTTATTTTTATTTATGTGAGCCCCTCTGATTTTTTTTTTTTTTTTTTTTTTTGTTCATGGAATCACTACTTATCAAGGTCCGAAATTGGATTGTTGTTAACACATTGCATCCACTGCGTGGGGGCTACAGTAAGGTGTCAATATAACCGAAATTTACTAAAATAATTTTAGGATTACAAAAATCAGACCTGACTGAAAGGTTAAATGTAGGCATAGACCGAATTCATACCATCCAAAAAAATTCCAACAAAAACCTAACAGCCAGTGATGGTTCTCCCCTGAATGTGCTGCTGCCATTGCGCACAAAAATCACTTTTTCCATAGCTACCAACGTAATAGATGTACTGAGACTAAAGCTGCTTTCCGGACTGCCAGCAACCACTGAAAAAGAGTAATCAAAAATGCAAAAGAGCTATATGCTCAGTCCATTAAATCCAAAGTAGCTGAGTAGCGGCTTGGTTCCATCCAGTTTTGGCAAATAGCAAACAGGATCCTGAACAGAAGCGTGCATTCTATCCCAACCCTCATCAATGGACCTGAGGTCATCTCGTCAGCATCAGACAAAGCCAAACTATTTGCCAAGAACTTTGCAGCTAATTCTACTCTATGCAACGAAGGCCATTAACTCCCCGTATATCCTCCTATGACAGACAACACACTATGCAACATGCAAATATCTGTGCGTGCGGTCACCAAGCTAATCAAGAACCTTGATTCCAGTAAAGCAACTCGCCCTGACGGCATTCCAATTATAGGGTTGAAAAAGCTTCAACCAGAAGTTACCCCCATACTTACAAAACTGTTTAAGTGTTGCCTTAAGGAGAAGTGCTTTCCAACACCCTGGAAAATCTCATCAGTATGCCCTGTATTAAAGAACTCAGGTAATAAGTCATCTCCCTCTCAGTACAGACCAATAAGTCTCCTATGTGTCATGAGTAAGCTGCTGGAATCCATATTAAATAGAGAAGTAGTCAACCACCTCAGCAGAAATAATTTTCTTAGTGACATGCAATATGGTTTCTGTTCTGCTAGATCAACAGCAGATGTGCTTACAGTTATATCTCATAGGATTAGTGAATCTCTCGACAAAGGCTTCCTTTCTAAGGCAGTTGCTCTTGACATATCAAAGGCCTTTGATAAGGTATGGCATAAAGGCCTACTTCACAAGATTTCCAGATGCAGCATAACTGGAAATGTTTTCTCAATTATTAAATCATTTCTCTCTGATAGGCTCATAAGTAGTGGTTGATGGGCAGAAATCAGAGGCCCAGAGTATTAATGACTGAAGGGGTCCATCCTGGGCCCAACTCTCTTCCTAATCTACATCAATGATCTCTCAAAGCACATACTTAAATCATTCGTTGACATCTATGCTGATGACACGACCGTCTATGGCAACACATCAAAGGTCATAAATGACAAAGTTCTCTCTGATTCTCTCTCCTCTGATCTTGGGCGCATGGTACAGTGGGGGAAGAGGTGGCTGGTTACTTTTAATGCATCTAAAACCAAGCTCCTATCTTTACATCATTAATGCTCTGATCCCCATCTAGTATCAGTTGAAATGGATGGCTCTCGTCTTGGGGAGGCTCCATGTTTTGACAAGCTTCTGGGTTTGACCTTTACTCGTGATCTGAAATGGAACACGTACATCAAATCTATTGCCAAGGTCGCTGGGAAAATGGTGGGATCCTTCTACTGCTCCAGAAGATATCTCACTACTGATGCAGTTCTCTATCTTTATAAAAGCCAAGTACATCCAAGGATGGAGTACTGCTGCCACATCTGGTCAGGAGATGCTAAAAACAGCCTATCCTACTTTGACAGAGTACAAAATAGACTTTGTGGCTTAGTGAGGGATGCCCTTTTCTCTACCCTGCAACCTCCCTCTCACAGAAGATATGTTGCGAGCCTGTCTTTGTTTTATCGTTATTTCCATGGCAAGTGCTCGTTTGAGCTCCAATCTCTCGTCCCCCTTCGCCAATCTTTCACGATAAACACCCATCTAGTTGAAACCACTGTGATTAATTTTCCCCACTCTTTATCTATGCCTAAATCAAAACGTAGATTCCATGAACAAAGCTTCTTTCTTAGAAGTGCACAATTGTGGAACTCTTTTCCGTTTGCCTGTTTCCCACCTGACTACAACTTGGATGTTTTCAAGTCCAACATAAACAAATTTCTGATGAACCGCCCCCTTAAGTAAGACACTGTATCAAATCTCCAATACTAACGATTACTACGATACTATCCCATTGATTACTGTACACGCAATAAACCTTATCCCCAAGCGGCTTCCGGGCCTTGATAAGTGGTGACCTTCATGTAACAAAAAAAAAAAAAAAGAAATTGGAATTACCAAAGATACAGATCAAAATAAGCATAAACAAGGCATCAAAGCAACCCCCGGGCAAGGCTGGGCAGTACTCCTAGTTAATATATAACTTGAGTTCCTTCACTATAGTCGAAACTGAAACCAAAACTTATGAAGAATTCTTGGTAAAATTATTTATAAAAAATAGATGACTTGAGTGCTATCAGCTATAGTTGAAAACGAAACCAAAACTTATGACGAATTCTTGGCAAAATTATTTATTACAAGAAATGGAAGGTCGTAACAATTAAATAACACTCGAAAGAAAAAAGATGTAAGGGTGACCCACAAAATAACACACACGTTATCGTATTAATATATGGATTTCAGAAAATTTGGCAAATGAACTAGTAGAAAAATAATTACAATTAAAAATAAAAAGTTCTCAAATTATAGTTTTATCATGTTTTAATGTGGAGAGTTCTTTGCAACCAATTCTGAATGACAAACTTATTAATTTTATTTTAATTTTTTTGGAACCCTTTGCGATGAAGCTTTATAACTTGTGTATTCATTTTTTTGCGGACTGGTATCCTCATCTTCTCGAAAAGCACTGTTCTAGTTAAAAAAAACTTTGTTCATATATCTACATCATTTGGCAAGAAAATTGGACAGCATCCAAGTGGAGAAAGGAAATATGGATACCTGTTTTATATATACTCGCTATACGTTTTGGCCAACTTATCCTCTGGCCTTCTTCAGGTGATTAACTGCAACGGGATAGTAATGCTGTGTCTTGTAACTGCATTCCATAGTTGTTGTTGCCCCACCACGTTTTAGAGGATTAGTTGGCCAAAAACGTGGTTAGGTTAGTCATCTGAAGAAGGCCAGAGGATAAGTTGGTTGAAATGTGGTGAAACAACAATAACAACTGAAGATGAGGATAACAATCCACAAAAAAAAAAAAATAAAAAATGAATACACAAACTAATTTCCTTCGTTTTCCTTGCTTTCAATTAAAACTTGCCATTTCAAAATATAAAATATCAAACTGGTAGTCTGCATTATTCTTTTTGAAAAACTTGATATTGCACAACTTCTATTGGATCATCCCTATATATAATTAAAACGTTGCAGTTTTCCCTTCTCGACCAAAATACCGTAGGTTTACAAGAACAGATGTCACATACAAATTCATTATGTTATGTAACTATAGAATGACATTTCAGACACATTAATTCATAATATTAAATCTATATTTACTGCTAGGAGCGACATCATCGCAATCATCTAGAGGAAGTAGTTCCCAAGTTTTCCCCTAACCACCAAGTCCTCCCACCGTTCCCCTTCTACACATATTTTTACTCACAGAGTACTTATATTGAGATCCCCCCTCCTTTGTAACTGATCCTCAAAGTCATAGACATAGCATTGACCTTCCATTCCTCTAAACACAAAATACTAACGTCTCCCCAGACATGTTCCTTTCTTTCTGATTCACTGCCCGCATAGTAGCAGCCAAATAGCGCAATGGTTAGAAGCTCCAACTGTCGTTTGGACGGTCAGGTTTTAATCCTTGCTTGAGGTAGTTGCTTGTCTAGCTGCACTGATGAGCTGTGAGACAGCGAAACTACTGTATGTGGATGACTATATATATATATATATATATATATATATATATATATTCTGAAAGATGGCATAAATATCATAACTATTTTTCCGATTTTTTTTGGATTTATGTAATGATGCTCATATACTTTTTATTTTCTGTTATCGTTCCTATTTACTTGCCTCCCCATGACGGCAGAGTTAGACACCAAGGTCGGTTTTTAATGTGGGGGAAAGAACAAAAATAAAAATTGACTCAGTCGTGAAGGATTTCTCTTCCATTAACCGAGAAAAAAAAATTGAAGTGTAGTGTTTGTTCTGATACTACACTTCAATTTTTTTTCCTCGTATCAGAACAGACACTACACTTTGATCTTAGCCTGAAGGCCCTAGTTAATGAGTTCTTATTCTTCTGATGAGTTGGGGCAGAGCATATTCTAAACATTGACATAATAATCATACGGGTAATTCTGTGCTACAAAACTGGTGCTGTCAGGAATCGAACATTTTAACATGCTGAAAGAAATAAACAGTAAGATAAACAACATCTTGAAATTTGGAATATAGACATTTTTGTCATTTATTTGTATATGCTCTGTAGTTATATTTAGCATACATCGAGCTTCATAAATAAAAGAATAAATTAACAGGTGAAATATAATTGATTAAGCACATTTTCCCATAAACATTATATAGCGTTCGATGTATAAGCATCTCAGAACTAAATTCAGTTTTAGTGTTCATGTCTCTCATAAGACTTAAGCTCTGCCAACACTTTGCAAATTTGGTCAAAAGCAATACACGAAAAATGGTTGGATGCGATGTTGTATGGCGTGGCAGTCAATTCTTTCCTTCTTTCTTTTGTTTCCCTGAGTTTTTCAAGTCTTTCATATTCCAGTCTTTCCATCAGAACCTTGCGACATGTTAATCACTACAGTTTTCTATCAGAAACAGTTTGCTCAAAAGTACTGGAATATGTGTTGCTGTAAGACTGCTGGTATGTTTATCCTTGCAATCAACATATCTTATTTTTTTTTTTACTATTTTTTCACCCCAAACAAGGCACAATTCCATTAAGTTGTAAGGGGCTACTATTTGGGAGCAGATTTGCAGGGATACTATGTAGGGAGTTGGGCAGCAAGATATCTATTCACATTATACTTGAACTTCTGCATGTCAGTACAGTCAGGAAAGCTGGGGCCTGGGAGGGAATTCCAAAATCTGCCAATCCCAGGGAAGAAGCTGTTTGAGTAGAAAGCTTTCATACATCTAGGGATCTCTACAGTGTAGGGGTGGAATTTTGCTGCTTATCTAGTTTGTTGGCGATATCTATGTCAGGGGTTGAGTTTGTCCGAACACTTGGCACTAAAGTATTTGTAAAACAGGCATAAGGATGTCCAATTTCGGAGATGGGACAGAGGTTAGAGTTTGGCCGACAGTGTGGGACAGGTTGGCGACTCTTTTTCGAACCCTATCTAGGAACAAGAGACTATGCATCAGCCCAGATGTGACCACAGTGAACAGTGGCTTTGTAAAGATACAGGATACTCTCAGGTATAAGTAACCTTCTAGCATAGTAGAGAGAGCCCACTTTCTTTGCAGCAGCCTTGGCAATTACCTCAATGTATTTGTTCCAGTTCATGTTGTTTGTGAATGTTAAGCTTACCAGAATGAATCTGACTGTACAAGAGGGCATTCTCTTGTCACTCATTCTAGCCACGCATCCAATATAGCTGAAACTGCATAAAGAATGCTTCAATTCCATTCATTTTACACTTAACAAGCTGAACATGCGGGGTCCCCCTCCATGAGCGAACGATTTGGGGGCAATTTTATCCTCATAATACCCCCTAGGGAGGGCAACCAGAGTTTTCTCGGAAAATCCGTTTTGACAAAAATTTACTTTCACCATGACTAATGTTTGTGCAAATTAAAATAAAAAAATCCAAGGCATGGTTATTGAAAAAAGCATGAACAGCCGAACGGGAGTGAATTACTAGGCCTAATCCCGCCTTTATCGGGGCGACCAATAAGAGGTCAGAATTGGTCACTTGAAAGAGTAAGCCCACATATTGTGTGAAGATAACTTTTGTGTCTTATGTGTGCAATAGGGAGTCCAGTTCTTGGCACTGTACAAGAGAGTTGTGAGAACCACAGGCTGATACACGCAAATTTTAGTTTCAAATTTTATACCTCTATCATCCCACAATGTGTGTCCAAGTTTACCAAAAGTTGCAGTTGTCTGGATTATACAATTAACAATTGCATTGTCAAGTTTAGCAGTTGAGTTTACTTTGCTATTCAAGTACATAAAACTACATATTTAAAGATTTTTCCTGTTTACCGTAATGTTACGGTCTGGAAAAAAATGCGCTGTCAGACTTTGAATATTTATTCTTTTGTGGACTTTTATTCTCATCTTCATAGTTATTGTTGTCTCACCACGTTTTGGCCAGCTTATCCTCTGGCCTTCTTCAGATGATGAATCATGACAGGATAGGAATGCTGAGTCTGTAAACTGTATCCTCAGTAATTACTGCCTTCCATAGTTGTTGTTGTCGTCTCACCACGTTTTGGCCAACTAATCCTCTGGCCTGCTTTGGGTAGGACTGAAACTGCTATCTTCAGACAATGCTCACCTTGAACTGTAGAGACTCGACTTTTCTATCCATTATGCCGTCGGCCCTGAAGGGCAATTAAGGTTGGATTTTATAGTCATATAAATCCAATTTTTGTGTTCTTATCTGGTCTTCTATTGTCAAGTCCATACCGAATGGTATTATATTATTTTATTTGTATTTTTGTTTTTTGAATCTTGAGATGAGGCTTCATAATTTGTTTATTCATTCAAACGTGGTAAAACAACACTGGATCACCAAAGTTAAGTAACATTGAACCTGGTCTGTACTAAACGGGTGACCATTTAGGACTTCCAGGTGCTGTATGTGCTCTTCGCTTATCTCGGCATTGTTTTCAGTCGTCCTAGACTTCTCTTGCCACTAGACTCAAACAGTGCCGATTCAGGATTCAGGTTGGAGATGGTACAACCCTTGCCTCACAATTACACGGGCAGCTGTCCCTACAGTACCATTTTTTTTTAAGGTCAAATAGCATAATACAAAGGAAAAAATGAATAAGTCAAAGCTTTAATATTTTTGCATTGAGCACTTATATATATATATATATACAAAATCTTAAAAAAAAATACTTTGCAAAGATGCGTTAGAGGTAAAGTGTTCTCGTTTGTTTTCCTTTCCTTATAAAGGAAATGTTACTTTTCCTTAATGTTTTATTGTTAAAGTGTTTTTATTTAATAAGTCTGAAGAAAGGCTGTTCTTATGAAAATTTTCAAACGACACATTGTTTGAATTTTTCCAAATGGTCTTCAAACAATTGTAACTAACAATGAAATACACTTTTTGTTGCTATCAACCCATTTTTTGAAGTCTTGGTTTTTGTTAAAACAGTATATATATATATATATATATATATATATATATTAGTGATGGAACGATTCCAAATATTTTCTCAATTCTGATACAGTTACCAATTCTGGTCTAAATTCCTGATTTAGTTTTAGTCTTACCTCCATCAAGGCCAGAGATTTTGGGGAAATATATATGGTAGCTTCCTTCAGTTTTGACAGACTATGGATAACCACTGTAAAGATGTCTGTGCGTGAAATTCAAATGCTTTCTAAATTTCTAAATGTTTAATTATAGATTTGTTGTTATTTCTTATGTTCAAATTACTGTAAAAAAACCTGTGTTCCGCAAATGTCACATATACTTTCGCAAATGTCACATATACTTTCGCAAATGTCACATATACTTTTGCAAATGTCACAAATACAAATTTATATTTTACCTTAAATTTGATTATCAATGATGTTGGATGTTTTTTTTATTTAAATTTTAAACATTTTTCGGAACCTTGCAAATCAACTGCATTCTATAAATGGTTACGTAAAGAATTTATGTAACAATTTTTTTGTTGCTTTTTACACAAGTAGAATGAATTTACATCGTGTATAAATGTTCTTATGATCTCTAGAATTTTATCGATAGTTTAAATACAATAAATATTTATCATTAGTACAAGCAAAATTAAGGTTAAAAATCCATATTAAAAGAATCGTTTTTGGAATTAGAAATTAGGCTAAAATTCTTTGGATTCCAATACCCCAAAAAGTTCCACTCATTTTTATTCCTTATTCTGATTAATAGTCCCAACAAAGTGGTCTGGCAAAGGCACAGGGGAGACAACCAAACAAAGAAAAATCCTAAATAAAATTCATCCCAAAGCAACAAAACTGAAGCTAGCCTGCCAGCACACTATATATACAAATGTAGGAAAATTTGGGCATATTTCATTGGTTTGAAAATAGTTTTTTTTTTGTTTTTTTTTACAATTGTCATAAAATTTTAACCATAAAAGAGCATTATAATCTTAAAAAAGCCTGCAAATTTTTATGTAGTTTCATCTCATAGAACCAAAGATATGAGCATTTTAATATTCAATTTGGCTACGAGTAAAGATATATACATATATATATATATAGATAGCACATTTTTTTGATAAGTTTGAAATCTCAGCGACTATTGATCAGAATTCAACAAATGAAGGCTCATTGGAAAGGTAATGATGTGAATTGTGTAGTGGACTATGTGACATTTGGCCTTAAGGTCGCACATTAAGGGAATCATCGATCATCCAGAGCCTATTTTTGGCACTTTTTTACAGCCATAAAATGCTTCGGTAAAGGTACAGTATCTTTCCACCCTCAAAAAATCTTTTAAATTACAACTATTATAGGTTTTCGAGGGTGCTGAAAACGAAAATAACATTTAAAATTCCAGGAAACTAGTAGTATAGGAAAGTGATCACCTACTTTTTGAAACTATAATTTCTTCATATCTTGGGAACTACTCAGTTCCTGGAATTTTAAATGTTATTTTCGTTTTCAGCACCCTCAAAAACCTATAATAGTGATAATTTTAAAGGATTATTTTGAGGGTGGAAAAATACTGCACCTTTACCAATATTTCAATCATAGTCATTTGTTTTCCTAGTTTTGCATATGAATTACAAAATAGCTGATATTTCCCCAAAACCTCTGACTTTGATAGAGCAGAGACTAAAATTTGCCACTATAGTTTCAAATGATCTAAAATAATACGAGGAGACTTGATTCCAAATATTTCTCATATGTTATATCTCTCCTCTTTGGTTTTCATACATAAAGTAAATTTCACAATGTAAGGATTATTTGATACTGGAGATATTCATAATCGTACCCTATTTCCAAAAGAAGGGGACAGATAACACCTGATAAATATTTGAAATCAAGTATCCCTTTGCTATTATTTCAGATCATTTGAAACCATAACCGCAAGTTTTAGGCTTACCTCCATCAAGGCCAGAGGTTTTGGGGAAATATATATGGTAGCTTCCTTCAGTCTTGACAGACTATGGATAACCACTGTAAGGGTGCCTGTGCGTTAAATTTTTTTTGACAAGAGTTGCATAATCTCCAACCACACCTCTCCTGAGTCAGTGTTGTTAAATACCAGTGGCAAGTGAAAGTTCAAGACGACTGGAAACAATGCTGAGATAAGCAGAGAGCACATACTAGCACTGTGTATATATATATATATATATATATAATTTAAAGGAGATTAGAACAATAGTCTAAAGAGCTGAGTGTATTTTAATGTAACAGTGAAATTACTAGTTTAATTAAAATACAGGAAAGAGAAAGTGCTCGTTGTAATTTAGATATATAATAAGCTCGATAGTTAAATGTCCTAGAGCTAATTCAATATTAAGTAATGTGATTGATAATTTAAAATTTAAAAATCAAATTATAATTAAATTAAAAATCCGTTTCATATGAATGAAATTATGAAAACGGATTTTTAATTTAATTATAATTTGATTTTTAAATTTTAAATTATCAATCACATTACTTAATATATATATATATATATATATATATACATATATATATATATATATATATATATATATATATATATATCAGGGCTCTACATTGCGAGTAAAACAGTCGCTTTTGCGAGTATTTTTTCAAAATGGCGACTAGAAAAAAATGAAACGCTTATCTTTTGGTTGGCGATTGTATTTCTTTCACTGACAATCTTCCAAAGCTCACTACTGAGTGAAAAATATCTTTTCAACTTTTTTAATTTTTATTTTATAAAACGAACAAAGTTAAATTATTTAAGCCATAAAGTTTAATAGAACAATTTACTATTCTTTTTTTAACGAAGACTGTTTAAAAAAATATCTGAAGAAATTAGAATGTTTATATCTTCACGCCTCAACATGAAATTTGTTGTATATTTAGAATTACATCTATTAAAAAAAAAAAACAGAAAAATCTTTATGATGTACGTACTCGTCACAGAACGAAGATGTCATATTCTAAAAATCATGTGAGTTTGGCTAGTAACTTTTCTATTTGGCTAGTAAACGAAAATATTTAGTTGTCAAAGGTCAACTAAATATAAATTTGTCCATAGAGCCCTGTATACATACACACGCACACACACACATATATATATATATATATATCATCATCATCGGCGGTCACTCGTGTCCGAGTAAGACTGTCCTCCGTTGTGGCTTCTGTGGGTCCTCAGGTGAGCATAGAGCCCAATCCTAGACCCAATTTGTCTTGTGCAATTTGGGCAGATAAAGGTAGTGGTGGTGGGGTAGGGTTGGGTGTTTCTGGTTAATAATCTGTCCTTTCTGTGCTTGCGCCTATCCTCAGCAGCTTTATTTAGGTCACTACTATAAAGCGCAGCACCTTTGTGGACAGCGCTCCTCCATGCCAACCTGCTCCCAGCCACGTCCTCCCATGTCTTAAGGTCCATGTGAAACCGCTTTAGATTTGCTTTGATGTTGTCCTTATACCTCATCTTTTGGCCACCCTGGGCACGCTTTCCCTCAACAAGCTGAGAGTAGAAAATCTGTTTTGGGAGGCGGAGATCCGGCATTCGGACAACATGATCAGTCCATCTGAGCTGGCGTTGAGCAACAGTAGCGGTGATAGTGGGAATGTCAGCCTCACTCAGGACGCTGGTGTTGGTGCGTCGGTCCTTCCAACTAATTCTGAGAGCCTTTCAGGGTTGACACGGGAGTGAAACAGGGATGTGTCATTGCCCCAACCCTGTTCTCCATCTTCATTACTGCTATCCTCCATCTTACGGACAAACATCTTCCCCATGGAGTTCGGATTATGTACAGAACCGACGGCCGACTTTTTAACATCAACAGATTTAGGGCCAAAGGTCGAACGAACACCATATCCATTATGGAGCTACAGTATGCAGACGATAACGCCCTTGTAGCCCTCTCAGAAGAGGACCTACAGTGTACACTGGTTGCCTTCACGAGGGCGTACAAACAGCTAGGACTAACAATTAATATATATATATATATATATACACACACGCACATATATATATATATATATATATATATATACAGGCACATATATATATATATATATAGATACACATACACGCACATATATATATATACACATACACGCACATATATATATATATACACGCACATATATATATACATGCACATATATATATACACACGCACATATATATATATATATATACATACACACGCACATATATATATACATGCACATATATATATACACACGCACATATATATATATATATATATATATATATATATATATATATATATACATACACACGCACATATTATATATATATATATATATATATACGCACATATATATATACACATATATACACGCGCACATATACATATATATATATACATATATACACGCGCACATATATATATGTGTATATATATGTATATATATGTGCGCCTGTATATATACATATATACACACGCACACATATATATACATATATACACACCCACATATACATACATACATATATATGCATGTAGATATCGATGAGGATAATAGTAAAAAAAGAAACAATAACAATCTTGCAAATTTAATATTGAGAAACAAAAATACATGTCGTCAAGGAAACGAAGATGAGATGATGATGCTGATAATAGATATGAGATGAGGATGTGTAAATTAGAGAAGGAGGCTGAGGGATGGTACACTTTGGCCCTTGTTTATCTGAGACTGAAGCATTTGCAGGAGGAGGCGCTGTTTGAGCACTGCGTTTTCTGTCTCCATCTTCTCCCTCACAAGCCGCTGCTTCTCACACTGCGTCTGCACATCGAGCAGCTGCAGTTCCTTCTCATTCTGCTTGCGGGCCATCTCCAGGAGCTGTTGCCGTATCTCCTCGCTCTGGTCATCCTCGAGGAGAGAGCGGTAAAAGGGAGCCTTCCGCTTCCGCCGATACTGGTAATCTTTATCCGAGACAACCTCGTTGGCCGCAGCTTCGTCAAACTGATTGCGTGACCCGATTCTATATAAAAAAAAAAGAACAAGAAAAGAAAAATTGATGAAAAGAAGAACAAGTAAATACCACGAAGGGGGGGGGGTAATTGGCATAATAGATGACATCACAGACTATGATATCGATTTTTCCTTTTCTTTCTTTTTCTACTATTGAATCACAGCTTATCAAGGCTAAAAGCCACTAAAGGAGAAAGGTCAATGAAATGGATAGATTTGAACTAATTCAATAAGTCAATATATTTGTGAAAATAAAATAAAACAAAAGTTGGCATGTAGGGAAAGGTTATTTAGCTCCATTCCACGTCAGGAAGATGTGACACAAGGATTGGAAAGTGGGATTTATTTTTTATTTTTGCACTAATGAGTCATCTCTTATCAAGGTCCAAAGGTAACTCAAAAATAATAACTAATGAGTTTCTCAGGTGGACAGTGAGACACCTTGACAACAGAGACTGACGAGAGTTTGGAATAGAAGACCAACTCTGGGTTCCCTTTGTTTGGATTTGAAACTGATAGTATCAATGGTGTTCTGATCTTTTGTAATTATATAGATTGATAGATATAATGAAAATATTATTCCGACAAAATAGCGAAATAAAAAGGAACAAACCGAGTTATGTGTTCATCAACATTTCATCTTTATTTAGGAAGTCTCGAAATAAAGATGAAACCTTAATGAACACATAACTCAGTTTGTTCCTTTTTATTTCTCTATAGATGGATATGTATAATTCCAGAAGGAGCATTTTTTTAGAATTATCTATCTATAGATGTAATGTTACCCAACATGTTGTAGCCTCAGTCGCAAAGGAGACTAAAAATAGAAAAGAACTTCAACTCGCTTTTTCTTTGCAACGACATTTATCTCTTCATTGGCTGTGACGTCAGCCATGTGAATTCAAATTTACACCTCTAATGTGATTTTGAATGTTATCCCCGTCTCTCTCATGATCTTCAACGTTATCCTTGTCTCTACCGTGATCTCCTTTTTAAAGTCTTTATTTCTTTACTAGTGATGTCATTTCGCATGCATTTGCATATAACTATCGATGCTATAGCAAGTGGTCCAAGAAAGAAGCTATTAGAGTAGAAAGTTTTTTGGCATCTTGGGATCTCTCCAGTGAAAGAGTGAAATTTTGCTGCTAGTCTGGTTTGTCAAGGGCATTTGTGTGGAGGAGTACAAGTGCATTAAGTTCATCAGAGCACATTCCATCGAAATATTTGTAAAACAAGCAAAGAGATATAACATGGCTGTGACGGGACTGGATTTTGGTAGACGGTGTTGGAGAGAAGCTGGAATGTTTACTAAACGTTAGCCTCGAGTGTCTAAGGTTTCTCTCGACACAAAGGTCTGTCAGGTCAACCTGACATAAGGATACTTTTCTCTACAAGTAAACCCTGACTAAATATTCCAAATCACATAGTATTCACGGCCCAAATAAGATCTCAATATGGCTAACCCACACGGGCTTTCATGAGGAATGGTGCACCTTCTCCAAGTGATGTTACCTCAAATAATAGCACAAAGCTGGACACTCCACCAGACTAGATGAATTCTTGTCCTGAAATCTAGTAAGACGAAGACATCAAGAAGAAAGTTATGCTGTCACAATATACTATATATATTAATATTCTAGTGAGGGGGAGGGTACCGGGCATACGCTTAAATATATTTTAATTTTTCCAGACTTTGTATATATCATTATAGAGTTGTGATCTGAAAAGTAAAAAAAAAAAAAAGTATTTGGATGCCATCAGCAAGAATCGAAACAGAAACTGTAGCACTCAAAGCTGGTGACGTTACCACTGTACTAACATGACACGCATATAAACTGATTAAAAATTCAAAATAAACTAAGATGAATGTGCAAAATGTATAACGATTTTTTTCAATTTTGACCCATTAAAAACTATTTTAACCGGCTAAAGACCCATGAAAGTATGGTCTATAAAAAATCCAATCATTTGAGACTCCTAGCACTGCACTGTGACTTTTAGTTTCGGAGGAGCTAACTTCCTCATCTTGGTTGTTATAGTCACAAAAAAACGTTGTGACTATAACAACCAAGATGTGGAAGTCAGTCCGACAATCTCAATCAATGAAAACACCTCATCTCAAAAATACAGACCATTACTATTGGAGGAGCTAGTTTGAAAATAAGGAGGCAGACATACAGACAGGCATATAGCCGTTTATATATTGGATTTAAATGGTCAATTGAGTAGAGGAAAATTATGTTCTCGATTTCTTTACTAACTTATTATTTGGAAGTTAAAGGAGAACGACTAGAATAAAATGAAACAAAAATATTTAGAAACTTTTTTTTGCACTCTGTTCAAGAGGGAGAGAGACAGACGATTGGTGCACTAGCCCAGATGTTTAATAGTTTTTATAAATATATAGAATACTGTCAAGCGTAAAAAGTTTTCTACCTCGGTAGAGGGAGCATATCTTCTTTGCAGCAGTATTTATTCCGATACACGCCGCTTGTGAAGGTTGGGCCGACGTGTCGAACATTGGCCTCTCGAGGGGAAAATATACTATCAGTCACTGCAATTGGTGGTTGGAAAGGTTTCTTATAATCGCTAAAAGAAAAGGGGCTTTGATGTTGCCCTTCACTTTTTCTGTCCTTGGTCAGCAGAAAAGAAATGCTTCATGACTGAGACAATTTTTATTCTTGTTCCTATCCAGAGTGCCTCTTTTTGGGGAGTTGGGTTTTCTCCCCATTAAAAACCGACCTTGTGTCTAACTCTTCCCTTGTGAGGAGGCAAGTAAATGGAAACACTAAATGTAACCGTCTATTTGCTACTATCAAAAGATTTGGAATATATACATGTTTGGGTTGCATGTTTTCGGCATATGCAAATAGCAGTGTGACACCGTGATAAAAACCCTTTTTCAGGGAACTTGAGCTCCCAACAGCAAAAAAACCTTACGCATACCTTTTTGTAATCATAATTTGAATGTTATTATAAACAGGGCTCTATGGACAAATTTATCTTTAGTTGACCTTTGACATCTAAATATTTTTGTTTACTAGCCAAATAGAAAAGTTACTAGCCAAACCTACATGATTTTTAGAATATGACATCTTCGTTTTCTGACTAGTATGTACATCATAAAGATTTTTCTGTTTTTTTTTATTTATTTTTTTTTTACAAGGTGGTCACCACTTATCAAGGCCCGGAAGCCATTCAGGGATAAGGGTTATTGTAAGTACAGTACGTTAGTGTGGAGATTTAATAAAGTGTCTACTTAAGGGGGCGGTTAATCAGGAATTTGTTTACGTTGGACTTGAAGACATCCAGGTTGTAGTCAGGTGGGAAGCAGGCAGACGGAACAGAGTTCCACAGGCGTGCAGTTCTAGGAAAGAAGCTTTGTTCATGGAATCTACGTTTTGATTTAGGCATAGATAAAGAGTGGGGAAAGTTTTTGACAGTGGATTCAGCTAGACGGGTGTTTTTCGTAAAAGATTGGCGAGGGGGGACCAGAGATTGGAGCTCAGATGAGCACTTGCCGTGGAAATAACGATAAAACAAAGATAGGCTTGCAACGTCTCTTCTGAGGGAGAGAGGTTGCAGGGAAGAGAAAAGGGCATCCCCCAGTAAGCCACGAAGTCTATTTTGTACTCTATCAAGGCAGGATAGGCTGTTTTTAGCAGCTCCTGCCCAGATAAGGCAGCAGTATTCCATCTGTATATTTTTAAATAAGTTTAATTCTAAATATACAACACATTTTATGTTGATGCTTGAAGGTATAAACATTCTAATTTTTTCAGATGTTTTTTGTAAACAGCCTTCGTAAAAAAAAGACTGTATATTATTCTATTAAACTTTTATTGCTTAAATAGTTTAACTTTGTTCATTTTATAAAAAAAAAATTGAAAAGATATTTTTCACTCAGCAGTGAGATTTGGAAGATTGTCAGTGAAAGAAAGGTAATCTCCAAAAGATAAGCGTTTTATTATTTCTAGTCGCCATTTTGAAAAATCACTCGCAAATGCGACTGTTTCACTCGCAACGTAGAGCCCTGATAAACATAATGACTTTAAAGCCATAAGTGCCATGAATCAAGTTTTTATCCAAATTAGAGTCGACAGTAGTTATAAAATCGAGCTTTCTGTCAAAATGTCAAATCAAGTCAGCTGACAAACAGACTTTATAAACGTCATAACAAATATTTCTTCGTTTCTTGTTCATATGTAAACATTCCTTGCCCTCATTTTCATTTTCACGAGATAAAGAGATAATCAGTTGCAATCAGGAGCCTGTTGGCCACAGGTTGCACACTTCAACTCTCAAGTTCTAAAAAATTTTTCTAAATGTTAAAATAAAGGAATTTTATATAAAAAAAACAAAAAAAAAACAAGACGAGTTGTTTGATTATTTCACACGGCATTCAATTCCAGCAGAATGGTTCCTGCCATTAATGATGCCGAGAACTGAAAAATAGAAAACCTGTCAAGCAGATTGAACAGACGATCATATGAACCTCTTCATCTAAAGTGGATGTGCTTAACGTTTTATCTGGAGTAGTTAGCCATTTCCTGTGACCTGGCCCAACATTGTTGAAACTGAATTGTGATGGTTCAAGATGCAGTTTCTAAAACCAATCTCCTATCTTTACATCATCAACGCTCTGATCCCCATCTGGCATCAATTGAAATGGATGGCTCTCGTCTAGGAGAAGCCCCATGTTTTGACAAGCTTCTGGGTTTGTCCTTTACTCCTGATCTGAAATGGAACATGTACATCAAGTCTGTTGCCAAGGTCGCTGGAAAGATGGTGGGATCCTTCTACCGCTCCAGAAGATATCTCACTACTGATGCAATTCTCTATCTACATAAAAGCCAAGTACGTCCAAGGATGGAATACTGCTGCCATATCTGGGCAGGAGCTGCTAAAAACAGTCGGCTCAGTCCAACCAGGATGATAGCCACTACAAGTGCAAGTAAGTTTATCTCGTCTAACTCTCGAGAAGCTGGTTGTTGCGGCCAGGTCTTAACAACCTTTACAGAGACGTCTCCATGGTGCAGAGAAATCAAGTTATACTCTCTTCAGTAAAGTGGACATTGGCTGGATATTATCTTTAAAGGATATCTTGTGTGGTCAATTTCAGGCAGATCAACTGGGGATGGACTGAGAGGTTGAGAATGGCTCAGAAGAGACCAGTCATCTAAGATTTCCAACTGAAAGTGCTTATATTCTAACCTAAAGGTAGGAGTTTAAAGCCAGTCCTCTGGGCATGACACAGGCAGTCGGTTGCTCTGATGGCTGGCAGTCAATTGGATTTGTATGCCTCTCCAAGGTGGGCTATTAGCTAAAGGATTGTGTTGATTGGTGTTGCAATATTTTTGATATATATGAGGCGTATGGTTAAAAGAAGGTTGGAAGGTTCTACTTATAGATATTGGTGATAGGAAATAACCAATCAAATGGATCCCCGTTATGCTTGCAACTAATCAAAATCCAGAATTGCTCCATAAAAAGATTGAATATTTTAGAATTTCTGCACATAATTTTTGTGTCCACACGAGAAAGATCTTTGCTCTTGCTTGCAAAGTTTTAAAGTTCAGGACTTATACAGATTAGCTACCCACTGAAAACTCTTTTTCGTCCCCAAAACTTGTACAGATTAGTACGCACCGAAAACTCTCCCGGATAAAGTTACTATCATTCCTGCTTCATCATTCAGCTCTTTTTTTTTTTTTTTTACTAAATACTAACAATTATCATTTCATGGTGGCAGCAGTGGGAGATATATATATATATATATATATATATATATATATATATATATATATATATGTGTGTGTGTGTGTGTGTGTGCGTGCGTGTATAAGAAGCAGAGGATGACAGAGAGAAACATGTGGGCAATCTGAACACTTGGGCAACATCAAAAGCGATGAACAACAATGAATTCATGAGTGCCTTGAGAGAAAGAGATGGATAGGGAGTCATAACTGTCAACGCCTGTACCAGACAGGATACCCCTTGAATGAATATACATACATATATATATGATGAAAATAATGGAAATTGTATTCCAACAAAATAGAGAAATAAAAAGGAACAAACCTTTGTTCCTTTTTATTTATATATATATAAATATATATATATATATATATATATATATATATAAATATATATATATATATATTATCAAATGGCATTGCAGAACACAAAATAAGAGCTGAAAAGCATCAAATAAAAATAAAATAATATAAAACAACATACCAAACAAAAGGTGAAATAATACGCAATATTGCCAAGCGTGAGTAGACATTGTTTCATCATTCATGTCTTTTAGATGTAAAATGCTAGTGCCCTTACGGATCAACAAAAAATATCACTTGAGCACCTGTAGAACTGCTTTGAAAGTTTAGATTATATGTCAAGTTTAGGATCCACAGACTTCACCTTATGCAATTTTGTCAGAATCCCAAAGAATCATAATATGATTTCATTACACAAGCCAGAACAAAAATGTGATTTCACAGATGAGGAGCTGAGCAAGAGACCTATAGAACTCATATTTTCAACACTATATGATGCTTTCCGGAAAGAGTTCTATAGCAAACCAAAATGCTACATCATAGAAAACGTACTGACCGAAGGCTTGAAATATGGAGCCCTTATCGCTAGAAACAACCAGCTGAACCAGCTCAGAATGCTGAAAGCAGAAAGAATATATAATATTAATTAGAGTAAGAAGAGTAGAACTGTAATACCAGCCACAAGCCTCGATAGTGCCAAGCATACAGTGAGGAGTGCTCTGCCCATTAAAGCAATGAATATTGAGCAAGGTGCTGTAGAAAGACTAAATCAACGAAGCACAGAAAGAAAATCAGATACAGGAGCAAATCTCGCAATCACCGGCACTAAAATCAAAGGCGGACTGAATGCAGGATGCAAAAAGAAAACATCGACCACATCGATATTGGAAGTGATGAAGATGATTATTTACAACATTTACACTCCATAACTATCAGTGCTAAATGCATGGAAAGTATAACCAAGAAACCCAGGGACAAAACCTATATGACCCTGAATATCAAACCACCCCACTTGATATGCAAAACACATCACACACCCCATACGAAAATCGATTCCGCGGCACTTTGCAACATACACGAGCTAAAAATGTTCAAACAGATGTATGGAACATCACTAAAAGCCTTCTCCTTTCTGCACCCTGCTCACATGTGAAACTCACCTCATACGGAGATGAACGAATTTGATGTTATGAAACCATCAGCTTTCCATGCCAGCATAGGGACTCAGAATCGACAAATATAACATCTTATGTTGTAGAATATCAGGACTTGCAGTCATAGGGCTTCCAACATATAAAAAGTTGAGATTAATAAAAATATATGTGGATACCTTAAAAAGTGTTGAAACATGCCATTCTCTTCTATTAGCCAGACTCCTACTAAAGAAAGATGCAGAACCTTTCATCATTCACCTCCATATAAATGCAATATCCATCTAAAAGACAAACGGAAGGAGGAAATTAACTGATGCTGTTGACGAAGATGTAATCTGAAAAGTTGAGGGACACACAGACTTATGCTCCAGTTTGGTAAACAGCATGAAGAAAGACGGGTCTCTCCAAATATTCATCGACTTATAGACACTCAACGCCAAATCCAAGAGATGGCCACACAAAATAGAAGAAATAAACCCAGCCTTTGCAAAAACGAAAATGTTCATCAAACTTGATGCCAAGGCAAGATACTGATTGGTCCACCTAGACTATGAATCATAACTGTTGACAACCTACAGAATGCTGTTTGGACAAATATGTTAGAAGTGTCTACCATTTGCACTTAATGTCTTGCAAGATATTTTCTAAAAAAAAAAAAGAAAAAAAAATGAACCAAATTCTAGAATGCCTAAATGGCATGGCCAACTTTGCCGATAACGTTGCTGTATTCGACAAAATGAGGAGGACCATGACAAAAACTTGCACAATCTCATAGCCTAAGTAGCAAGGACGGGACTTGTATCCAACAGCAAGAAGTGTTTTATAAAGCAACCTAGTATAAACATTTATGGAAACAGATACACCTTTACTGAAATGAAACCAGATCCGGATAAGGTGCACAACATTAAGAAAAGGCCAAACCCACAAAACGAGAGAGAATTACGTTTTCTAGGTATGCTAAATTATTTTTCCAAATATATTCCAAACTTTGTTGAAAAGGCTCACCCATTGCAGGGTCTTCTTAAATCCCAATCACTATGGATTTGGAACCTTCAAAAGTGTTATGATCAGCTCAAGGAAATGGTTTCTGATGACACACGCCTTTCATACTACGACAGACTAGCATACCATCATGCAGAAGGATCTTGGAGTGGCACTGATCCCAGATGGCAAGCTATTTGCATTCTGATCCAAAACATTAACTGACACAAACCAGATATAGCAACAGTCAACGAGAGATGTTCACAATTGTATATGGTATTCAGTCATACCACACCTACCTCTATATGAAAACTTTCTCCATCATCATAGACTATAAGCCACTAGACAGAATATGTGCTAAACGATTGTATTCCGCACTATACCGGCTACAGCAAATGCTATTGAAGATCCAGAGCTATCTATACCAAGTAGACATACAGACTGGGTCCTTGTTGACTAAGTTGAATGCTTAACCTAAAAAAAAAACAAAAAAAACAATAAACCAATTGAGCTAGATGAGAGTGTATAGTATAAACAATGGAGTCAATGTGGATCACACCATCTCAACGATCAATTTTTCAGTATTATGTTTTTTCTAAACAGTTAATGTCTTTTTTTTTTTAAACCTTTTTTTTCACAAAGGAGTCACCACTTATCAAGGTCAAGAGAATAAGGACAACGACGTAGTAATTGTTAGCAGTGGAAATTTGGTAAGTTGGATTACTTAAGGGGAACGGCTCATCAAGAACTTGTTTACATTGGACTTGAAGGCGACCATATTATAGTCAGCCAAAAAAGCAGGCAAATGGAAGAGAGTTCCACAGGTGTACAGTTCTAAGAAAGAAGTTTTGTTCATGGAATCTACGTTTAGGTTGAAGCACGGATAAAGAGTGGGGGAAATTATTGATAGTGTTTTCAGCTAGACGAGTGTTTCTCGTGAATGTTTAGCAAAGGGGGACAATAAATTGAACCTCAGAAGACCACTTACCATGAAAATAATGATAAAGCAGAGACAGGCTCACAACATCTCTTCTATCCGAAAGAGGTTGCAGGGAAGAGAAAAGGGCATCCCCCACTAAGCTACAAACTCTATTTTGAACTCTGTCAAGTCAGGATAAGGTCTTTCTAGCAGCTTCTGTCCAGGTGTGGCAACAGTACTCCATCCTTGGACGTACCTAGCTCTTATATAGGTAGAGACTGGCATCAGCAGTGAAATAGATGGATCCCACCTTTTTCCCAGCGACCTTGGTAACGGATTTAATGTATGCGTTCCATTTCATATAAGGAGTAATGATCAAGCCCAGGTGCTTGTCAAAACATGAAGCCTCCCCAAGATGAGAGCCATTCATTTCAATTGATGTTCGATGTGGATCAGAGCGTTGATGATGTAAAGATAGAAGCTTGGTTTTAGATGCATTAAAAGTAACCAACCACCTCTTTCTCCATTGTACCATATGCTCAAGATCAGAGGAGGGAGAATCAGAGAGAACTTGGTTGTTTACAGCCTTTGATGTGCTGCCATAGATGGTAGTGTCCTTGGCATAAATGTCTACAAATGATCTAAGGATAGTAATTAAAAAAAAATACTCAAGCCGAGATCGAAACCAAAAGCTAAAAACAGGGAGTCAAGTACAATAGCCATTAGGCCAGCTTGACATGATCTTTTAAAACTGTTTTTAAATCTACTTATTCTTAACATAAGGAATCTGTCATGTGAACGTTTCAGGCATGCACATTCATGAAACAGATGACAAACAGATAAAAATCCGATGATCCCCACGTAGCCATTTTCAATTTTGACTCCTTAGCAGCTCTTTTTTCTGGATGAAAACTGATTAAAAAGTTTTCCATGTGTCTGAATACCCTATATACCAAATTTCAAGCCTGCAGATCAAAAATTTGTTGAGTATATAGGTTGAGAAGTGTCCTCACACACACACATTCTCGCTTTTATAGATACATAGATAACTAAAAAGTCGGATGTTAAAGTACCACAGATAATATTCACCTTTGCTTGTCTGGGACCAGATGTAACTACTGTCAGCCTGGCGCTCTTCTGAATAAAGTTGCTAACACGCTCACTCCATCGTTCAGCTCTGCTATATATTCTGCGTGAATCTCGTTGACTGAGAGTTGGAGTAGATAAAAAGGGGTGGCCGCTCTACTGTTGTTGTAGTAGTTATTGCTGTCTTTTAGACAAAGTACATTTCGACCATCGTTACCCATTTGTTACTTTTACAAGGAAAGACTGCTTGTTAGCAACGTCGACATTTCATTGCAAGACTTAAAACGTCTTTTCTTCCCCCCCCCCTCCCCCAGTACTCGTCGGTAAGCTAATTTCCGACAATATCGTTCATTCTAGGGTCTTACTCTGATTTAAGTAAGCATCGTTCTCACGAGAGTAAAAACATGAATTCGCTTCTCGTGCCAGGTCTCTCTCTCTCTCTCTCTCTCTCGGGAAATAACCCTCTGGTTTCCTCCATAACCGGTGTTGTTGTGTCGTATTCCCCTACATTCTTATCAAAGTACAAAAATGGTCAGATTTGCCGTTTAGTTGTACAAATTATCACCTCTCTATCTACCTGGATACATTATTTTGTGTTTTAACTTACTTTAAAGCATTTATTTATTTTGAAACAAAACTTGCATCACGTCTATTCAGTCATTACGAAAAAGTAGTGGCAGTTTCATTACAGCCATTTGGACCCTCGATAATCGCTCAAAAATCTAAAATTAAACAATAACACTGATAGATTATTACATTTTTGCACGATTGGTGACTGGGTTTCTGCCAGTATTTTGTTTAATTTTCGAGTGATTATCGAGTCTAAATGGTTATAACAAAATAACATTGTTTTCATTCTAACTCAACACACTTTACACTCCTTTTGTTTCAAAGCAAATAAACACTTTAAAATAAGTTAAAACAAAAAATATCCAAAAAAGTAACTTATCTTGCCTTTTGGTAAGATTTATTTCTTTTTTTATTTTGATAAATTGGCAGATTTGAACAAGACCCCCCCCTCACTAAGAATGGCTTTCAGAATAAACATCCACAACCTCCCCATGTTAAGAACGGCTTTCGGATTTTTGCAATTTTTTCAGTGGATTATTATTGATTGGACACTAATATATTGGGGAGGGGAGTGATTCTCGTTCAGGTCCGCCGTTACCTCTTGTAAAAATACCCATCCGTTGTTATTATAGGGTGGGTTGTTAACTATTCTGTACTTACCAGCTAACAATTTAATAAATAAAAGACATCGTAAAAATCAACTTGAAAATCCTATCTAAAAAACAGTATGGTCCATAAACTGCGGAAGTACAAAATAAATAAATAAATAAAAAATATATTTATTGATTAGTTCCGGGGGTTGTATTACTGTACACATAGATTCGAAAAAGTTGTCAAAAAACAAATATATAACAAATAAATGTTATCAAAGGCAAGATTCGGTGGGTTTTAAATTACTTTTCTACCGAACTGGATATAATTTTCGTGTTTTTATTCAATGTAACATGTTTATTCAGCTCGAAAAGCATACAGTGTTTACCAATGTATTGGAAAATTTAAAATGGCGCCCAACTCTCTCTTTAACACGTTAAGTTTGGGAAAAGGTGTTATAAATAATAAACTAGACAAAATAGTGTTAGAAATTCGCTCAATATATGTAACCGTGACATAAGTTGACATATATTCGGTGTGTTTTTAATAGTATTTTGTCTAGTTTATTATTTATAACACCTTTTCCCAAACTCACCGTGTTAAAGAGGGAGTCAGACGCCATCTTGAATTTTCCAATACATCGGCAAACACTGCATGTTTTTTGAGCTGAATAAACATGTTACATTGAATAAAAACACAAAAAATATATCCAGTTTAGTAGAAAAGTAACTTATCTTGCCTTTGATAACATTTATTTGTTATATATTTGTTTTTTGACAACTTTTTCGAATCCATGTGTACAGTAATACAAACCCGAAAAATGAAATATCGTCATATTTGACATTTTTCTTGTTATAAAATTTAGTGTTTATGCACTTATGTTACCGTGCTATTTTTTTTTTTTTTTAGTACTTGTGCACTTTTGAACCGCGCTATTTTTAAATAGTATTTTCAAGTTAGATTAAAGTTGTTAGAAATTTCAGAATGCAAGGGTGATAACTGCTGGATTATTCCAATCACGCGATTATTTGACCAATGAAATTGCATTGTTTCAGTTGCTGCGGAGGATTCAGAAATTGGCGGGAATATTGTGTTTCTAAAAACAGTTTTCGATTCTGTGTCAGCTTTACTCGACGCGGAATCGAAATCTGTTTTTAGAAACACAATATTCCCGCCAATTCCTGAATCCTCTTCTCTCATTTACAAAGGGAAGCCTTTCCCACAGAACTTGCTTATTTGCAACAACCCTCTAATAGGGCTGCTCCCCCAAGAGTTACGGCCCTTGGGTTATTCCTAGATAGTTAGGGACTGATACGGACTCAAGGACGTATTCAGAACTCCGAGGTTTTTCCATATGAAGTGAAATTTCCTATATTGTTAGGAAAAAATACCCACCTGACCAAATTGGTCATTATTGAAGCTCACCAGAATTGTTGTCATATGGGAGCAAATTCAACCCTTAGCAAGGTGAGGCTATCGGGTTTTTGGATCCCCCAAGGGAGACAGGCGGTGAAGTTGGTTCTCCGTGACTGTGTCATATGTAAGAGAATTAATTCTCTACCGTACAAAGCACCCTCTGGGTCTCAACTGCCTTCTGATAGAGTAAATTTTGTCCGGCCCTTCAAATGTGTAGGGGTGGATTTTACTGGACATTTTTTTGTCAAAAACAATAATGAGGATGTCAAAATGTACATCCTACTGTTTACTTGCATGAGTTTACGTGCCATACACTTGGAATTGGTACCGGACATGAGCGCAAGATCTTTCTTGTTAGCGTTCGTTAGGTTAACCAACTTATTTGGTGTACCAACTCATATGTATTCCGACAATGCTAAATCTTTCATAGCGTCGGGTATTATATTATCAGACATATTTGTGTCTGATGAATTTAGAGAACATTTCAAATCCACTACTATTGTTCATTATACAATTCCCCTGTACTCTGCATGGCATGGTGGAGTATGGGAGAGATTAATTAAAACTGTGAAACAGTGTCTTTCCAAGTTGTTGGGTAGGAGGAGGGTCGGTTATTTTGAGTTCCTAACCGCCCTTTCAGATGTTCAAAAGGCCATAAATGATAGGCCACTAACATTTATTTCAGCTTCTGATAGAGGCCTTGATGGGTTGACTCCCAACCATTTTTTGCAGACAGGATATCATCCCCGCCTGCTTATCAATCTTAGCGGTTCAGAGGACCCTTGTCCAGAACCTCCAAATAGAAATTCGCTCTTACATTCCCTTGAAATGAGGGATGAATTTGTCAGTAAATTTAAACGTATCTGGCATAATAACTACTTGCTCTCAATTAGAGAAGTAGACGCCCACATTACAGAAAATGAAACCTCTAAAATATCAGAGGGTGAAATTGTTCTTATCAAAGCTCCTAATAAGTCCCGCCCCTTCTGGGGTTGGGTAAGGTAGTAAAATTATTGGTCGGAAAGGACAACAGGGTTCGTTCAGCCTCAGTGCTGAAAGACGGGTGTGTTCAAATTCATTCCTTAAAAAATATTTATCCTTTAGAGATCCTGAACCTGCATTAGCAGAATTTGCGGAAGAAGGAGGCCCCTTCTTTTGCCCTACATGTTCAGTCGCCAACGACGGAACAACACCTATGGTGTGTTGCGACTCGTGCAATGAGTGGTACCATTTTGGTTGTGTCGGGGTCGACCAACAAATTACCGTTGAAGATTGGGTGTGTCCGGATTGTACGGACCAAACACCAAGTTAATAATTGTATATTCCTTTTATAGACTCATCAGTAGAGTCATACCTTTTATTACTAATAAATTCTCTGTTTGCCATAGAGAGATCGTTATAAGTTCAGATTGACAACAGACACACATTGAATTTAATTGCTATTATTGTGTTAATATTAAGTCCTTTGGGACAGAATTTCATTGTAATAACTTGTCCAAATAGGCGACAATCATTAATTTCCCGATAAAAAAAGAAAGAAATGAGTAATCCATTTCTTTCTCTTCCTTCCTTTGGCAGTGTGTTAGAAATTTCAGAATGCAAAGGCGATAACTGCAGGATTATTCCAATCACGCGATTATTTGACCAATGAAATTGCATTGTTTCAGTTGCTGCGAAAGATTCAGAAATTGGCGGGAATATTTAGTTTCTAAAAACAGATTTCGATTCCGCGTCGAGCAAAGCTGACACGTGTTATCTCGCTCCGTGCCAAATGAACTAAGGCAGGGTTCTATTCCATTTGTTATCTCCGCTCACTTAAATGCGGATACAAGCCTGAGGCAAAATTGTTCTATGGACTAATTACTTCATTATCATTGCCCGCAGGAGGGCATACTTTATTATGGAACATCGATCGCAATGTGCATTGTTCTTATTGACCAGTCTGGAAGGATTTCGAGAACCCTCAACCATTTCTACGAGCGGCCAAATTCAACCAGCATCTTCCACAAGAAGAAAACTACCTACACCTTTCGAGGCATGAACTACCCGCCATTTGGCTGAAGCTAAAGCGGGCACTCTTTTGCAATATGAACTTATTTTTACCTTTCTTGTAAATAAAATATTCTTGGACTTTAAGGTGAGCCTTGTTGCTTTTCTGAGTGTCTCTTTCATTCTGCCAAAGGCAAAAACGAGTAAGAGAATTTCTTACACCGTTTTACTATTTCTGTTTTTTTATTATTAAATTGTTAGGTGAAAGTACAGAATAGTCAGAAAATACTCTCCTCTCCCCATGTTAAGAATGACTTTATAAATAATAACGTTATTATTTCAGCACGATTCAATAAGTGCATGAAAACACCCCCTCCCATGTTAAAAATGGCTTTCAAAATAATAACGTTATTATTTCAGCACGGTAACATAAGTGCATAAATAACGGTACTAGTGGACTTATTGATCTGTGCTGAAATAGTAACGTTATTATTTAGAAAGCCATTTGGAGGGGAGGGTGTTTTGTATTTATCTTGCACTTTAACCTAACAATTTAATAAAAACAGATATCTTAAAATTTTTATTAAACTTGAAAATTTTATTTAAAAAATAGCGCGGACCTAAATAACTAAAACTTTGTTACATTAAATGACATATTTGAAAAAAAAAAAAAAAATATTCGCACTTTTAAGTAAAATAGTTACCTCCCTTAGGTTAAAATTCCGAATAAATAACCTATAGTTTTTAATACCAAGAACTTACTGTTCAATGTACCAGTTTTGTCTGGCCGTATCGTCCACAATGGCATCATTTTCTGATTTAAAAGTAAACATTGGTTCTTCTTGGAGAATTGGTGGGTTTTGTTGGTGCAATTGTATTGATATCGACGAATTTAGGTTTGACATATGTGACTGAGATGACGGTTGTTGTTGTTGTCTCTGGAGTTGGTCACTCTCGATCGTGTGTATGTCAATCCCTTGTGTCCGACTCGACATACCTCCGGTCATTACCGGCGATGTGACCGACCGCGGAGTTAGAACCGTCGTGTCCGTATAGAAGGAAGCTGTGTTTTGGGAAACGTTGTTACTATCTAACCGGTCACTCTTGGTCGAGATGAGTTGGTTGGCGCCGGTTGAGGTCGTGTTGCTGTTAATGCTGTTGTTATTGTTGTTCGAACATTGTTGTTGGAGTGAAACGTTAGAAGAGCCGAGGATGACGACCGGATCGTTGTCGTCGGGGCTGTTTTCGAGCCGATTGTTCATCTCCAGGAAAACAACCGCGTCATCGTCGTCGTCTTCGTCATCGTCCTGATTACTGTAGTGTCCCGTCATTTGTAATCGTCTCTCTTGCCGACGGGTTCGCGAGAGGACTTTCTGTTCTTCCACTTCGGCAGGAGACAAGGCCAAGAGTTCATCAATCGCTTGCAGTACTTTCATGTCGGTGTCCATTTGAAAATGCGCAGGGACCAAACGTAGAAGAATCAAGGTAAAGTCGTCGAGAATCTCGCCATGCGATGAAGGGGTCGGAACCCCGTTTGAACCATCCTCGTTTCTTGCAGCCGCTGAAGAAGAACGGTGCCCGTCTTTCTGTCTTGCGTATCGGATCAAATCCGATCTGGCCGTGAATTTCATTCTTTTCCAGAGATCTTTTAACTGTCGGTCGTCTCTCCAGTTATCAGTGTTCGTTATTCCTTGGTTGTACTCGGTGGCTATCTCTACCCAACATTGGGCCTTTTGTAAGTTCGCACCTGTGTTTGAAACTTTGTTTTCGATGACATCCAGCCTGGCTGTTACGAGTTTAATAAGCCTTTCTTTATCCTTCCGGGAGTAATTTTCCGCCCGTTTCTTGCTCCGTAGAAACTGGAGCTGTTGCTGGACATCCCCATTATTATTGCTACTGCTATTATTAGTGTTATTAGGAGTTTGTTGTTGTTGCGAAACACCAGCGTTCGGACGAGTGTCAAAATCTTGAGAGGACGCATCAGACAGAATTGTTTGCGACATAATGTGATATATCCAACGCACTTTACACGCGATTAGACGTTCTTCTTACATAAAAAACCAACCGAAAAATAATAAAATATACTTTCCTTCGCCGGAAAACATTTAAAATAACATATATTTATTCCCAGCGTTTCAGAACTTGCATATCGAGGATGTGACGTCATTAGCACATGGCATTGTTTGTTTATACCGGTGTATAAAGACCAGATCTAACATGAATAAACACTTTTTAAAAAATATATAATTCAAACCAAAAAGATGAAACGGATACGAGTTTAAATTAAACTATAACATATTATTCAATACTTTAATTTTAATTAGAATAAAATGCAACGGAAAATAAGTTAACCCATTTCACCATATTCCCGGACATAAATAGAAGAGGGGACTTTTTCTGAAGAACACCGTTTCGATACATGGCAAATATAATTTGTCTGCGTATATTTTATTTTTATGGGGAAATTAATTTCTTAAAATAATTTTAAACAATAATGACAATTTTTAAAATAAATTATAATTAAATAAATACAATATAACTTTAAGACAACACAGGAATTCATATGAATTTCGGAGTAAACAACAACAAAAAGATGTTAAGTTTGTTTTTGGTTTTTTATTTTTATTTTTAAAGAAGATTTACAAATTAGGGGAGATAATTCAAATATTTTTGTTTAACAAAAAAGTTATGTGAAAAAATCCGGGTTGCTAGATTAGCCTTTTAAAGGCCAAATTTAGCGAATTTGGTCCACTTTTTTTCTTTTTTTTTTTTTTTTTTTTTTTGGGGAACAGTTTGGCTTTGAAAAATTGTATTTGGCCCGTTTCCAAATTTGGCTTTTTTTTGCCCTTTTTTTTTTTTTTCTGATTATTACATGAAAACATTTATTTGAAAGTAATTATAATTCAGTTATAATTAATTTTTTTAAACCGTTTAGTCTTCAAATATTGTTTAGGCCTTTTGTATTTTAGCTTTATATTGACTATTTTACAACTAAATCTAGTTAAAAGCAATTGTTATTGAAAATAGTACTTCTACACTTCATCGCCGAAACTGGAGACGTCATTTTTTTTCACGCACCTGTCGTTGAAATCTAAGGGAGAAATCAGTATTTTAAACTATGACCGAAGCAATTAAACTAAAAACGGTTTCATTTAAATTAATTTGTTGTTGACCCCTGAAAGTTGCTTTAATTCCAAAAAAATATTCCATTAAAATTATTTATTTGTTCGAAAAAAAAAAACAAAACAAAAAAAAAACAACAAAAATCTATATAATTATAAAACTCAAATGACCTTGTAACGGTGCATGTAACCCACTTTCCAGTTTACGCCATCTGGTTGGGCATGCGCGGATGACCTGCACACTGAAATATTAACATTATTATTTCGAAATTATTATTTAACATGGGAAGAGTCGGGTTTAAAATAACTTAAACGTAATACAGAAATGGACGATGTAAAAAAAAAAACCAGACAGTATTAACAATTGTTTATTTGGATAATTTAAACGCAAAAAACAAAAAACAAAAGAGCAATTGGGACGCTGAAATATTAACGTTATTATTTCGAAATTATTATTTTACATGGGAAGAGTGGGGTTTAAAATAACTTAAACGTAAGACAGAAATGAACGATGTAAAAAAAACAAAAAGCAGATATATCAAAATTTGAATTTAACTATAATAAGTATTATGGTATCTGTTCAGTGCACATTTACCTATAAGTATGGCCAACCACTTATAATTCAGTAACTGTAAATTTTTTTTTTTTTCAAAAATAATCAATTATAATAAACAGAACGACTCATAGAAATCTATCTATATTCTTTTTTCATTTTAATATACTTTCATAGAAATGTTTCTGTTATGTAAAAAAAAAAAACTATTTTCTTTACGTCACAATTACGCTCATACATTAATTCCATAACTAATATAACATACTGACCCAACGGGTTACGGGTAGTCTAGTCTAGTATTTTATAAAAATCCAATGTTGCTTTTATTACAAAATTGTTTTATTAAAATTGTATTTTCCTACGCAAACTTTTCAATATATGCTTTTACAATTATATTTTAAATTTTTATACAGTAACTGTTTTGGTTTTCAAATGGCGATCTCCCAGTTTAGACAATTATGAATATGTCATTTTCATTTTTTTTTTTAATAAAAAAATATGTTTCATGAAAAACTTTCCCGTTTTCATTAATTAAATCGAAACATTTTCAATTAAACAATTATGGATATGTTTTTTTTTTTCACTTTCTTTATTTACTTGTTTTCATAGTTCTTTCTTGAAGTATATCTAGTTTAATTTTTCTTGTTATTTATTTCTAACTTCGGCCATAGTTTAAAATACTGATTTCTCCCTTTGATTTGAACGACAGGTGTGCGAAATAAAATGGTGTCTCCAGTTTTGGCGATAAACTGTAGAAGCACCAAATATTCTTGAATCAGTTTAGGCTTCATAAATGCTATTGCCTTTTTTGAGTTTTAACTCTTTTTCAACTGTTTCATGTAAAACTTTATTTGTTATTAACGATTAAAAAAAAAACGTTATAATTAAGTATTTTTATGTTGTTAAGAAGAATAGCACAGTAAATGTGATATTTACATAATTCTTCATTTATAGGGATCACAGTGGAGCCACCAGATATAGGACTTTGGCTTGTGAGTCGGCATTCACCAATATGTAGTCGGAATCCGTTGTCATTAGAGATCATGGTTGCAGTCGAAAGTCGTAGAGTATCACTGGGACCGTTAAAGATACATTTAACGAGATCTCTGACTTACTACCTACCGAGTCACATGCATATAAATTTAAAAGGTGGAATAAATTCGGAAAAATACCTGTGGAACTCCCTTCCGTTTGCCTGTTTCCCACCTGACTTCAACTTGGATGTCTTCAAGTCCAACATAAACAAATTCCTGATGAACCGCCCCCTTAAGTAATGACACTTTATCAAATCTCCAATACTATCCCATTGATTACTGTACACGCAATAACCCTTATCCCCCAGTGGCTTCTGGGTTTTGATAAGTGGTGACCTCCATGTAAAAAAAAAAACACACACACACACACAAAAAAAACGACATTCCAATAAGAATTTGAGATCACTGTACTGGGATAAAATAACAACATTTATTAACGCAGTGTTGTGGGGTCGGTCGTCCAGAGACAATCGACCCAAGAACTAACAAGGTAGACACGGGCAAAAAGGAAACAGCAAAGAAGAATGACAGACACAGGTTTTTTGGTTAAAGACGAGGGTTAGCCTTTTATTTGCAAAGGAAGCGAAAAATCATATGATCTGGATGCTGGTTGTCCGGAAGGTCGCACGTCACTGGAGGCTAAGGTCTGGAGGGCTGGAACAGGTGGTTTAGACGTAGCGTGGTTTAGGGTTGCTCGCTGGGTCTGGAATGATTGTTTGGACGTCAAGGCGACCCGGAATAGATGGTGGACACTGAGAATGAGGTGGTCAGTGTTAAGGAACGGACGACACTGAGAGCGTAAGGTCAGTGTTAAGAAACAGACGATCGGTAGGGAACCAGATGCAGGCGTGATTGCAGGCCGGTGGAGCGAGTTGCAAGCAATGTTGCAGGCTGGAGGAGTAAGGCGCATGCGAGGTTGCAGACCGAAGGTGCAGGTGAGGTTGCAGACCGGAAGAGTGAGGTGCAGACTAGGTTGGCGGAAAGCTGTTGGAGGAGCTGGAAGGCACCAAGGGCTGGAAGGCTGCAGGAATGAGCTGGAAGCACCGAGGGCTGAAAAGGCTGTGGGAATGAGCAGGAAGTGCTAGAGACTGGGAGTGAAGTTGGCAAGCAGTAGTGAATCGCATTAGTAGTAAAGCTTATTAGTAGCCCTGACAAGGGCTGTTTTTTTAGCCCCGATAAGGGCTGTTTGAACTGGTGCTTAGACGGCTAGTGTTGCTGGGAATCCTTCAGCTGGCGACATGACTGGTAGCATCAACATCGCCATTTCGGGAGCCTCCTCCTACTCCCCCTACCGGGTCTGTGTATTTATTTGCTTCCCCACTGAGCAAATTAGGCACAAGGTCGTTTTTTAATGTGGAGAGATTGAAGAAATGGGGACCAGCTCCCCGGGGAGTAGGGGAGCTGGATAGTGACAATTGGTATGAAGGGTTTCCCCTACATTGACCAATAACTGATTGCCACAAGGACAATTGTCTTATATGTGGGGTTTCCCCCATATATGGTCTTTGATTGCAGTATCTGTCGGAACAGATACTACACTTGAGATATTTTGGCCCAAAGGCTAAAAAAGCCTGGGGCCGGGGCTAGCGCCCGGCTGAAACTATCTAAATTTATTTGCTTTCCCACTCAACAAATTAGGCACAAGGTCGTTTTTTAATGTGGAGAGTGAAGGGGAAATGGGGACCAACTCCCCGGGGAGTAGGGGAGCTGGATAGTGACAATTGGTATGAAGGGTTTCCCCTACATTGACCAATAACTGATTGCCACAAGGACAATGGTCTTATATGTGGGGTTTTCCCCCTACATATGGTCTTTGAGATTCATGCCCAGGCCTGCAGGAGGCAAGGTGAAACTATCTGGTTGGACCAAAACTAGCTGTATTCATTTAGCCAGCATGATGTTAGAGGCGTCACTCCCAATAAGACAAACAAACGACTCTAATTAATTCCAGAACGAAATTTATGCAATCAAAAGTAGCTTGGAAGTTTGTTGATTCCATTTAAATTAATTTCGTCTAAAAAGTAAAAAGTCAATTGCCTGCATTATTCGCGCTTCGTTTGAATTCCGACGTGAGTAGCAAAGTTAATGATGAAAAGAAAGGGAAGGTGAATGTATTCACTGAACCCAGATATGTTCATACGTTTAGCTCGTGTTAGCCAATCGGGTCCTTTGTTTAAGGTAAGGGAAGGTGAAGAGTACATCGGGGTGGGGGGAGTAAGAAAGAAAGAAAAATGGAGACGGTGATTTGAAACCACGACACATGTTTAAGAAAAAGTAATTCCAGTCATTTCAACATCAATGGTTTTGCAAAAAGTGTTTATTAGAAGTCTAGGTGCTTTATGTTAGAGAACGACCACACCTTCGCTGCAATAAATAAATAAATAAATAAATAAATAAAATAACGTTGTCATCAAAAGATTTGGCAAAAGTAGAGCTTATTAGGACATTTTATACAAATAGCCAGCAGAACCAAAATAAAAGGGGGGGGGGTAAAATAAGCACACAAATAAATGTTACCAGAGGCAACATAAGTTACTATTTACCTGGATAAATTTATCTGTGTTTTAACTTATTTTAAAGTGTCTTTTGGTTCTCATCCAGAATTCAATCTAATTAAAAAAACAAAAATACTGAAAAATTTTTTATATACGTACCCGTCACAGAACAAAAATATCATATTCCAAAAATTACGTAAATTGATCAAGTAGTTTTTTTTTTTTATATAGAAAATATTTTTTATGGTGTTTAGTGATTAATAACATTGCAACCATTACAAGACTGTGTCTAAATCATTGTTAGTTCGAATTGAGTTATCTCTGCTTATTCATTAAATATGGCTAATTAAGACACTGTTCTTGCTTCCTCAGAAAATGTTATTTTTTTAGTTAAAAAATACAACAAAAAACTATTTAGTCAATTTATATGATTTTTGGAATATGATATTTTCGTTCCATAAAACGCTTTAAAAAATAATTTCTTTGCACATATACTCGCTTGAGTTAACAAAAACAAATAAAAAGAAAAAAGAAAAAAAAAAGAAAAAAAGTGGAATGGACCCGAATTTATTAATAACAAAATTAAAAAAAGAGACTTGGCGCTATTTGCGTTTTAAATTTCTAAAGGCTGTGTATGAAAAAGGCTGTGGAAAGCAAATAAACCAAATATTTTTTCACTATTCACGAAGAACATCCAGTGTGAATGCATCTAAAGATGGTCGGAGGTTACATCGGCCGAAACGTTTGGAAAAAAAAAAAAAACCATCCAAGGTAAGAATAATAGTCCAAATAATACAAAAATTAAATAAAAGGCATTTTAAGCCAATCAAATGGATTTCTTTGACTTTTATAAAAATCTACCCCAAATGTGAAATCGGATTGTTCTTCTATAAACTGATTAACCTAGGGTTTCCCAATGAAGTCAGTACCACCCTCTAGGCTGAGGGAGGGGGGTCCCTGGGATTTTTTAGGTGGCAATAAAAGACTGAGAGCTTCTAGTAACATTACTAGGTGTTTCACATTCCATTCTCTTTGCGATTCACAATTCATGTGGAAATTGATTGCATCACACCTGGCTTTAATTGGAAAAATTAATTCAAGAATCAATATCTTGTGATGTTGACAAAGTTTCTTGAGTGTTTCCTGAGTCTGATTGATTTCTGGTTCACATTTTCAACAAATTTTTCTCATTTCTGGTTCCCATTTTCAACAAATTTTTCTCATTTCTGGTTCACATTTTCAATTTTTTCTCATTTCTGGTTCACATTTTCAACAAATTTTTCTCATTTCTGGTTCACATTTTCAATTTTTTCTCATTTCTGGTTCACATTTTCAATTTTTTCTCATTTCTGGTTCCCATTTTCAACAAATTTTTCTCATTTCTGGTTCACATTTTCAATTTTTTCTCATTTCTGGTTCACATTTTCAATTTTTTCTCATTTCTGGTTCCCATTTTCAACAAATTTTTCTCATTTCTGGTTCATATTTTCAATTTTTTCTCATTTCTGGTTCACATTTTCAACAAATTTTTCTCATTTCTGGTTCACATTTTCAATTTTTTCTCATTTCTGGTTCACATTTTCAACAAATTTTTCTCATTTCTGGTTCACATTTTCAACAAATTTTTCTCATTTCTGGTTCACATTTTCAACAAAATTTTCTCATTTCTGGTTCACATTTTCAATTTTTTCTCATTTCTGGTTCACATTTTCAATTTTTTCTCATTTCTGGTTCCCATTTTCAACAAATTTTTCTCATCTATCGAATGGGTCCTGGGAATCGAAACCAAATGGATGTAGTTAAACGTTGTGATCTAAAACTTTTTTCTATCAAATATGGAATCACATATTCCCAAATTTATTTCTGATCATCAACAACAATCGATGATTCATCGATGATTCTTATGATTATCAGTCTCATTTTTATCGATTATTGTATTAGAAATGCTATGATTTATTAATTGATTTATAATTGATTTAGAGTTGTTGCTCTTCCCATTCGATCGACAGTCTAGAATTTTGTTGAAAAACTTTATGAATATTCAATTATTTATTTTCAATTAAATTTCTCTACTACAACTACAACTAATATTATTAGGTAAGGATTCATGTAGGAAGGGGGACGGTAGTAGGTATCCGAGAGATCGGAGGAGGGGGGGGGGGCGTTTGCCAAAAAAAGGTTGGGAAACCCTGGTTCACCCGAAATCAATGACAGAGCTAACATTTACTTTGCTTCAGCCAGATCTCGTCCCTTTCTCGAGCTTTAGGGTTGCTATCTCAACTCACACATACACGGAGCCATAAGCATACACACGCAGACACTAACGCACACACATACAAATAACTCGTTAACTTTTCTCATTATGTATTCTGCTCATCAAAAACAAATGTGAAAACTAATTCATTTTAGTATTCTTCACTTTTCTCACTGAACTTCCTTTCTAAAATGAAAACAAATGAAAATTGACTTTTATTAATAACTTTTAATGAAAGATAATTCAGTTACTGTTTCCATTCAATCGATAAACTATTCAATTATTTTCATTTTAATTATGTAATACCACTACTATTAACATTGTTATGCAAGCAGGCTAGTATCTAATTGAGGAACACTCTTCTCTCAATTCAAAAATTAACAAACACCGAGATTCATGACTGTCTGTTTTACGTATTGCATGTGTTGGATTTGTTTTTATTTTTATTCATCGTTTGGATTCATTTAATTGTAAACATCAACAGTCAACACTATCGTCATGATTATTAAGGAATTCTACCGTTTTTAAACGCTTTGCTCAATTAAAAAATTAGCAGACACCGAGATTCATGACTACCTGTTTTCCATACTGCATGTGTTTTGTTTTTATTTTTATTCATCGTTTGGGGTTTGTATTACTGTACACATAGATTCGAAAAAGTTGTCAAAAACAAATATATAACAAATAAATGTTATCAAAAGCAAGATAAGTTACTTTTCTACCAAACTGGATATATTTTTCGTGTTTTTTATTCAATGTAACATATTTATTCAGCTCGAAAAACATACAGTGTTTACCGATGTATTGGAAAATTCAAAATGGCGTCTGATTCTCTCTTTAACACGGTAAGTTTGGGAAAAGGTGTTATAAATAAAAACCCAGATAAAATACTGTTAAAAACTCGCTCAATATATGTTACCGTGACATAGGTTGACATATATTCAGCGGGTTTTTAATAGTATTTTGTCTAGTTTTTTATTTATAACACCTTTTCCCAAACTTACCATGTTAAAGAGAGAATAAGACGCCATCTTGAATTTTCCAATACATCGGTAAACACTGTATGTTTTTCGAGCTGAATAAATATGTTACATTGAATAAAAACACGAAAAATATATCCAGTTTGGTAGAAAAGTAACTTATCTTGTCTTTGATAACATTTATTTGTTATATATTTGTTTTCTGACAACTTTTTCGAATCTATGTGTACAGTAATACAAACCCATCGTTTGTATTCTGTTGAATTGAATTTACCCGAAATCCATGACAAAACTAACATTTATTTTGCCTCAGCCCTATCTCGCCCCTCTCTCGAGCCTTGCAGTTTCTATCTCAACTCACACATACACGGAGCCATAAGTATACGCACACAGACACTACGATACATTGCATCCCTCTGCCTGTTCTACAAGTATTTTAATGGTGAATATTCTGACGAACTGCAGACACTTGTGCCCCCACGACGTAGACACCCTCGACAAACTCGACAGGCAGCTAAATCCTACCCCCACACAGTAGAGATCCCTAGATGTAAAAGATCTTTCTACTCCAGTAGTTTCTTCCCCAGAACCGCTAGACTCTGGAATTCCATTCCAGGTTCCTGCTTTCCTAACTGTACTGACATGCAGAAGTTCAAGTGTAACGTGAACCGACATCTTGCTACCTAAATCCCAACATAGTGCCCCAGTAGTTGCTGCCCCTGATAGTAGCCCCCTACACCAAAGTGGCAATGTGCCTTGTTTGGGGTGAAAATGTAAAATAAAAAAACCTAAAAAAAAAAAACTAACGCACACACATACACATAACTCGTTAACTTTCTCATTATGTATTCTACTCATCAAAAACAAATGTGCAAACTAATTCATTTTAGTAATCTCCACTTTTCTCACTGAACTTTCTTTCTAAAATGAAAACAAATGAATATTGACGTTTATTAATAAGTTTTTAATGAAAGATAATTGAGTAGGAAAGTTTTGATCATGATTTTTCAGATCCGTGAATAATTTTACGGCTCTTAAATTATCGTATCAGACTTCTTTGATATCTCAGCTAATGAATTCTCCTTGTTCGAGGAGGACCCTAAAAATATTAACAAATATTTTTTCTATTAATTTAAACTTTTTTTTTTTTTTTACACGGTGGTCACCACTTATCAAGGCCCGGAAGCCACTCAGGGATAAGGGTTATTGCAAGTACAGTACGTTAGTGTGGAGATTTAATGAAGTGTTTACTTAAGAGGGCGGTTCATTAGGAATTTGTTAACGTTGGACTTGAAGACATCCAAGTTGTAGTCAGGTGGGAAGCAGGCAGACGGAACAGAGTTCCACAGGCGTGCAGTTCTAAGAAAGAAGCTTTGTTCATGGAATCCACGGAATTCATTTTAAACATACAGGGTGGAACAATGAATTTACAGATGTGAAAATCCAAGACAGAGTAACACTATACATACTTGTTCATATGTAGACGAAGCAGCCCATAAATGGATCTTTTTGAAAAATGAATTAAAGTTTGGTTACTAAAATCTAGAATACTATTGTTTATTTATATATAGGGTGGAACGATAAAATTGTCGCCCTAGAAAAGACGACATGATTCCATTTCCATTTGATGAAAACCGGTTTTCATCAAATTTTTGTTGCAGACCATCTATTAATTGACCAGTTGTGTACAAATCCCAATTCTATTATGTCTGAAAATGACACAATGTTCAACAAGCAAGATCGGAGATATGCCACTGTACAACTCATGTTCTCTCTATCGATCCACGTTATGACAACAGGACCATTGCCAGCACCCTCAAAATGCATCGCTGCATTGCCATGAATAATGGGGACGTGCCCAGGGTGATGAAAACAAAGTTTCTAGCCATGGATGTGCTGAAGAGTGTGGTGATCCCCTGGTGCAATCAGCTGCTCGCTGCAGACCCTGAGTTTGGCAGCCGGTCCACAAGTCCAAAGAGACCCAGGCTTAGCTTCAGAAGGAGTACGACGACTTTGTACTCTTCTCTCCCTGGCCCCACCTCCTCCCTCAACCTGAACCCGTTGGACTACTTTGCATGGTCTTACATTGAGATTATCACCAACATGACCTCCCACAACATCAAAGCCAGCCTGATCCCAGCCATCCGCCGAGTATTCGCTGAGATCCCACAGACACTTGTGGAAAAGGCATGCTCATAGTTTTAGACCCGTATCGAGGCAGTGATTGAGGCCTGAAGACAGCTACCTTGAATAGAAGTTCTTTCTTAGAACTGCACGCCTGTGGAATTGTCTTCCGTTTTCCTGCTTTCGGGCTGACTACAATATGGTTGTCTTCAAGTCTAATGTAAATAAGTTCTTGATGAGCCGTTCCATATAAGTTATCAACTTTACCAAATTTTCATTACTAATGATTATTATATTGTCCAATTTCTACTGTACACTCTTTAACCCTTATCCTTGAGTGGCCTCTTGGCCTTGATAATGTGGTGATGCCTATGTAAAAAAAAAAAAAAGACAAGTTCTAATTGAATCGTCCCCCTAAGTAATCCAAGTTACAAAATTCCCACTGTTTACTATGCTAAAATCACAATGACTAATGTATACCTATTAACCCTTATCCTCGAGTGGCCTCTGGGCCTTGATAAGTGGTGATACCCTTGAATAGAAGTCAGCTCGACTACATAATCAAGTGACCTGAATTGATTTTTTCAATAAAAGTTTTAAAATAAAGCTGCAGTGTTGTTTTCTTTAGAGCGACAATTTTATCGTTCCACTCTGTATACATATTTGCAAAAAACATCGCTCGTGTTATGTAGCGGGGGGGGGGAGGGTCATATCGGGGATACGTATCAGAGAGATGATAATGATATTTATATACTGTTTACATCACGGCTACGACTGTGACGATTCTTGGGGACTTAATATTATCATTAACACGGAGCTGAGACATTTATTTTTAACTCTTCAGGGAAGGGGAGAGACATGATTGATGACGATGGAGGGAACACATTATACTTGGAAGGAGTAATACACAAAGTTCGTTTACAAGATGATAGACAAAACACGTTTACCTTTCCATTATAATGACAATACGAAGACAAACAGTTTACAAAATATTCATCCAGCCTTCTGATGATAGTGGTCAGGGATTCAAGCCTTTACGACTACATAGTCTCCTCCTCCCCCACTTCGTCTCTAAGACGCGTCAGTTTCCAGTCTGAACGACTCTCTCTGAGTCTCTTTGACTGTGACTGTCAGTGAATGACTCTTCTAACTTCGAACCCTGTCTCCATATATTGGAAATCTCCTTTCTTGATGACCTCAGAGGCATGGTGAACAATGTGACTCCCTCACGTTTCAAATTACATGTGCGCTTTGCACATGCATCTACACGCCTCTAGTAAACAAAGAAATTCCTAAATTGAATTTTATCGTTTTTAATCTATTTTGTTAATCATTATTTCTAAACTCGTATTGTCCATTCTTTTAACTGACATATTTAATATCCAGTTATTTCTAAAAAAAATAAACGATCGACTGCATTCCTAGGATTAAATATCTATTATTTTTTTAACACTTGCCTCCTGGGTTCGATTCTAACCTTTTCCAAATATCATTTTCAAACTTATCTAGTTTGCCTTCTTACTTACTGGGAGTCTGTCCCATTTCATAACACACACACACACACACACATGCACACACACACACACACACACACACACACACACACACACACACACACACACACACACACACACACAAAGCCACAGGAGAGACAACCGATGCAGCAAAACTAAAGCTAGTCTGCCAGGATACTATATATAGAAATGTAGGCAAATTTGAGCATATTTTATTGGTTTGAAAATATAGTTTCTTTTATACTAATTGTCATAAATTTTTAACCATAGAATAGGATTATAATCCTTAAACACCCTGCAAATTTTCATGTAGTTTCGTCCCATATAACCAAAGATGTGAGCGCTTCAGTATTCAATTTGGCTACCAATATAGATATATCCATACATATATCACCTTTTTTGGCAATTTATGAGTTCCAAATCTCAGCGACTATTGATCAGAATGTAACAAATGAAGGCTCGTTGGAAAGCTACTGATCTGAAGTTTGTAGTAAGTTATGTGACATTTGCCTTTAAGGTTACACTTTTAGGGGATCATCCATCATCCAGTCTATTTTTAGCACTTTTATGCAGCTATAAAATATGTCCCTTTTCATAAGACATGGAATATGAAGACTTGAAGAAAAAATAAAGGAAGTGGGATTTACGATGCTGTTGAAAGTAAACTCAAGGTCAACTTTCTACTCTCCTTTAGTTTAGATGTGCGTACATATGTAGACGTGTGTGTGTTTGTGTGTGTGTGTGTGTGTGTGTGCACATATGTGTGTGTTAGACTACCTGATTTGTTAGTGAGAGAATGTATGTATTTACATATGTGAGCAGTGTATGTTTGCTTTACTGGCCACACTGTAGTTCGTAAATGTTTCTCGTCGTGTATGTGTACCATTTTCAAAGAGACTCTTTTACCCAGCAATGGCTGATGGAATGAGAGCATGCTACTTGGATTAAATAAAGGATTCGGTTCAAAATTCTGTAAAGGTTTGACAAATTTCACCTGAATAAAGTTGGAGGTTTCATTTAACAGAAACGTTGTGTGAATAACATCAAAGTAGATTAAATAAATAATTTATTTAAAAAATTAAAATATTTATTTAAAATATTTCTTTTACAACCTTTTTGTATTGCTAATTTGTAAACACTACTATTCTTTGCATGTGTGTTGTTTGAAAGACCAGAAAAAAAGGAGGAAAAAATTTCTTGCACTAACAGTAAAATCAAATTGGTTTATTTTAAGTTAATTTGACACAGTCTTAAATGATGGCATTTATTTTCTCTCTTGGTGAACTGTCCCTGTTAGGCGATTTGGTCATACATTGGCTTGCATGGTGTATTTATTTCATTTTTCCTCTGAAGAACTATTTCTGCTTCTTTGGGGACCACGGACGGTTATCAGAGAGTTTTCTCGAAAGCAACCAAGAAGGACCCTCTGCTGTCTCTCTTCTGCCTTGATTCACTGGATTCCCAAGCATTATTATTCAAATATTCAAAGATAAGCTACTTGTATACTTTGTCAGCCAAACATTAATAAATATATCCAAAAGTGGCACCATTTATTTATAGGAGGTGATATATTTTGATTCATGAAGTTCATAGTTACTGGATAAATAAATGGTTAGTCTTGGGAATTGTCTCATAGGATCGTTCCATTCAGAAATATATATATAGTGAACTATTGCAACTACTATAACAGTGTTTTGCATGTGGCGTGAACACACAGACACAAATTAAGCAATGCACATGCAGCACACAAAACAATGTTTGTCCTGCGATCTGACATCTGACATAGCACTTTCTTTTAACCTTTCTCTTCCATCTCTTCTTTCTTTCTCTTTTTCGATCTTGGCACACGACTGAGATGATGTGTACTTAGTTGCTCTCCACACACACACACAAAGAACAATTTTCCGCCTGTACTCATGTGCAAGTGTTACGTTTTGGTGTGTCTAGAGGTATTCACTGCAACATATATATTATCAAATAAAAAATAAATTAAAAAGTGAAAAGAAAACAGAGAATGGAGTAAAAAAAAAAGGTCATAAATTTATTGTACAGGGTGTCCCAAAAGAAGCTGATGGATTTGAAATTTGAATTCGACCAAAAGTACCACTCGATGATAAATATCTGCTCCTCGGTGGTGTAACGACCTCTGATGACTTCGTTACCGTCATTCTGGATGCTCTAATATCTTTTTTCACTGATTTGTTGTTTCTTATATTTTATCACCCTGTAAATAAAAGTAAAATAACAAAAACTATTTTACAGTAAGCAAAATGATCTAAGGGAGATAATAAAAGGTTTTTGTTCTAGCAATTACTATAAGTTTAAAATTCTTAAATAGCATTCACAGATATATTTTCTCTGGTCAATATCAAAATTCAGCAACATCTATATTTACCAAGATGTTGTCCGTTGGTTTCTTTGAAGAATGGTTTATTGTTTGGCTTGTCATTCAGTATGCTTATTTACGATCAAGGTTTATTTCAGTTTCTCATTAGTGTCCGGAGTTGATTGATTTTAGCAAGAAGATCACTCCAAGTTTGCGTTCCTTTCATTTGGTGTACAAATCAATAACTGGTTTTTACAAACGCATATACTTCTATTTATAGTAATCGCTGGAAAATGTTCCCGAATCAATAATATAGAACACTTACTTTTTGGAACCTTCTGGAACCAACGAAAAAAGAATATTTTTTTCAGTTATTTTTTTTAAAAGTCTCTAGAAACGCTTAAAAGGATATTTTCATTTTCTAATATTAAAGTAATATTATTTATATTATCTTACATATTATTTTAATTTATATACTATTAATATTTATTTTTGTATTATATTTTATATTTCATTTTATTATAAAGTATTATTTTTTTTATAAGTATTATAATCATTATTATCAAGTATTATTTTATTATAAAGTATTATTATTATTGTCAAGTATTATTATTTTATAATATTTAATTATATTAATAAATATTTTCATTATATATTATATTTATTAATTAGTATGTTTCGTTAATTATATTCTTTTGTGTAACAAACTGTAATTTGTTCATGTTTTAAGAGGAAAAAAGTGTCCTCATATTGCAGCAAGTATGAATCCTAATAAAACAAATTAATTAATTAATTAACAAACAATTGATTATCTCGCAACAGCAACTAATGCACATTGTAGAAAATATTCCTAATCACACGTGTTCACACGCAGATACTCTTCTGTTCAGTATAGTTGTAAACTAAACGTGTGAATGTTTTCCCAATTTGTATAATAAATGTTCTGTTTTTTTTTTTTTATATATGTGATACGGTCCTATATATGACACAATTATGTTGACATACCGGTTCTCGCCAGATCACCAAAGTTAGCCAATGATGAGCCTGACCAGTACCAGATCGGTGACCATTTGGGAAGGCTAGGCACTATATGTACCGTGCCGTGGTTTTTATTTTTATTTTTAAAGAAGATTTACAAATTAGGGGAGATAATTCAAATATTTTTGTTTAACAAAAAAGTTATGTGAAAAAATCCGGGTTGCTAGATTAGCCTTTTAAAGGCCAAATTTAGCGAATTTGGTCCACTTTTTTTTGGGGGGGGGGGGGGGAACAGTTTGGCATTGAAAAATTGTATTTGGCCCGTTTCCAAATTTGGCTTTTTTTTTGGCCTTTTTTTTTCTGATTATTACATGAAAATATTTATTTGAAAGTAATTATAATTCAGTTATAATTAATTTTTTTTAAACCGTTTAGTCTTCAAATATTGTTTAGGCCTTTTGTATTTTAGCTTTATATTGACTATTTTACATACATGTATGTACCGTGCCGAGTCATAAAAACTTCCAGGTTGGTATCTTGAGGTGCATTAATTCACTGGGAGAGATGCATCCCTAGTCTTAGTTAAGGCATGCATCTAGGTGAAGGTAACTCTGATGACGTCGGCAGCAGGAGAGTTGAATGGCGATGGAGGAGGATGAATCTCTAGCAGATCAACGGTTCTATGGTTTTAAGAGTTATGTTATTCGACTGCAGCTATGCGGATGATCTAAGGACAATGAATAGGTGAAAACAGACGAATCAGATGCCACTGCGCTGGAGAAGATAATGGCAACCCATCCCATGAATTCTGCCAAGTTCAAAATTATGTGATGTCTTCAGAGGAATCGGACCAACAATGGACCGAGGCCTATGGAGAACGCTAACCGTGATTTTATCTACGACATGAACATGTCACGACACAAGAAGAAGAGAATACAGTCCTATGTTGTTTTATTTTAACATCAGAGACGAGAACACATATTTATCCTCTATATATGCCATATATTCTGGCATCCTTATCAAATTAGATCTAAAAGTTTTAAAGTCCTTGGAAATTATCAATATGGTATTTCAAAACTCATTTACAGTCCTGAACGATAGCTAAACTCTATATTGGAACGACAGCTAAACTCTATATTCAAATGACAGCTAAACTCTATATTGAAACCCTGATGATTTACTTCGATCTGTTTATATATTATTATATATTTATATATTTATATATATACTAGCAGATGTACTAACGTTGCCCGATATTAAACCTAACATTAAATTCTTTAAAAAAGTTAAGTAAAAAAAAAAAACGGAACGAAACAGATGGGAGTATTATATTTTTTCTAAACAGTTCACTTCTTGTAAGTAAAAAAAAACAAACCCCAAAACACTCAAGCTGAGATCGAAAGCAAAACCTAAAGATAGTGAGTCAAATACGATAACCATTAGACCAGTTTGTTACGATCTTTAAAAAGTGTTTTCAAACCTACTTATTCTTTACATAAGGAAACTGTCATGTGAACAATTCGTGCATGAGCAGTCATGAAACAGATGACAAACAGATAAAAATCTGAAAACCCCACATACCAATTTTTCAATTTTCACCCTTTAGCAACACTTCATTCCAGATGAAAACCAATTAAAAAGTTTTCCACATGTCCGAATATCCTATATACCAAATGTCAAGTCTGTAGATCAAAAATTCATTGAGTATATAGGTTGAGAGTTGTCCTCTCACACACACACACACACACACACACACACGCACACACACACACGCGCACACATGCAAACACGCGCACACACACACACACACACACACACACACACGCACACACACACACGCACGCACACACACGCACACACACACGCACGCACACACACACACACACGCACGCACGCACACACACACACACATTCTCACTTTTATAGATAGATTATCTATAATCTTGGTTGGTTGTTTTATTGTTTTATTCTTTGGCATATCAATCTCTTTCAGGTTATTTAATGTTGAATCTAGTCACTTTGATAAAAGTTTTACGCTTCAAGGTCTTTAAATTGATCCTCAGTCACCACTTTTAACCATTTTAGTTTTTGGTGGAGACGAGGTAGTGGTAGTTAATTAGCAGTAGTTATTAATGAGGTTGAAATGGGAATGTTGATTGCAGTGAGTCACAATGTTTATGCGATAAGGTTTGACTGATTGATCATATTAGGCTTCTCTGTCGGCCTGTCTAGCTCAGAGCAAGGGGCAAAACAATGTTACAGAGTGCATATCAAATGGACTGTGCAGAATTCTGCCCTCAAGTGTTGGGGAGAAGGGGCAACAATTTGCTGTGGTTGAAAAGTTGTAACAACCACGGCAACTATTGGCCTCATTGGAGGGAAAAAAATGAGAGAGAGAGAGAGAGAGAGAGAGAGAGAGAGAGAGAGAGAGAGAGAGAGAGGGGGGGAGAGATTGTTGTTGTTTTCTTGACTTTGCAGAATATGATTAAATTTTGCAAAGGGAAGGGGGAAAAATAACATTAATATTTGGTACATTTTAGCCGGTATCTTCAGACAGCCGTATCTAGTAGCATCAGGCACAAACAACAAGATAAAACAAGATTTATCGTCTTGTAATTATATATATAAATAGATAGACGCATCCAGTCTCTACGGTTCTAGGTGAGTATTGTCTGAAGATAGCGGTTTCAATTCTGTCCAGAGGAAGCCAGAAGATTAGTTAGCCAAAACGTGGTAAGACAACAATAGAAAGCAGTAATTATAGGAGATAAGATTTACCATTCCTATACGGTTACGGTTAATCTCCTGAAAAAGGCCAGAGGATGTTGGCTAAAACGTAGTAAAGCAACAACTATGAAGATGAGGACAAAAATCTGCAAAAAAAAAAAAAATAAATAAATAGATAAAAATAAAAAGGTGAGTACACAATATTTACCGTCTGTGCACAATTTTTCATAGTATTATGTTAAGGTCCCTAAACTGCGGCTTTAATTTAAATCTTTGTTGAAATTAATTGTTGAAATCACCAAAAAAAAAAAAAAAAGGGGGAAAAAAAGTGACAACCGTTTTCTTTTATTAAATGGAAGAATAAATGAAAAAATGGAGATGAATTATCTCCCTTAGTTTATCAACCGGAAATAAAGTAGAACAAAAAAATGTGTGTAGTGTTGAGTTAGTAACCCTGTTAAGTTTCACATAGCACCTTATTACACTCGGTGAGATGGAAAAACCTTATTGAATAGTTCTTTTTCTTTTTTAATAATAAAAAAATTTTTTGAAAATTTACTCAAGGGAGATAACTGAAATAAATTCTGTTAAGTTGTCCCCCCTTATATAAGATTTTTCTTTCTTCTCTTAAAATCAACAGAAAACTTATAAATTTATCTAAATGTTTCTTTCGCTTTCATAACAAGTATCTATACTAAGCCATTTCCGGGTGTTTGGAGGTGTATGTTGAGCAAAAAAAAAAACAAAAAAACAAAAAAACGGTAAATTTTTTAGACTTTGACCCCTATTATGACTCCTTAACCTTTATTGTTTGGGGCTAAAATTAAGTTATTAAGTTAGATCAATGTCCAAGGAACCTATATCTAAAATTTCAAGTGTTTAGACCCAAAATTCGTATAGGAGTTTGGTAGAGTTTCTAAAGGTCAAATAGTTGAACTTTGACCCTTTAACAGCCACATTTCCGGCCGAAAACCGATCACAAAGATTTTCCAAAATCTGAGTACCCTGTATATCAAAATTTGAGTCTTTAGACTTAAAATTGAGAGAGTTATTGCGTAGGGAAATCTACACACAGACACACAGACACGCAGATACACAGACGCGTTCACTTTTATTGATTTATATATAGACTAGCATTTAAGCCCGGCGTTGCCCGGGTGCTTGGAGGTGTATGCTGAGCACCCCCCCCAAAAAAAAACTGTAAATTTTTTTAAATTTGACCCCTATTATAACCCCTTAAAATTTACTGTTTTGGGCTCAAAGAGAGTTACTAAGTTAGATCCATGTCCATAGAACCTATATCAAAAATTTCAAGTGTTAAGACCAAAAATTGGCGGAGGAGTTTGGTAGAGTTCTCAGATATTAAATCGTTGAAATTTGACCCCCTAACAGCCACATTTCTGGCCGAAAACCGATCATATAGATTTTCCCAAATCTCAGTACCCTGTATATCAAATTTCGAGTATGTAGACTGAAAATTAACAGATTTATTACGAATGAAAATGTACATACACACAGACGCACACACAGACACGTTCACTTTTATAGATATACTAGCATTTCAGCCCGGCATTGCCCGGGTGTTTGAAGATGTATGTTGAGCAAAAAAAAAAAAAAAACCAAACAAAGAAAATTGTAAATTTTTTAAAAACCTTGACCCCTATTTTGACCCTTAACATTTATTTTTTTTGGGCTCAAATCAAGTTATTAAGTTAGATCCATGTCCAAGAAACCTATATCTAAAATTTCAAGTGTTTAGACGCAAAATTGTAGGAGGACTTTGGTAGAGTTCTCAAAAGTCAAATCGTTGAACTTTAACCCCTTAACAGCCAAATTTCTGACCGAAACTCAATGACATCGATTTTCCCAAATCTCAGTACCCTGTATATCAAATTTCGAGTATGTAGGCTTAAAATTGACAGAGTTATTGCGTAGGGAAATGTACACAGACACACACAGACACGTTCACTTATATATATATATATATATATATATATATATATATATATATATATATATATATATATAAATAGATAGATAGACAATGGAAAAGTCTAATTTAAACCTACGTCACTTCCGGTTTGGCGGTTGTCGTAACAGCAAAAAAGTCACTTTTTTTCCGTTCTTTTCCTCATTCACAGTACGGGTTCGAGCCTGCCTTCATACTACCACTTTTTTTTGCTCAACACACACCGCCAAACACCTGGGCAACGCCGGGCACCGATGTTAGTATATATATATATATATATATATATATATATATATATATATATATATATATATGAAGAATAAATAAGTATAAATACGTTTGAAGCCAAAAACTGCAACGCGAAATTTTTTATAAAATGAACGAGTTTTTATTTCTTAAGAAATATATTTCGGAGTAAGACTCCTTTGTCAATCTTTTTTTTTCTCTTTTTCTTCGACATGATGTAGAGTGGAAGATATTTATACAAGCAAAAGTACCTGTCGTTGACTAGGTTCCAAAACAGCCTACAGAAAATGGTCTCTGATTTATGAAAGTATGATAGGTTATGAAAAGGAAGGGTTGTAAAGAGATACCTTCGAATTTGGGGGTATCAAAACCAAAGAAAAATATGATGAAAGTAAAAATAAAATAGATAAACCCCATAATTTATTATACCATACCTGTTCCCACTGAAACACTTATCACAATATTCTGTGGATCTATATTAAAAAACCTTGTTAAACTTTGTGATATATTTCCATTCTATGGAAATCAGGCGCGAACGAACACCTCATAATTTTATTATACCATATTTCTTCAAACTGAAACATAATTATCAAAGTATACTTACGCAGATAGATATGAAAAGTCTTTATTAAAGTTTGTGCCTATTTCCATTCTATGGATGTCAGGCGCGAACGAACACCCCATAATTTTATTATACCATATTTCTTCAAACTGAAATATAATTATCAAAGTATACTTACGCAGATAGATATGAAAAGTCTTTATTAAAGTTTGTACCTATTTCCATTCTATGGAGGCCAGGCGCGAACGCAGACCCCACAATTTTATTATACTATCCCTATTTAAGTTAAAACATACTTATCAAAGTATTATTATGTACATCTATATCAAAAACACTGGTAAACGTTTTTTTTTTTTTTTAATTTTTAAATTTTTTATTTCCATACTTTGTGGACCAGGCACGTACGCAGACCCCACAATTTTAATGAATCATCATTATGCCAGATCAAACATACCCATTCCTGTGTCTCGATACATCTTCTATCATTATATGTGATCAGTTTTCTATAATAGTCAACCATATAGGAGCCTATTCGTGACCAGACACACACACAGACGTTCAGCTTTATATTATGCGACAGGAAAAATACCGGCGATGCAAAAGTATTTACTGGTGCATAAAGATTTAGTTATCAATTCAATAAAGAGGATGCATCAAAAGCAGTAGAGCGTATAAAAGCTCTTTATGTCTGGGCATTTTGAATCCTAATGCTTCTCATCAGAAGAGAAGAGATCGTGCTAGGTAACAAATAATGAATGTGATATTTAGTGATAGGCAGCTTAGGAATGAAATATTAGGATATCCTGCCTAGAGAGTATAACGTAAAGCGGGATTAGAGAGATAGCCTGGGAAATATTGATACAATGGTGGAATTGTAATTAAGTCAGAATGGGTTTATTACACATTGGAAATTGTTGACACGGTAATGTGATTCTGTGATAGTATGCATTCTAACTTTTCGGTTCGCTCATAATATATGCCCTATCAGTTTGAATGTTTCCTACTTCAGTAATATATATATATATATATATATATATATATATATATATATATATATATATGTATATATTTATATATATATGTATATATTTATATATATATATGTATGTATATATTTATATATATATATGTATATATTTATATATATATATATGTATATATTTATATATATATATGTATATATTTATATATATATGTATGTATATATTTATATATATATATGTATGTATATATATATATATATGTATATATTTATATATATATATATATGTATATATTTATATATATATGCATATATATATGTATATATTTATATATATATGTATATTTTTATATATATACATATATATATGTATATATTTATATGTATATGTATATATTTATATAAATATATATGTATGTATATATTTATATATATATGTATATATTTATATAAATATATATATGTATATATTTATATAAATATATATGTATGTATATATTTATATATATATGTATATATTTATATAAATATATATATATATGTATATATTTATATAAATATATATGTATGTATATATTTACATATATATGTATATATTTATATATATATGTATGCTTATATTTATATATATATATGTATATATTTATATATATATATGTATATATTTATATATATATATGTATGTATATATTTATATATATATGTATGTATATATTTATATATATATGTATATATTTATATATATATGTATGTATATATTTATATATATATATATATATATATATATATGTATGTATATATTTATATATATACATGTATGTATATATATATATATGTAATGTCAGGTCATGTCATGTGCTACTGGTACCATGTAACCCAGTACTACCTGCCTCATGGTCGGATCACCGGCGACTAAACTGGTTCCCCCACCAGACTTGTTTGGTGAGGAGGGCGGCTAGTGTCCCTGAAGGATTAAAAACAAGACCTTCCAAAGGGCGAATGAACTCTTTTTCTGGGTCAACGGCCAACTAGCACCGTGTATATTTGTGTGTGTGTATATGTGTATTGGGGTAGAGAGGGCTCCCGTAAGCCGTGGTGAAGGCAACCTTTCTAGGAGAAGCAAATCTCTGATTTAAAAAAAACATAAAGCGGAAGACCATTACCCGCATTAAGCTGGTCTGCAGTTTAATTTGTTGCTGGCTATATTGCACTTGCTTGTTGCTGGATCTCAACATTTTGAACCGAGAGAGAGACTTAGCTGTCGTACAAAGCTAAGACTCTGTAACATCATCTTTGTATAGATACTCCCTCAGGCATTTGGGCTCATGGATTTCAAATGTCTGAGGGAGTGGTACTCGTCTGACATGACGTTGCAATCATTATATATATATATATATATATATATATATATATATATATATATATAAAGAACAAGTAGTTAATAAAACATGTTAAAAACACTTTGAAAAAGAGTTAAAAACATGTTTAATTTGAAAAAAGAAGCGAAGAAATACTTTCCTTCTAATCAGAGGGTAGGGATTAGCTTGCTGATGAGAAGGAAAGTATTTATTCGAAACTCCGTGGATTAAGAACTATCCACTTATTTTGTGCTTCCGTTTTAAAATTAAATATGTTTTTAACTCTTTTCAAAGTTTTATTAACTACTTGTTCTTATTATAAACTCGATTTCCTATTTGGTTTTATATGAGCTTTTACATCTGGTTGAGATTACTTTATAAATATTAACTCTTTAATATTTATAATATACTTCAGATTTGCCATATTGGATTATATTTGTAAACTCAATTGTAATTCTTATTTCATTATATATATATATATATATATATATATATATATATATATATATATATATATATATATATATATTAAGTAATGTGATTTATAATTTAAAAATTTAAAAAAATTTTTAAATTTAAAAATCAAATTTTAATTAAATTAAAAATCAGTTTCATAAGAAGGAACAACAACAAAGTCAATTATCTGTACGATCGTTTCGGAAATCCGTGCTTTTTATTGTGGCATACATGAAGTTATGTAGAACAATTATATATAGTTTTTTTGGTAAGCACGGTCTCCTCATCAGCAAATTTAGGAGGATTTTTATTGAATTTAAAAGACACCATAAATAAATAGGTTTGAAACGATCGTACAGATAATTGATTTTGTTGTTCCTTCTTATGAAACTGATTTTTAATTTAATTAAAATTTGATTTTTAAATTAAAAAATTTTTTTTTTAAATTTAAAAATTTTATATATATATATATATATATATATATATATATATACATATATCGGTGACGGAGTGGATTTGGTCCTTGCTAATGAAGTCAGAGCTGGCTTTGTTGCCGGGTTCGAATCTCTTGACACCCTGCACTGATGATTCCCAGAAGAATGAAATACTAATGTCTGTAGGTATTTAATAAATATTATATATATATATATATATATATATATATATATATATATATATATATATATATATATATATATATATATATACAATTATTTACTCTATAAATTATTAAATAGACATTAGTATTTCATCCTTCTGGGAATCCTCAGTGCAGGATGTCACAATTGCCATCGATCGACAACCGTGAGAAATATCGTTGAAATTTAAACATTTATTTTTTTAAATGTTTTTAACGTCTGTCAGAGTGATCTAATCATTATAATATCATGATCTTCGCATGTGAGCTAAAGTAACCGACTTTATTTCAATTGTAAAGTGCTCAACGATTAGAAACGAATCTCTTAAAGGGGGTGACATAATTATTTACCATAATAATTATTGAATACCTACATATATATGTATATATAAGGCACTTTGTCTGTGCATGTGTCAGTGTGAGTTCGTTCCCTATAGACATCGAAATGGCTGGACCAATCTGTCGATATCCGGTGGAGCAAAGGTCATTCGTTGGCTACAAGGAACAACCCACCTATTGTATGCTTTGTAGTACGTGTTGTTACTTTATTTTAGTGTTCTGTTTTTATTTGTAATACTTTAACAGGACTATAACAAAGTACAGATTTAAATTTCTTATTATAGTGGAGATTGTGTCAGAATCAAGCAAAATTGGTTCATTATTTCTACCTTAGCTCTCAGACGCGAGTAGCTGATTTTACAGCTTGAAATTTTTAATAGGTTTTGACCGGTATCAAATGCAAGCTACAATTCTTGGCCCTCGGGACATACGAGCGGCTTCTGTCCGCGCTGTGACGAACACGAGCCCGAAACGATCGGGCACGCGTTTTTTAGTTGCAGCCGGATCCAGCCCTTATTGGAGTACGTCGAGGGGGTAACGCCTCACATCAATGCCGAATGTCCGCTCGATCTCGACGAAGGTTTCTTTGTGTACAACATGGAGCCGCCGTTCCCCAGGGAGGAAAGAATGGTTATCCTGGCGATCCTGGCAGTAGCGCGCATGGTGATTTGGATCACGCGCCTCAAGTTGGTCCGCGAAGGGACATCTGTTCCGGATCGGGATCTGATCGTTTACTTTAAACATCTGCTTAAAGTAAAGATCAGATGCGATTGGAGGAGGTTGCCTAGAGTGGAATTTGAGAAGAGGTGGGTGCACAGCACTAGTTTGTGCATCCGTCGAGGAGCCAAGTTTCAATATGTGTTCCCTCCTTAAGCATGGCACGGGCGGTGCTGGGGCCTTCGGAACCCATCCCGCTTAGGTTCTAGCTAAGAAAAACTTAAGAAGACTCTTGACTGGTGGTATAAATGAGATCCTGTTCCTGATTTTATTTTTTGGTACTAGAGAACCTCTGAGTCTGCCCATCCCCTTTGTGCCACATCCTTGCTTTTTCAACATCCCCGGTCACTCCCCTACTCAGAGGTCACCTTCCAACCCCCCTCCACCCGTTGCTTTGTTTTCTCCCACTGCCATTAAGATATTTTCCCCAATCCCCAATTAGGGATCGCCCTGCTTGTTTTCGGTTCCCCGGAAAACAGTGGTGGGGGGTGTCTAGTCACCTAGATTAGTACAGGGGGGTCTCACTAACAACCCAGTAGGATTTATTTTTTGTTTTTCATATGAACACTTTTAATTAGTTTTCCCCTCTCCACGAGCAATCCTTTTCCTAATTTAAAAACTTTTTTATTTACCAATGAAATTGAACTTTATTTTTTCACACATGCACACACACACACAAAATTAATAATTAAAAAAAAAAAAAAAAAAAAAAAAAAAATGCATACACAAAAACACAGACAACTGTTTATTAATTGTAAATATGGTTTTGATTCTTAAACGCTGGGGATTTATTAGTTAGTTTAAGATCCATAGAGTGAGTGAGGTATTTTGGTAAATGTTGCCAGTCAAGAGTAAGACTCCAAAGTCTACATTTATTACTTTTTAATCACTTTAGTCACAAAGACCCTGAACCCTTACCCTCCCTAATTTCTTGTAGGGCCTTGTGCCTAATTTTGTTGTTCAAAAATCTTTTGTTTTTTACTTAATTGTATTTTCAAAATTTTTAAAAAGCAATAAAATATATAAACAAGATCAAAGTGTAGTATCTGTTCCGACAGATACTGCAGGCTATGACTGGCTATGACTAGCTATGACTAGCAAAGACCGGATGTGGGGGCAACCCCACATGCCTGACCATTAACCAGCTCCCATTTCCCACCTCTCGGGAGCTGGTCCCCTTTTTCCCTTCCCCCTCCCTTCACTCCTCACATTAAAAATCGGCCTTGTGCCTAATTTGCTCGGTGGGGGAGCAAATAAACATCATCTGTTCCGGCAGATGCTGCACTTAAGATAATTTGTACCAGTCAATGGAGGGGAAACCCTCTATACTGGGACAATTATTATTTTTGGTAACCAGAGTGCCCCCTTTTTGCCTACTTTTAGGGGAGCTGGTTTTTACCTCACATTAAAAACGGCCTTGTGCCTAATTTTCTCAGTGGGGGAGCAAATAAATACCATCTGTTCTTCAGATGCTGCAAGCTATGACTAGCTATGACTAGCAAAGACCAGATGTGGGGGCAACCCCACATGCCTGACCTTTAACCAGCTCCCATTTCCCACCTCTCGGGAGCTGGTCCCCTTTTTCCCTTCCCCCTCCTTCACTCCTCACATTAAAAATTGGCCTTGTGCCTAATTGCTCGGTGGGGGAGCAAATAAATACCATCTGTTCTGATACCTACATCGTGCGAGGCAGTGCTGTTCTGACAAGCTTTTTGGGTCGCGTTCTGTCCGCACCCCCACTTTGTCTGTCTTTCTCTACTCTCCCCCCTCCCCCACGGGGGGGGGATCCAAGCTGATTATTTACGACCTTCCCGCGAGGGAGGGTCGGAAACACCTTCTCTCTTCCCTCCACTAACTTCCCATTCCCTCTCTCAATTCTATCTCCCCTCTTGGCGCCACCTCTTTTTCGCGCCAAAGTCGGCTCCCCACTTTGGACGCTGATTCCACGTCACTTTTTTCAGTGAATTTTTTAAAAGAGGGACCCAAAACGGACACCCCCAGCCCGGGGGCCACCAATATGGATACCCTCAGCCAGGGGCCCACCAATATGGATACCCCCAGCCAGGGGGCTACTGCTCCCCAAGAGCACGAATCCCCAACAGGAGAAAAAACAACTGCTGATGGGGCGTACCGCCCGGGTATGACACCATTGGACGCTCCCCAGAAGGGGGAAAATTTAACAACAGCTCCCCTCGAGGGCGACTCCCCCAAAGGGGAGCAAAACCAAAATCGGTCGTAGCATCTCACTCCAACCACAAAAAGGAGGAGGTACCAGACCAAAAGGACAATAAAGGGGACAGCGCTCCCCAGGAGGGCTGCTCTCCCAAAAGGGGAGCAAATCAAGAAAATGAGGGGGCATACCGCCTGGACCTCACAAACGAGGAAGGGGCAGATGGCCTCAAAGTAAACAAAAAAGATCATGCTCCCCAAGAGGCCGACTCCCCAAAACGGGAAGCTGCTCCCGAAAAAGAAACTAAAAAGGGAGCCGCCGCCCAAAAATGTGACACTCCCACAAAAGGACTGACCAAGACATCTGGGGAGGCAGGAAGCGTCGCCAATAAACAGGCAGGGGCGACCTCCATAAAAGACCAAAAACGGTCTAACCCCACTAAAGACCCCATACCAACACCAACAAGAGGGTCTGCATGGGGGAAGACCGTAGAAAAACAACTGTCCCCTCAAGAGTATAGAGACCTGTACCTGACAAAGTACAGACAATACATAGAGGGGGCAGATATAAAACCCATACCAGGTGCCTGGGAGGCGATTGAGGGCAGAGTCCTGTCCTTTGCCATTTCCGATATACCGGAAAACCGCCTCCTAGGGATGAAGAAGGAAGACATGGCGGGGCTCCTCCACAAACTTAACATCCCAGTACTATACCTGTACCAGAGGAGCTTCGCTGTGTGGGACATCCTCCTACCCACCAAGGACGATGTGGAGAGACTCTCCCTCCAAGAAATAAAGCATGGGAGAGTCAAACTAATACCTGAATACCAGGGCAAGAGAAGGACTCGGGTGCAGGTATTTAATGTGCCAACCCAAATACCTGCGGAAGTATTAGGATGCCTCTTCAGCCAGTACGGTGAGGTGGAACAGGTGACCCCAGTACAGTCAAAAACTGGGACTCACCTGGGCTGCTACACAATAGCAATGAGGCTGAAGAGGGAGGGTGTTCGAGCAATACCACCGCTGCTGACATACAAAGACGCCAGCATAACGGTAGTGGTGGAGGGCCGTCGTCCACACTGTTGGTTCTGCCAAAAGCAGGGCCACATGGCTAGGAGTTGCCCCCAAAGGGTAACCCCTAATCAAACAACCCAAAAGGCGGTCACAACCCCTGAGACAACGCCCGCACCAAAACAGGCGGCAACAACCCCTGCAACTGCAGCACCAACCCCAGCTCCAAGGAAAACCCAAACCACCCAGGAGGCCAAGGGGGAAGAATGGAGCACGGTAGTGAGACAAAAGCGGAAACACATAATCCCTTCTGCCACCGTCCCACCACCAGCCCAAAAATCGAGGCAGCAGTCTCTGCAAATGCAGCAACAACAACAGCCACCACAGCCAATGCCACGGAAACAACTGCAGCAACAACTACTGCAGCAGCAGCAACGACACCAGCGAGAGCAGCAACAACAAAAACAGCTACAGCAGCAAATAGAGGAGCAGACACAACCAACGGTCCCCACACCAATCGAGACGGGGATCAAGCGGAGAAAAGACTGCTCCTCTGAGGATGAATCCGCAAGTGAGAGGGAGAGGAACTCAAACTCACCTCTCCCTGGTTCATTCGAAAGAATGAAAAAGAAAAACAAAAGAAGAAAAGAGGAAGAAAAGGTGGCCCCCACTCCCTGTGAACATACACCACCCCTAACAACAAAATCCACTTTCACCCCCAAACCACACACTGCACCAACACCAGACACCGCACCAACACCAGACACCACACCAACACCAGACACCGCACTAACACCAACACCAGACACCGCACCAACACCAGACACCACACCAACACCAACACCAACACCAGGCACCACACAAACACCCGTCCCCACACCAAGGCAAACTGAGCCACTACCCCAAAAAGAAAAGGAAAATAATAAACCGAGGGAGGGGAGAGACTCCTCTGCCTCATGCAGACCAACCAGACTAAAGGTCTTTGCCCCTGAAGAACTATGTAATGTAGACCCTCTATCTGTGGCCACAGACATTTCCCATCGGCAGAGGAAAAACTTAAAACCTCTGCTCGATTACAAACAGATAGAGGGGAAAGATGTAAATATTCCCTCAAATTTCCCGGACGCCCCACTCCTAATAACTTTTGTCAGAACTCCAGAGGCCTGCAAGACCAACTTGTGAACAAGGCTGCAGGCCGCTGAAGGGGCGTTTCCGGGAATTGAACTGGTGAAAAAAAATGACCCTTCTCTTGATGAACTGTCAAAACAATGCAAGGGAAGGGTCCCAGTGTTGGTCCATCCGTCACTCTACAGGGCCATAAAATTAATTTATCCTTTGGACGTCGGTGGCATTGCGAGAGAAGGTCAGGATATGAAAAACCTGACCACCTTGGGCATGGCACATATGTCGGCGTCCTCTCCCCAGCTGACTTCGGAGCTGAGTGTGACACACCCTAAGGTAGGTACCATGGCTTTGAATTTGGCTAGTTTGAATGCGAGGGGCTTGACATCACCGGGCCGGGCGGCTCGCCCCCGGCACGACCTCTTGTCCCTGGGAGTGGATGTGGCTGCCAGAGATTTTGAGGTTTTCTCAGCATATGGCAGCCCGCGGGGGAAGGGAGTTTCCGTGCTGGTTAAACGTACCCTGTCGGCGACGGTCGACGTTGTCCATAGAGATGCTGTGGGCAGGCTGGTTGTGGCCGATGTTGCCGTAAAAGATTCTGTGTTTCGGGTGATCGCGGTTCATGCGCCCAGCACCGCACGTGAGAGGGTCTCATTCTTCAGTCAGCTTGATGCGTTTGTAGATTGTCGGAAGCAGGTAGTGCTAATGGGGGATTGGAATGCCATCTTAGACCCCGACATAGATAAGGTAGGAGGCGGAGCTAGAGGATCGGAGAGGTGCGAGTCCAGCCTGGCTGATCTGATGGCTAGATGCGGTCTGGTCGACAGGTTTCGGTTCGAGCATCCAGGGCGGGAGATGTGGACGTGGACCAATAGCGTTTCCTCCTATCCAAATACCTATTTGGACAGGATGTTAGTTAGGAGAGGCGAAGTAGACTTCTTATCTTGTCCCACGTTCACTTGGCTAGGCCAGACGGACCATAAATTAGTTATGGCCCGGCTGAAGCTAGGAAATAGGCCTAAGTTAGCGGGGTACTGGAAGTTAAACACCTCCCTTCTGGAGATACAAGACTTCCAAGACCAGTTAAGAGAATTGATTAAAAAGGCACTAGTGGGGGCGGTTACCGGGAGTAAGTGGTGGTTAGGTCTCAAAGCCAAGATCAGAAGCTTCTCCGTCAAGTATGCCCAGCGCCTCGCACTAGATAAGGCCAAGACGAAGAAGCAGCTAGAGCAGAAACTAGCCCAGGCTACGGGGGAGGGTGATAGGGTTAGTCAGGAACTAGCTAAGCAGGACCTTCTACGCGAGACTAGCGAGCGTTACGAAGGCCAAGTAGTTAGAGCTAGGCTTAGAAAGATAGGCAACGAAGCAGTCAATTCTGATGCAGACGTGCGCCGTGAGGTTTCTAGGCGTGGCTCGGACAAATACATTGCGAAAGTCAAACATCCGGATGGACGCACCCTGGAATCGACTCGGGAGATCTGCGAGGAGTTTCGAGAACATTTCGAGAAGCATTTTACGCAGCAGCCCGATCTTCCGGTTCTTGAGTTTAGCGACTATTTGGCTGACTTTCCCCGCCTCGAGGCGGCTAGAGCGGCTGGTTGCGAGGGCCGGGTGACGGAGCGGGAGGTCTTTACTGCGCTGAAGCAGGTCAGCTGTGACAGATCGCCAGGACTTGATGGTCTGCCATACGAACTGTACTTGAGGCTGTCGCCCATGTTTCTGCCTCTTCTGACGGATATGTTCAACCATTGGTTTGCTCAGGGATCCATCCCAGGGCAGGTGACCAAGGGAGTGATCACATTGCTGAAGAAAGGTGACGGGCATGGAGGGGAAGAGTTAGACGACTACAGGCCCATAACTCTGCTAAACACAGAGTTGAAGATTTTGGCCAAGGTCCTGTCGAATCGGCTGCAGGTTGTTATCGATGAGTTAGTTGAACCGGAACAGAACTACGCTGTGAAGGGGAGATCGATTCAGAACAACTTGCACCTGATCTGGACGATCCTAGAGGGGGGAATAGATGACGACACGGAAGCCGCGCTAATCAACTTAGATCAGTCCAAAGCTTTCGATAGGGTCGACCATCATTTCCTGGCATCTGTCTTAGAGGCCGCCGGTTTTAAACCGGACTTTTGCAAGTGGATCTCCATAATGTATCGACAGCCCATGGCTGTCGTGCAAGTCAACGGAAAGCACTCAAAACCCTTTGTTATCTCTCGGTCGGTTCGTCAGGGTTGTCCGCTGTCTCCCCTGCTTTATGTCCTGGCTTTGGAGCCTCTTCTCCGCAAGCTGAGACATGGAGAGGCAAATTCGGCCCTGCGCGGAATGGCTCTGCCTGGCGGCTCAGCTGCCAAGGTATCCGCGTTCACCGATGATGTCACGGTCTTCGTGTCGGGCTTCAGAGACATTGAGGTCGTGTCGGAGGCACTCACACAGTACGAAAGAATCACGGGGGCAAGATAAACCGCAACAAGTCGGTAGGACTGTGGTTGGGCGCATGGAGTGGCAACGCAAACCTCCCTGCGCCCTTCAGCTGGACAGATGGCCCGGTCCGGATCCTCGGTGTGTGATTCGGACCGGGTCTCCAGCTTGACAAGAATTGGTTGGAGGTACGGTCAAAGGTGAAGGCTGCAGTCAATTCGTGGCTTCCTAGGAAACTTTCCTTAAAGGGTAGAGCTGAGGCGTGCGCCACTTACGTCTTTCCTCTCATCTTTTACCGACTGGCCATACTTCCCCTGCCTGCACAACACCTAAAAGCTCTTGTCGAAATCTTGTCCTCGCTCCTTTGGGACATAGGAAGACACTGGGTGAGCAGACAGGTCTGTATTCAACGTCCGTGTGAGGGAGGCTTGGGAATGCCGGACTTGAAGTGCCATCGAGATGCTGAGAGGCTGGCCTTCCTGAGCCACTATATGCAGGATGACCAACCGTGGCACCCCATGGTTACTGCCGCCTTCCCCGACCTCGTTCTCGACCCTTCCATCGAGAGCCGTCGCAGGCCGCGGGGAGAATCTGCCTACATGAAAGAGTGCCGAGCTGCGCTAAAACGACTACCAAGGTCCAGTGACCTTGTGACTGCTACCCGTAGGGAACTCCACAGGGATCTAGTGAAGGGGGCCGCTGACGACCCCCTATGCGCGCGTTTGGGGTGGCAGCAGAGTGAGATCCACTCTGCGTGGAGCTGGGCGCCAGGTTCGAGTCATCTGAACAATTCGGAGTTCTCTCTGACCTGGCGATTGGCCCGAAATGCACTTCCACTCAACAACATACAATGCAGTTCCGGATTTTTGGAGTCGCCTGATTGTCCCCGTTGTGGGACAACGGCCGTAGAAACTATGGATCACGCTTTCTTCGATTGCCGCGAACTCCGCCAGTACTGGTCGTATGTCAGCGGAGTGACGGCTCGCATCGATCCTGAGCATCCTCGCCCAATTACTGTATCCAATGTTGTGGACAACGTGAGGCCGCCGTGGGACCGGGAAAGACAAATGGTCTACGTTACGATCCTGGCCGTGGAGAGAATGGTGATTTGGACGTCGCGTCTGCAAGGTTGCCGGGGGGGGGGGTGTTGTCTTTTTCTGATCAAGATCTGATCGCTTTCTTTAAACACCAACTACGGGTGAAGATCAGATGTGATAGAAGAAGGCTGCATCGCGCGGCATTTGACAGAAGATGGATACATGTGGCAAGTCTGTGTGTACGAAGAGGAGCCAAATTTGAATACGTGTTCCCCGCCTAGGTGTGGAACGCGCAGTTCTGTAAAGTAAAATTAAACAAGTAGCCTCTCAGCTAGCTGAGTGTGTGTTCCATCCCTCCCCGATTAGGAAACCTCCAAGATCCCCATCCCCTCTTATTTTTGTTTTCACCCCTTCCTCTAAATTTTACCGATCTTGGAGAAAAAGAAATACAAACTAACCTCTATCCCTTACCCACAAAAATTTTCTTTTCTCCATTCACCCCCATCTAGAGGGCATCCCCACCTAGAGACTGACCCGCAGAAGCGAGGTTCCTTTTACAAACCTAGTGGAACGGGCAGTCTATCAACTAGACGGGGTTGGGAGGGTCCTACTAATCACCTTTTGTTTTTTCTTCCCCCGCCCTCGACACAAATGAATTATTGTACCATTTTATTGTTATCTTTTTTGTTTTTACACGTCAATAAAAAATGTTTTAAAAATTGGGAGTTACTAGGACGTCCCCCAATATGGAAGGGTGAATGCGGTATTATGGTGAAAGAAGATACTAGCTGGGAGAAACTTTTGACTTTGTTTAGTTCTTTAGTGACAAGGATGACCAACGACCCCCAAAATCCCCCCTTTTGAGTTGGCCATGTGCCTAAGTTTTTTGTTCATCGTTGATTTTGACTGTATTTTTTAACATGAATAAAAGATTTAATATCTCAAAGTGTAGTATCTGTTCTTCAGATGCTGCACTTCTATTTCTTGTTCTCTTTCGGTGGAGGAGAAATCCTTCACGACTGAGACAAGTTTTATTTTTGTACCTTTTCTCCACGTTAAAAAACGACCCTGGTGTCTAACTCTGTCCCGTGGGGAGGCATAGTAAATAAGTACAATTAGTCTCCTATTTTTGTAAAAATAAATAACAATAGTTATTTTTTTCTGCCCCCAAAACACATTTGTTTGCACTGTCCAGAAAAAATAGCAGCTTCAATTAAACATATTTGTGGATTTCTGATTCCGTGAAATTTTCTACAGGTCCTGCTAGTAAATAAATAACAGAATAATTGATTTAATGAATAATTAAATATAAAAAAGATGAACTATAGAAAATTTGCTGTTTTGTTTTGTGCGGTGATCAGTCAAAATCGATGGGGATCGCTTGTATTGGAAATACCGGTTGTTGCCCCGTGAACGAAACAGATCCATAAAAGGTACCAAATAACGAAATAATATAACATTATTGAGGGGTTCATTTATATATCGTGTTATTGTGTGTGACGTGCCTAATGTCTATATTGTGGGCTTCTTCCCTATCCTTATGTTATCGTGTTGCAGTCTATAAATGTTCCATGATCGTCCAGGTGTTGGTATGTGTGCGTGTGTGTCAGACATAATATAAACACGTACATGTATTTCGACATACGTCATCAACTTTTCAACTGAGACATGTTAACTCCTTCCCGGTGGTTGTGGGGGGGGGGAGACGATCTGTTAAACTGTTCACCCTGTTTGACGTCCTCTTTCCAACTCATCTATTTTCTATATATGTATATATTTCTATATAACACCCCATGAGCGAAACAGATCTGTAAAATGTACCAAATGTTTGGATTGATGAAAAGAAAAAAATTGATTGGTAAAATGTATAAAATCTTGGACTTTGGAATCAAGAAAAAAATGTTTTATATTTTTAACCTAGCTCTCAGTCTCGATTGGTTGATTTTTCGGAATAAAATTTGGTGCAAGTCTATTATTGGGCCGAAAATGAAGTCGGTTACATGGAAAATCTGCAAAAAAACAGTATAACCTACGTACTTGTCATTGCATGTACATGTCATATTCCAAAAATCACGTAAATCGATCAAGTAGTTTTTTTTTTATTTAAGAAAATCAAATATTAAAGCACAGTTAATCGAGAATAAGTCGAGCGCCATGTTGGATCGACACTATGTCAGCTAACGCCACCTAACAGCCAAATGCGATCCACGGATCAAAGAAGGGGGAGATAATCGCCTTTTTTTTTCATGTCCGCTTAAAGTCTATTTTAAAAAAAAACTGATTCGGACATAAAATCAGTATTTGAAATTATTAATTTGTTGACTCTTAGGAAAAGAAGTCGTTGTCTTATTTTCAGTTTATATTTTTTTTTCATTCCAAATAAATAACTGATTCGAACATTTTATTCCAAATAAATAACTGAATCGGACATTCCTAAAAAGGAAAAGAAGTCGTTATTGTTACTTTATTAATTTGTATTTGTAATAGGAAAAAGTTTGTTTTCGGCATTTCAGGAAAAAAAATAAAAAAATAAATAAATATGTCAATTCTCAATTATCTCCCCCTTCTTTGATCCGTGGATCGCATTTGGCTGTTAGGTGGCGTTAGCTGACATAGTGTCGATCCAACATGGCGCTCGACTTATTCTCGATTAACTGTGCTTTAATATTTGATTTTCTTAAATAAAAAAAAAACTACTTGATCGATTTACGTGATTTTTGGAATATGACATGTACATGCAATGACAAGTACGTAGGTTATACTGTTTTTTTGCAGATTTTCCATGTAACCGACTTCATTTTCGGCCCAATAATAGACTTGCACCTAAAATTTTACCAATTTTTTATAGGTTTTGACGGGTATTAAACGCAAAATACATCTAGTCCCCTGTTTCCGTAAAAATAAATAAAACCGTAAAAAGCACAAATTTGGTAAATGATTACTACTCAACGATTTAAATTTCTTATTATAATGGAGATTATGTTAGTTTATATAATCTAATATATAAAATACTATATGTCTGTCTGTCTGTCTCCATATTTTCAAACTCTATCTCTTCCGAAACTAAAAGTTACAGAGCGGCACGGCGCTAGGGGCCTCAAATGATTGGATTTTTTAGGGGTCGTTCTTTTATAGGTCTTTAGCCGGTTGAAACAATTTTTAAGGGGTCAAAAATGGGTCAAAATTGAAAAAAAAAATCGTTAAACGTTTTGTACATTCATCTTAGTTTATTTTTAATTTTTAGTCAGTTCACATGCGTGTCACGTTAGTACAGTGGTAACGTCATCGGCTTTGAATGCTACAGTTTTGCTTTCGATTTCGAATCTAGCTGATGGCATCCAAATACTTTTTTTTAAAAAAACTTTTGAAATCATGACTCTGTAATAATATATACGAAATCTGGACAAATTAAAATATCGCATTAAAGCATATTTTACGACCGGGCAAGCCCCTACCCTCACCCCGCCCCCGTTACTGAAAACTACGTTACAATTTCAAACGGAATGTGCACTGTCAAATCAGAGTTAAAGTGCAAAACGAATACATAAATAATGAAAGAATTAATTTAACGATTAATTAAATAGAATAATATGAAGTATAGAAAATGATTTATGGTGTTTTGTGGAGTGATGTCGTGGTCTTTTGTACTGGAAATTGAAACTAATTTCAAAGTTAGAATTTAAATTTTTTTTTTGTTGTTGCCATTTTGTCGTTTCTATTGTGTTGCTTAAACGTGTCCGTATAATAATAATAATAATAAATGACAATGCAAATTAAAATAAAGAAATTGACTTATTACCTAGTTTTTTTTTGTTGTTGCTGAGAAATAACATTGAAGAGGCTGTCACACAGAGGATGTTACACTTTATTATGATTTTTTCTTTTTATTATTCCGTTCTAACACGTCTGGATCGGCGCCGGACCATGCAATGAAATACACAATAAATAACAAAACAAACAAACAAACAAACAAACAAACAAACAAACAAATAAACAAACAAACATAAATAATTAATTAAAAAACAACGACAACTACAACAAAACACATTAAGTCTAAGAAAAAAAATACATACAAACTAAAAGTTTCAGTCTATGGCCCCCTCCCTAGTAAAACATTCACAACAAACACTCGTCAAGCTACAACCACTGTCAAAAATTTTCCCTACTCTGTATCTGTGTCTAAAACTAAACGCAAATTCCATGAACAAAGATGTTGATAAAAGAAAATGGAAATCTTTTAAAGTTCGTAGAATTAGAATAAAAATAATCTTACTTATTATAGTGTCTTCCGAAAAAGTATACAATTCATTTCAAGGCCTACGAAGAGGCATGCTTTTATGGCGCCATATTTGATATTTTAGATTTCAGCTATATTTCCATGATTTCGTATTCAGGTTTGTTATATAACAGATCTGACTCAATTACTGTATTATCCACGTTGTTTAAAAAAAAAAAAAAAAAAAATGCAATTGCGCGCGCATTTCGTCGCACATTACAATTCCAGTCACGTACACAATTTCGATTACGCCTACGCACGCTCTGCGAAGAACAAGAATAAAATTGCGTTCTCCACACGGACGTAGTAGGTGACATGCCACGTGATCAGAAAACGTGACTTACTGACCAATCAGATACACAAAAAAATGAAACATTTTTTTGATCCGATTCGAGCCAAAGACGGATTATAAAAGGAACCCTTCTTTCGACCACGAGGCAGTCTTACTCTCCTTGGGGATTGTCTCGGCATCGTCGTCACTGACACCAACATTGCCGTTGCCACTTACACCAACCTACTGTGAATACATCGCCGTCACCAACCTACTGCGAATACACCACCCTCGTCGCTGACACCAACCTACTGTGAATACCTCGTCGTCGTCACCGACAGCGTCATTAACTTATCGCGAGTAACTCGCCGACATCAACCAGCCCCATTGCTACTGACGACGACGCCTCTACCGCTATAAATCTCTGATTGGGTGAGAATAATATATATATATTCACTTTTATTCAGTCGTCTGTATTTTTCTTGCAACCATACGCTTGTCTATTACACTGGTGTCTGAAGCGTACAGCAAGTTAAATATGAAGAATTACACAGACTTCACACAGGCCGAACTTTTCACCCTCATCAGAGAACAGAAAACACTCCTGTTCAATTTGAAGATAGGGACAGCACAGCCATCCAAACATGCGGTTCGAGAAGTCCAAACCGACACAGACGACGTGCTGGTAGCTTTAAAGCTAACTACTTCAACGGCACCCCATACGAATCAAAAGAAAAATGATTATAGTTTGGTTATCCGTCAACAAGCCATCTGGGACCTCATGAAACAGCAGAAGTTATTCCGCCCAGCAAATGACGTAAACCAGTTCGTCACGGCGCTGAACAAAGTCTATACCATCCATGTCGCGCCAGAATTGGATAGATATCCCAGCCTGGAAGGCCAGTTCGTCAAGTCTACACAAGACTTACTTGAATAAGGTATTTTTCAGCAGTTGGTTGATTCGAAAAACTCATCCACTTTCGAAGCACTGAAAGAATATTTGCAAGCAGCCCATAGCAGCTAGATGTCGAGTCCGGGACCTGGAACGACAAGACGGGGAAAAATTGACAGATTTTGCGGGTCGTCTAGAAAGTGGCCCGAGAGAAGCAGCTGTCCACATAAAAAAAACACAAAAAAACAAATATAAAAACACGGAATTGACAGTAGATGGACTTGTATCTATCATAGGCGCGATGCTGATGAGTGAAAAGGTGAAGGTCTGGAATTCAAACCTTTACCCTCACCTCGTCAGGACAATGGACAACCACTACAGTGCAACCGGCATAGCTTGCGAAGCCCAAAGGTACCTCGATTGCGGCATAAGATCCGACATCACTGCTGCTCATGAAATTACATACTACACACAAGAACCACAGCAGTTACGTCGAAGAGACACACCACTCACTCCGATCTAGTGGACGGTCCCACCAACACCAGACATGCCCAAGCAACCAACCAAGACATGACTCTCCTCAGACACACAAAGACCGCCAACACATGCCACGTACCCCATTGTACAAGAACTACCTTAGGGGACGACCGTGTTTCCGTGGACGCAACTGTCCGTATCGTCACCCACCACACACACTAAAGCACAGGCCCACATCGCAACAACAGATGATAACCTACGATCTACAAAAGAGGATTTCCACTTTGGGCAGAACGAGATGTGATGTCTCGTTCGCCCTATCCCTACATCAGCCATCACGTCTCCAACCTCCAGGGACTCGCTCACAAATCACCACTCGTTCAATCCATCTTCAACATAAATGACTTACACTTCTCTGGGATCGCCATGCTAGACTCGGGATGCTCCGCGTGCATCATACCTATATCGCAGCTACCCGGAGAAGCTAAGGAATTTATGACCTACACCGACATCTGGGTGAAAGGTATGAACGGCAGCATCACCGCCCTCGGCGAATTGACCTGTAATGTCACTATCGTCAATCGGAACTCCCCTACTTTCGAAAAAGTGAACGTGTTGGTGACAACCCAAGCCACACCGATCTTGATCGGCCAAAATATCTTGCACCACAACACGCTCAGCTCATATCTGATTCACAACCCGAATTCTACTGTAGAATTCAGACGCACACTTGCCTCAGGCCATACAACACACACAGCCACTATCATACCACCGACATCATCAGTCAATGATCCTATATACGACCCCCAATACGCTCTAATCCAGAATCACGTCACGATAGAACCTCAACCCAACACCCAGATGTTAGAGGAAAAACTAACCTGGCTGAAGCATAGCACTGGGCTATCACTGCCAAATCACCCAAACCGAGACAAATTAGAGGCCACAACAAGCCTTCTCATTAAATATGCCGACGTAATTGGCACAGAGAATAAGGGAACATTCATCCAACCCATTCGGATACCAACCGACGGCCAGTCTAGCAGTCAAAAATAGCACCCGATTGCTCAGGTACTGGAACCAAAACGTCGATATTGAAATCAAACGCATGGCGAATGAAGGAATCATTGAGAAATGTAGAGACCTGAGAAGCTTTAACAGCCCGGTGTTTGCCATCCGCAAGAAGAGCAGATTGATCCGCGTAGTCGCTAATTTCAAAAGAACATTCACCAAAGCTTTAGTTGATCTTGTTCCCTACGCGATACCAAGAATTGACCATCTATTTAATAAGATCGGCAAAGGCAATAAATATTTTGCTTCCCTGGATATGAGTAGTGGCTACTGGCAAATCGAGATCAACATTCTGGACAGCTTTAACCGATACTTCACGGCCATACCATCTGCAAGGGACACGCCATTGATGCCGCCCGCGGATTGTACCAGTTCTTCCTTTAGCATAGGGAGATTCCTCGCATAGTATCCTCTGACCGAGACACGGGGGAGATCTATAGACAATTCTTTAGCCAAATGTCCATTACGCAGGAACTCCGCTGCCCTTGGCGACCACAAAGTTCAAGAAACATCGAACGTCAACACGGCACAATGAAGAATGCCCTATACATGCTGTGCGAAGACAAAGGCTGTGGATGAACAGACGTCCTCGAATCCGTCGTCGTCGGTTATGAACGCCACGACCAACGGTGTCACTGGCGTCTCTCCCCACTACGCAATCACTGGCCGTCACCCAAACATCGGTCTACCTACGCTTCATAGAAAAGGAGTCATAGCGGAGCATATGGCATGACGGCCAACGCTCTGTTGAGACAGGTTCACCACCACATCACTCTGGCCAACGACGAGGCTGACCACAAACTTGAAAGGAATGCACATCACCCCACTTACAAGGATTCAATACACGTGGTCGACAGGGTCTTACTCCATCAACCACAATCAGGAACGGCCAAAACATCTCATTTACCTTGGGTGGGAAATTTCACAGTCATAAAATCAAATGATGTGATGTGCCAAGTACAAAATGAAAAGGGCGATGCAGCCTGGATCCACCGCGCACATATCAGACGCTAGGTCCCTCGACCGTCACACCTATGCAGTAGACCCCACTTACCCCACCATGTACCAAACACCAAGATCATACCACACAGCAGCCGTCAAATGACCCAACACTAACTCACGACATACATCCTACAACAAGGGCAATATGGACAGAATTCTACCCCCCAGCGAGAATAATGAGAGTGATTCCCTGCCCGCTTCAAGGACTTTGTCATGTACTAAGGACATTCCATGAACGTAGACTACAAATCTGATTGAGATCTGACGGGGCCTTTGTTATATAACAGATCTCACTCAATTACTGTATTATCCACTCTGTTAATAAAACTGAAAATTCGATTACGCCTACGCATGCTCTGCTAAGAACAAGAATAAAATTGCGTTCCCCACACGGACGCAGTAGGCTACATACCACGTGATCAGAAAACGCGACTTACTGACCAATCAGAGACACAAAAAATGAAACATTTTTTTGATCCGATTCGAGCCAAAGACGGATTATAAAAGGAACCCTTCTTTCGACCACGAGGCAGTCTTGCTGTCCTTGGGGATCACCTCGGCACCATCGTCACCGACACCAACATCGCCGTCGTCACCGACACCAACATAATGCGAATACATCGCCGTAGTCGTCGACACCAACCAGACTCATTGCTACTGACGACGACGCCTCTACCGCTATAAATTTTTTGATTTGGTGAAACTAAAATGTATATATTCAATTTTATTCAGTCGTCTGTATTTTTCTTGCAACCATGTGCTTGTCTATTACAGGTTCTAATTAAAAGCAACAAGTTAATCACCGACCCTAGAAGATGCTATTCGCAAAATATAAAAAAAAATCACCTGAAATTTAATTAATTAATTCATCAGACAATCAAAAGTTTTAAACATGATTTCTGAAACGAAAGCTACGCACACAACAACAATTTTCGAACAGATATTTTCCTCTCTTAAATTTTTTATCCTATTAATATTATTAAAATATCTATTGCTACCCGACAAAAGGTGGGTGAACCTGTAGATTCACCCTCAGTTCGTTCATCTGTCTACAGTTTTCTCAATAACTACGCCTCGGAATCTTTGGAAAATTTGCACAAACATTAAAAAGTAAAAAAGTAGCAGAACGGATTTTCCGGGAAAACTTTGGTTGCCTCCCTAGGGGTGCCTTTCGTGTTAAAATGGCTAAAATTGACACTTTTCCGCCTATTAAAAAAAAATTATGTCTCGGATTTTTATAAAACTTTCTAAAAAGTTGTAACTAACTGATTCCTATATAATTTTGTTTGTCTATACTTCGCGATAACTTTTGAGTGAGTCCTAGGGGCTCTTTTAGGGCTAATAAAAGCACTCAATTTTTGGGACTATTTTACCATATTCGTCCAAAATTTTCTGTGTATGTCTATATAGCAGTTTTGCATGGTGCTTAACTCAAATTTAAATATGTTAAAGCATTGCGGACTTTTGGGGCTTATTTAGAGGGGGGGAATAAGGGAATAGTTTACGTGACACCGGCCAAGGGAAATTATAAATTCTCAGCCAATCATTTTCGAAAATCGAAACAATCCGATTTTAAAAACAGTCTTTCTCTCTCAAGGGAAGTAATAAAATATGAGCAAATTATTTCTTCTAATCGAATTATCCCTTGTTCAAGCCCGGATGTACCTCACCATTTAATTTTATTTTATTTTTATTAATGAGTTTAATTTATGATAAAAAAGAGGTACCATTTAAAATCGCCGAAAATCATTTCTACGTTTGTATATTTTAAAAATAAATATAAATAAAAAGTGACTTTTCCAGGTCAAGCTAAATATCAACGGATGTGATATAGACGGAATTTGATGAACGGCATTATCATTATTATTTAAAATTTTTTGCGACACACACACACACACACACACACACACACACACACACACACACACACACACACACACACACACACACACACACACACACACATATATGTATATATATATGTGTATATGTATATATATATGTATATATATGTATATGTATATATGTATATGCATATATATATGCATATATATATGTATATATATGTATATAAATTTGTATATATATGTATATATATTTATATATATATATATATTTATATATATATATGTATATATATGTGTATATATATTTATATATATGTATATAGATGTATATATATATATATATATATATATATTTAAATAAAATGGGTTAATAAATTCCAACGAAAGAAAGATGTATATTTAAATAAGGGAGTCGTCACCAACTATGTGTATTTTTTAACATTATTTTATTATTCCGTGTCTTGGTTTTTCATTGAGAGTTATGTTTGGATCATTGTAATAATGTTTTTAAGTCATTGAAATCGTTTACGCGCGTTTCAGACGGTCTGTGATGCGTCCTCGTCAGAAATTATTTTCAAATGTGTAAAAATGGCGATTTTCGTAGTTAGTTTGAAGTTTTTCCAAGGGGTGGAGGCTTGTAAGTGTTTATTATACATTGGTATGCTTAATTTTTATTGCTTTTTATTTCGTTTGTCCAGGGAGATTTTGACCTCGCTGTAGTCAGTCGCTATCTCTTTCTGCTAATGTGTTTTTCTTTTCCTTTAGGGTGGGGTAGGGTGTGTGTATGTGTATGTGTGTGTGTGTGCGCGCGCGCGTGTGTTTATGTGTGTGTGTGTGCGCGCGTGTGTGTGCGTGTGTGTGTTTGCTTTTATTGGTTTGGGAATGTGTATATTGTTTTATAGTATCATATTTTCAAGCACCTTGACAACTTCCTGCGCAAAAAATGCTTCAAAAGCTGAGATGATGTCGAATCGGCCTCCAATGACTTCATCGCTTCCAGAACTCCAGATTTCTATGCTAATGGGATAAAAAAAACTTGTTTCTCGTTGGCAGAAATGTGTCGATTTTAATGGTTCTTATTTCGACTAATAAAGTTTATTATGAAAGGAGTTATAATCTTTTGAAGTTAAACGTAAAAAAACGACATTATTTTTGCACCAACCTAATATTATTTTTAAATGACCTTGTCTGTGTCTGTGTGCAAAACGATCTCTACCAAACTAATTTTTATTGTTTATCTACTGACTTGTAACTTAATATATAGGGATTAGGTACAATATAATAATCAATGCAGATTTGACTCTATAATAAATACGAAATCTGAATGAATTAGAATATTATATTTAAACGTATTTCACAACCCAATCAATGCCGGGTGTCGTACTAGTATATATATATATATAATTGTGCCCATCTGCCACTTTTCTTGTCTGTCTGTCTGTTTATCTGCATATTGTATCTTTGTATTATATTCTATGGTTATTTTCCTCCATTTCACATTTTCGTAAAAACTATATTGTTGTTCATCACATGAGGCGAATAAAATACAATGGCTGGAAAACTGCAGTTAATTAATTAATTATTCAATTAATAATTCTCTATTAATAGTTTGTCTTCCATGAGCCGGAACAGATATTTCGTCTCAATATTAGCGTTAGGATTAAAAAAAAAATAATTTCAATGATGTTCGAACCATATCGGATCTATTGAGGCTGATAAACTCTCCTCATTCAAGCGACCGGGGGGGGGGGGATTGTCGTAGTTCCTAAGGTATTTCAACTGTTTTTTTTTCTTAATTTGAAATGCAGTCACTTTTTTCTATCAGGTTTTTCTTCATCAGGTTTAGTTTTTCTGCTATGGTATACTCCCCTTCGCAGAAAGCCGATAGCTACAATAAAAAACAGGCAAATCGAAGAAACAATATTTTTATGTAACTTTAAGACACATATTCATGGAATCACACCAAAATAAAAACATAGACATAACCATCCATAAATTAACGTTTTACTGATTTTTTAGAATGTGGTGTTCCCGCATCATCAAGTACGTCCAAGGATGGAATACTGCTGCCATATCTGCGAACGAGCTGCTAAAAACAGCCTATCCTGCCTTGGCAGAGTACAAAATAGACTTCGTGGCTTAGTGGGGGATGCCATTTTCTCTACCCTGCAACCTATCTCCCACAGAAGAGACGTTGCAAGCCTATCCTTGTTTTATCGTTATTTCCATGGCAGGTGCTCGTCTGAACTCCAATCTCTGGTCCCCCCCCTCGCCAATCCTTCACAAAAAACACCCGTCTAGCTGAATCCACTGTGAAAAATTCCCCCCACTCTTTATCTGTGCCTAAATCAAAACGTGGATTCCATGAACAAAGCTTCTTTCCTAGAACTGCACGCCTGTGGAACTCTGTTCCGTCTGCCTGCTTCCCACCTGACTACAACTTGGATGTGTTAAAGTCCAACGTTAACAAATTCCTAATAAACCGCCCTCTTAAGTAAACACTTCATTAAATCTCCACACTAACGTACTGTACTTGCAATAACCCTTATCCCTGAGTGGCTTCCGGGCCTTGATAAGTGGTGACCACTGTGTAAAAAAAAAAAAATCACGCTTGATAGACCAAATTTATCTGCAAGAATGGTGGTATCCCAACGACCTTGATAGCAAACTTCCATGTCGCTCCTCACTCATGTCACCTAAATTTCCTGGAAAGCAGGCAAAATGGCCGTGCAAAACAAAATGTAACTTGATGCTCATATTTTGCACCCAGTTGATGGAGACTTATGTGTAATGTTTCAACAAGCTCTTTGTAGTTGGGCGCCCTTAATTTTCACAGGAAGAATTTTACTACAGGCACTAATTCTGTAGAATTAATAAAATTATAGAAATTAGTGTCATTCCTTAAATTTCTAATATGGGGTCCATAAAAAAATATAGCTTTTAATTTCAATTTTAATTTAAGTTATGCTTGGAAATTCCATGCAAACATATTCTCAAGAACTGGTTTCTGATGCCAAGCTTTATTTGAAGAGAAGGAAACAATTTTGGAACGCTCTATTAAAGGAAAAGCCAGAATATTGAGAGCCAGGAATCAGTTCACTGCGCACATGCCAATCTTTTTTTCATTTTATCCAATGCTCTGTTCTTGCTCTGCTATCCCACAAACACAAGAAGCAAGGAAACACCCAACCATTTTCAAATTGACACAGGGTCTATTGCTGCTGTCTGTAGTAAATCTTTTCCAGAACAAATATGACTTCATCATTTTTTTCTTTGAGGGTCGTTGAATGGTCTAGACGAACTGATCTATATAAGTTGCCCTTGTGAAGAACACATTTTAAACCTCTTTTCGAACTGTCTATTAAAAGCGCCAATCTTGAGAATAATACTGTTCGACACCAAGCTGCCGCAGCAGGCTGGCAACGTCGTTGCAATATACTATGTCGTTTTCTTGAATGAAATATGGCAAGAATTTAATATGGCGTTTTCTGTAGAAGGTTATGAGAGTTCCAGGCTGAAGTGGATTTTTTTTGTTTGAGTCTTGAAGCTGAATGTTCAGAAGACATTTTGGAAAGGTTGAGCTCTCTAGTCAGATCATTAAGTTCTCCTGGAGAAAAAAAAAGCTGTGGTAGTGAAGAAGAAGGAAAACCGATATCTGAAACAGTGGCTTCACTTCTGCCAGTAGACAAAACAGAGGCTTGGTCTTCTTCAGGATCAGGCAATTCTAATTCAGGCAAGCCTTTAAACACCGGAACAAGAATTTCATTGCAATGTGGAATTGGATTAATTGCAGATTTGAGGTTTGGATAAACCAACGAATTCCTGTTGACTCTCTCCGTTTTTACTGCATAGAAATAGCAGTCACCGAAGTGATTTTCCGGTTCATGACAGACCATTGAACTACCAAAGCTGAGTGACTTTCTATCCATTTTTGTCCACTGTCCTATATGCTCAGCACATTGCTTGCATACAATATGTGGTGCCTTATCTTCATCATCCAGCATTACTTTCAAGTAAGTAAGATAAGCACACTTCAAAAATTCATTGATCTGTGTGACTGCAAAGTATCTTCCTCGCAAATACAGCAAAGACATTTGGATTGTTTAAACAACGTCGACTAGGAGATGTAGCCATCCTAAATTTTTGCTCCAAAAATCTGCAACGGAAATAATATAATGCAGCTTAATTATTTTCTGTTTGACTTATGAGTGTATTCCTAACATTACTTTGATCCAGAAATCAATAAAAATATGCCACAACCAGTTGGCTTATTTACTACTCAGTGTCCACTTATTACCAACTACATACCTCATTGTATAGCAAATTTGACTTTTACTTTAAGTTTGTAATGACATAGTCAATAAACATACATCCCAATAACAACCTACAATTATAATTATAAAGCTAGAATGTATATAGAAACATGCCGAATGTACTGTCGTCGCACGCGCCTATACTTCACAGTCAAATAAATTATCCTAAAAAATAACGACTCTGAAGACTAGTACATAATCCGCAGGTATATTTATTAAAAAAAGTAAAACCGAAAGAGAAAAAATAACAGGTATGAGAAAGCAAAAAGAATAACAACAAACGAGTGTAAGAAAATGAAGGAGTTAAAGGATAAACCTTACCTTGACCCATAAATAAATAAAAACATACCA
>NC_136505.1:91998567-92011067 GCF_053919585.1 Euprymna scolopes
GATTTGGTTGAGATTTTAGCTGATTGCACCCAAGTCATATATATTGATAATTTTTTAGTTCTGATCTCACTACTATATTAGGTTCAATATGATAATCGATAGAGAATTGTCTCTGTAATAATAAATATGAAATTTGCATGAATGAAAATATCATATACAAGCGTATCTTATTAGCAGGCATTTCCGAACGGCCTGCTATTTTATTTATAATATGTTATACGTACTCAGGGTTGTCCCGGAATCATTCTACTTTCATTTGCATTTCGCGTTCTTTTTTCTGTTTAACTCTGGTGCGTTTTTCTTAATTTCTTTTTAATTATCTTTTAAAATTATTTCTTTTTTTTTTTAGAGATCCCTCCAATCCAGACAAAAAATTCTTAAAAAACCCCTCAAAAACAAAAAACAAAAACAAAAGCTTATTATTTCAAAGACAGGAGATTCTAATACGCCAATGCTTCACAAACTATCCCACCTCTGACGCAATCAGGGCTCAGTTTTGTAGAAGGAAGAATGCTTTCGATGGTACAATCGAGAAACACACCGGCTTGACATTTTACATTTTAAACTTTTAAACACTACGGATTATGTTTATGTCTGTGAACTAAAATCTCGACATTTTGATATTTGTTTTATAGACATCGGCCAAGGCAAGTCATGAAGCCACTTGATGTAAGTGTCAAATTGAAGGAGGAGAATGTGTTATAGAGTTCTTTTTCATCAGAGGGTGAGAATCATTACTGATTATGGAGGAGGAGATAATTAATACTTGAGGGAGTTATACAAAGTTTGTTTACAATGATAGACAAAGAACATTTACCTTTCAGTTGTAATGACAATGACGACAAGACAAGTTTACAAATATATATGATACGTTATTCATACCAGCTGGATGATTGATGATTGTCAGGGATTCAAGCCTTTACGACTACATGGTCACCTCTTCGCCTCTAATGGGGCATCAGTTTCCAGCCTGACCGACTTTCTCTGAGTCTCCCTGACTGTGACTGTGTCTATGATTCCCTCTAAATTCGAAACCTCTCTAAATATATTGAGAATCTCCTTTCTCGATGACGTCAGAGGCAGGCCTTCGCGTCGTGAAGTTTATTCACGTGGAATTTACCTTATGTCTGCCCAAATACACACTTTTGGCAAACAAAGAATTCCCAATTTTAATTGTTCAATATCTAACCTATTTTTAATCATTATTTTTAAACTCGTGTTGTCCATTCTTTTAACTGACATATTTAATATCTAGTTATTTCCAAAAGAATTAATAATCAACTGCATTTATGAATTAAATATCTGACATAAATAATAAAGTTATCTGCGAGAACAATGCCAATCGTTCTGCATTCCTAGGATTTCAATATCTATTATTTTTTCACACTTGTCTACTGGGTTCGATTCTAACTTTTTCCTAATATCATTTTCAAACTTATCTAGTTTTGCTTTCTTACTTAATGGGAGTTGCCCCTTTTCATAACATAAGAAGCTAACAAGAACGAAAGATGAAGCTAGAATGTATATAGAAACATACCTAAAAGATAGGAGATTCGTATTCAACTTAGACTTTTAAAAAACCAAAGTCATGGGTAGGAGGAAACAATCAGCAGGAAGAAAGTTTCACAAAGCTGCAGTTCTTGCAAAGAACCTACTGGAATAGAAAGCTGCATTGTAACGAGGTATCAAAACAGCGAATTGGCGAAGACCACTAGACTAACCTAGTCAACCGAGCTGGAACAAAGAAAGCAAGAAATAGATAAGGTATTTCTGAAGAACAGATGCTATAATAATATTTATGGAAAAGTCAGAGATAATATTACGTCTGTGAGGAAGAGGAAGTAGAGAAGAAAAAGTGAGTCCAACCAAATTACAGGAACGTTTGGGAACCTTATCCAGAACCTTTTCAAATACTGCAGCTTATTTGTATGTAAAATGTAATTATTATATGTAATAGTTTTAAAATATGCGAACGGAAAAAATAATTTCTGGTGATTGTCAATGGTACCTCATCATTTCTCGTAAATTGTACTCATTAATAAGTAATAGAAGTGAGGTACATCCGAGCTTGAACAAGGTATCATGCCATCTATAGTCGAATGCTCTACAACTAAGCTATATCTCCAGATGATAATAAATCGTTTTTTTTAAAGAAATAATAAATAGTTGAAACTTTATTATCTCCCTTGCCGGTAAAACGTAAACTAATTCTCCTGTAAAAAAATATTTTTTATCTATAAGAGAGAAAAGCTACTTTCAAGATTGAATGTTTTCGATTTTCAATACTTATCTGTACAAAATATATTTAAGAACACTGCCAAAAATATAAATGAGCTTTGTGCGAAATTTGAAAAAAGATAGACTTAGCTGTTTCCTCAGATCTTGAGCGCGTGGTACAGTGGGGAAAGAGGTGGCTGGTCACCTTTAATACATCTAAGACCAAACTCCTATCTTTACATCATAAACGCTCTGATCTCCATCTGGCATCAATTGTGATGGATGGCTCTCGTCTAGGGGAGGCCCCATGTGTTGATAATCTTCTGGGTTTGACCTTTACTCCTGATCTGAAATGGAACACGTACATCAAGTCTGTGGCCAAGGTCGCTGGGAAAATGGTGGGATCCTTCTACCGCTCCAGAAGATATCTCACTAATGATGCAATTCTCTATCTATATAAAAGCCAAGTACGTCCAAGGATCGAGTACTGCTGCCACATCTGGGCAGGAGCTGCTAAAAACAGCCTATCCTGCCTTGACAGAGTACAAAATAGACTTCTGGCTTAGTGGGGGATGCCCTTTTCTCTTCCCTGCAACCTCTCTCCCACAGAAGAGACGTTGCGAGCCTGTCTTTGTTTTATCGTTATTTCCATGGCAAATGCTCATCTGAACTCCAATCTCTGCCCCCTCCCCTGCCAATCTTTCACGAAAAACACCAATCTGAAACCTCTGTCAATAATTTCCCCACTCTTTATCTGTGACTAAATCAAAACGTAGATTCCATGAACAAAGCTTCTTTCTTAGAACTGCATGCCTGTGGAGCTCTCTGCCGCTTGCCTGTTTCCCTCCCGACTTCAACTTGAATGTCGTCAAGTCCAACACAAACAAATTCCCGATGAACCGCCCCCTTAAGTAATAACACTTTATCAAATCTCCATTATCCCATTGATTAATGTACACACAATAACCGTTATCCACGAGTGGCTTCTGAGCCTTGATAAGTGGTGACCTCCACGTAAAAAAACCTATGAGGAAGGAACTCACACAAACATAAAGTGATTTTATGTAATAGTAGAGATAACAAATTATATAATTATTGTTGCCTAAGACCCCTAGTCAGAAAATCCTAATTCTAACACTCATGCTACTTGGATAATTAAAGCAAGCTATAGTAATACCTTCTTAGGACGACAAATCAAAATCGGTGCTCTATTGAACCTATATTAGTTCCAAATTCTAGTAATATTTGTTCTCGTTACTACGTTACATTTATAGACTCTATTTGAGACAACACCATCCTCGTCTAATGGACAATCATTCACGTTTTTACAATTGCATTGTGTTTCGTATCTACTGCTTACAGCATTAGGAGTTTGTACATTGGTTGCGTTTTTATTTCGGTACTATTGTAACCAATCATATTAATGTTGCTGCGATAAAGCCGAAGTTTCACGAGCGTTTCCGAGTAAAAACGGAAATAACCGGAATATGATGAAACGTATGAAGACCAAAAAAAGGTGATTGAAGACAGTTTTTAATGGATAATGGTACAAACCTCTTCAGGAGGAAAAGAAATAAAACACTACTCAACGTATGATAATTTCCCAGAATGAATATTCATTTAAATATATATTTTTTTTATTTGTAAGTATTTGTTTTTTAACAATAATACAAACAAGAAAAAATCTGTAAAGAAGTTACCATGCTATTTTTTAAAAAGTATTTGCAATTAAATTTTTAAAAGAAGTATTTTCAATTAAATTTTTTAAAAAGTATTTTCAATTAAACTTTTTAAAAAGTATTTTCAATTAAATTTTTTAAAAAGTATTTGCAATTAAATTTTTTAAAAAGTATTTTCAATTAAACTTTTTAAAAAGTATTTGCAATTCAATTTTTAAAAGAAGTATTTTCAATTAAAATTTTTAAAAAGTATTTTCAATTAAACTTTTTAAAAAGTATTTTCAATTAAATTTTTTAAAAAGTATTTTCAATTAAATTTTTTAAAAAGTATTTTCAATTAAATTCTATTGTTTATCTTTGTTTATGAAATTGTGAGACGAAAGTACAGATTAGTTACAAAACACCTTCCCCCTCCCGATGTTAAGAATGGATTCTTAAATAAGAACATTATTATTTCAGTACGGCAAATTCTCTGAATAAGTACCAATCTATCTATCTATCTATCTATCTATCTATCTATCTATCTATCTATAAATGTATAAAAGTGAACATGTGTGTGTGTGTGTGTGAGTCTGTGTGTCTGTCTGTGTGTGTGTGTGTCTGTCTGTCTGTGCACATATCCCTTCGAAATAACGGTTTCGGTCTATAGACTCGAGATTTGACATAAAGTGTATTGAGATTTGGTAAGGGGTCAAAGTTCAAGGATTTGTCCTTTGGAAACTCTACCAAACTCATCCGACAATTTGGAGTCTTAACACTTGAAATTTTAGATATAGATTACTTAGACATGGATCTTACTTTATAATTTGATTTGAGCCCAAAACATGTTAATGTTAAGGGGCCATAATTGAGGTCAAAGATAAAAAATTGACCTTTGCGGTCTCTACTAAATTACTCAGTCAATTTCTGGTCTAAACATTGGAAATTTGACATAATGGGTATTCAGACACAGGGCAAGTTTTTAATCGTTCTTCTTTTTTGCTGAAGATTGGGCTGGCAAGGAGTTAAGTTCAAAAGATTTTACCTTTGCGGTCTCTAGCAAACTATTCAGCCAATTTTGGGTCTAAACACTTTAAATTTGACATAAAGTGTAATCAGACATGCAGTAAGCTTTTTAATCAGTTTTTTTGGGAAAAATTTGGCTTTCGAGAGGCCAAAGTTGACAGAATTGACCTTTGCAGACACTACCAAACTCCTCCTCCAATTTTGGGTCTAAACACTTGAAATTTTAGATGTAGGTTACCTGAACATTAATTTTAAACATTTTAATATATATATATACATATGCACATAGTTATCAACAGTACATAGGGTCCGAGAACAGCCGGTCTGAACTGCTAGTAAATAAAATGAATAAACTAAAATAATAAATAAATAAATAAATAAATAAATAAATAAAAATAACAGCAAATGTAAATCTCTGGTAATGTTTCAGTTGTTTTGAAATAAAAAAAAACAAAGAAAAGAATTAAAAACAAAGAAAAGAATTAAAAAACAAAATGAATAACTTTTCTCACAATGATAAATTTTTATTGTTTTAAATTGTTGTCGATAAATTGCTTGACTCATAGTGTTCTCGTAACTTTGTCAACAAATTGATTGAATTATTTTATCGTCTGCTTACTTGAATTTGATTGGCTGACCGTTTCGTCATACTCTAGTTCTTTCCGTTATCTGCCCAGAAACGCTCGTGAAAGTTCAGCTTTATCGCGGTAACGTAGACGCATAATAACACCATATTTTTTTTGGGATGTCTGCGAAATAGGTGGAAATAATGGGTGGAGCTGAAACAAACGGCTTCAAAAACTCGTCTATTTTATTTCAACCGCTATAAATACTTCACCGTTATTCAACTGTGTATCTAAAACAATATTTGGATGAGCAAAGTTCGTTTCCAAGAACTGTCGAACACAATACCACGGGCTACTTCCCAGCTAATTACTGCATGCTTGCTTCCAAATCCGATGTTAACACATTCTTTTAGTGCCATCCTCTTAAATTATCAAATTCCAATTCTCACGGTGTTGTCTCACAGTCTATCGGACAAAACCACCAACCCTTATCCTCGAGTGACTTTTGGCCTAAATAAGATATGACTCATCAGTATGTGTGCATTTAGGAAGCAAATCATTATCGACACATACTTTGTTTAAGACGACGGAATTTTCTCTTTTCGTTATTTTCTTAATCGTTGTCTTGACTCGGCAAGCTAGTTTCCGCGTCTCAGTGTTAATTCATAAAGTATGAATCTAAGAGTTCTTGAGATGAAACAATAAATTTTCTAATCCATAATCCATAAACTAACCCATGAACTAACACTATTAAGAAAATAAAAAAGAGAAAATTCCATCGTCTTTAATCGCATGCACATACATACATACATACATACATACATACATACATACATACATACATACACGCACACCTATCTATAACCACTTTCTCACCTGAAACTAAACGAAAATCCACGAGAAATGTTTATTTCCTAGAGCTGTCCGTAGGAGCTACGCCATATGGGACATCCTCCTACCCACCAAGGAAGATGCAGAGAGACTCTCCCTACAAGAAATGAAGTATGGGAGAATAAAACGAAAGCCCGAATACCAGGACAGGACAAGGACCCGGGTGCAGGTATTCAATGTACCTATGCAAATACCAGCAGAAATCCTGGGATCCTTCTTCATACAGTTCAGCGAGGTGGAAAAAATAACCTTAGTACGGTTGAAAACCGGCATGCACTTGGGCAGCTACACTGTGGCCATGAGGCTAAAGAAAGAAGGCTTCCAGGCGATACCAGCACAGCTGACATTTAAGGAGGCAACTCTGACGGTGGTGGTGGAGGGCCGTCGTCCGCACCGCTGGTTCTGCCAAAAGCAGAGTTACATGGCCAAAAGCTGCCCTCAAACGTCACCCCTACTCCAATGACACCAAAGGCGGTCTCAACCTCTAAGACGGCATCAGTGTCCAAAAAGACTGTCACAACTCCTGCAACCGGAGCACCAACCCCAGCACCGAGTAAACCCAAAGCCGCACAGAAGGCCGGGGGGGGAGTGGAGCATGGTAACGAGGTGGAGACGGAAGCCCAAAGTCCCATCTGCCGCTGTCCCACCACCAACCCAGCAACCGAGGCAGCAACAACAACAGCAGCCTCCACAACAGCAACGGCAACAACAAAAACAGTAAAAACCGAAGTAGCAGCAGCGACAGCAAAAACAGGAGCAGCAGCAACAAAAACGGCCGCAGCAACCAGAGCAACAACACCATCAACCAGAGAAACAGCAATTAGAGGAGCAGCAACAACCAACGGTCACCACACCAATTGAGACGGGGAACAAGCGAAGAAAACACTACTCCTCTGCGATGAATCTGCCAGCGAGAGGGAGAGGAACTCAACCTCACCACTCCCCGGTTCATTCGAAAGAATAAAAAAGAAAAGCTAAAGAAGAAAAGGGGAAGAAAAGGCAGCCCCCACTCCCTGTGAGCATACGCCACCCCTAACAACAATACAACCCACTTCCATCCCAAAACCACATACTGCACCAACATTAGACACCGCACCAAGACCAGACATCGCACCAACACCAACACCAACACCAACACCAGACATCGCACCAACACCAGACACCGCACCAACACCAACACCAACACCAGACACCGCATCAACACCAACACCAGATACCACACAGACACTCGTCCCCACACCAATGCAAATTGAGTCGCCATCCCAGAAAGAAAAGAATGAACCCGGGAGGGTGAGAGAACCTTCAGATTCCCCTACTCAAAGACTTACTCCAACAGGGACTTTCGCCCTCGAAACGAGGGAGGAACTTTGTTTTGTGGACCCCCTGCCTGTGGCAACAGACTTACCACAGCAGAGAAAAAATTTAAAACCTTTGATGGACTGCCTATAGATAGGGGGGAAAGACGTTAATGTCCCCTCTAATTTCTCGGACGCCCCACGGCTAATAACTTTCGTCAGGCTTCCAGAGGCCTGATCGACCAACGTGTGGACAATGCTGGAGGCCGCTGAAGGGGCTGTTCTGGGAATTGAACTGATTAGGAAAAATGACCCTTCCCTTGAGGAACTCGCAAAACAATGCAAGGGAAGGGTTCCAGTGTTGGTTCATCCGTCACTCTATAAGGTCCTTAAATTGACTTACCCTTTGGACGTCGACGGCATTGCGAGAGAAGGCGCAGGACATGAAAAACCTGATCACCTTTCTCCGGCTGACTTTGGAGCTGAGTGTAACATACCATAATGGCCCGGCTGAAGCTAGGAAATAGGCCTAAGTTAGTGGCTCACTGGAAGTTAAACACCTCCCTTCTGGAGATACAAGACTTCCAAGAGAAGCTAATAGAATTAATTCAAAAAGCACTAGTGGGGGCGGTTACCGGGAGTAAGTGGTGGGTAGGCCTAAAAGCCAAAAATTAGAACCTTCTCTGTCAAGTATGCCCATATATATATATATATATATATATATATATATATATATATATATATATATATATATATATATCTTAGTGATAGGACGATTCCAATATTTTTCCCACTTCCGATACAATTACCAACTCCGATTCTTTATAGATCATTAAATATTTAACTATAAAGTTGTGATTTTTTCTCGATTATCATAAAGAAGACATGTTAGATGCGCAGACATTTTCTCAAACGTAAAAATACACTTGTGGGGGTGATCCATAGATTTTAGTTTTACTGGTAGTTTAAGAGCAATAAATATTTACAATTGTGACATTATACCAACAGTGGAATAATTTAGTTAAAAAAAAAAAAATGTAAAAGAATCTTTATTGGCATCGGAAAATAGGCACAATTTTTTCTGATAGCGATATCTATTCCCGCAAAAGTTCCGATTTTTTTTTTATTCCGAATGGCTGTTTCATTAATTCACATAAATTAATATACAAAGATATAATTCATGCGTAAATTTTCAGTATTTATTTCAACAGTGCTCAATACATGGGTAGAGCTAAGTATTAATTTTGAAAATGGCAATTAAGCTTAATAGATATCTATCTATCTATGTTTGTGTGTATGCATATATATGTATGCATATATATATATATATATATATATATATATATATATATATATATATATATATAATATAAAGCTGAAAGTCTGTGTGTGTATCTGGTCACGAATAGGCTCCTATATGGTTGACTATTATAGAAAACTGATCACATATAATGATAGAAGATGTATCGAGACACAGGAATGCGTATGTTTGATCTGGCATAATGATGATTCATTAAAATTATGGGGTCTGCATACGCGCCCGGTTCACAAAGTATGGGAATAAAAAAAATTAAAAATTAAAAAACAAAAAACAGACGTTTACAAGTGTTTTTGATATAGATGTACATAATACTTTGATATATATGTTTTAACTTAAATAGGGATGGTATAATAAAATTGTGGGGTCTACGTTCGCGCCTGGCCTCCATAAAATGGAAATAGGCACAAACTTTAATAAAGGCTTTTCATATTTATCTGCGTAAGTATACTTTGATAATTATGTTTCAGTTTGACGAAATATGGTATAATAAAATTATGGAGTGTTCGTTCGCGCCTGACCTCCACATAATGGAAATATGTCACAAAGTTTAACAAGTTTTTTTTAATATAGATCCACAGAATATTGTGATAAGTGTTTCATGTGAACAGGTATGGTATAATAAATTATAGGGTTTATCATATTTTACTTCGGTTTTGATACCCCCAAATTCAAAGGTATCTCTTTACAACCCTTCCTTTTCATAACCTATCATATTTTCATAAATCAGAGTCCATTTTCTGTAGCCTGTTTTTGAACTCAGTCAACGACGGGTAATTTTGCTAATATATATATATATATATATATATATATATATATATATATATATATATATATATATATATATATATATACTGCGTGTCAAATTATTAACGAGATAACATTTTTTTACAAGTGCCAGAAACCTACCGGTAGTTTCGTATCAAAAGCCTTGGAAACGTTGGCAATGCTGAGCTGCGCGTACTGTAAAAATTTTCGTACTGTTCCGCGGAATGTAAACAATTTGCTATCGTAATTGCTGAATTCACGTTATTTGAGGTGTGTCAAACTATTACCAAAGCAGTTCGTTGCATCAATAAAATGGGTCGTAAATTGATATTTCGAGGGTAGTTTTTCCTTTTGCTAGCTGTTCTGTAATAGATCAGAAGGTACCATAACACTGTGAAGAACTTTGTCAAGGACCCTACAAAGATACGTAAGAGAGCTGATAAAGGTAAATCTAGAGTTGTTACACGCCGTTCTCTACTCCAAATTAAACGTGAAGTTGTTAAGAATCCTGGGCAGACAAATCGAGAAGTCTTTGGTCAAGCTGGATTGAAGAATGTCTCAAAAAGTACTCGATGTTGCCTTCGGAAAGAAATGACAAAGTCTGTTAAGCCTGTGACAAAGCCCCCATTAAATCAACATCACATACAAAACCGATGGAAATGGGCAAAAGACAACATGAAAGCGGATTTTTCCGAAGTTTTGTTCACGGATGAAGTGCGTGTCACTCTTGATGCCCCAGATGGCTGGAACAAGGGATGGGTCCTAGATGGACGATATCGTCATCAGCGTTTAAGGCGCCAACACAGTGGTGGTGGGATAATGATTTAGGCTGGGGTTATCGGAGGTACTTTAGTTGCCCCATGGAGAGTCCTAGAAAGCATAAAAATAATGTCAAATGCTTAGATAGCTTTTCTGAAGGAGCACTTTGAACCATGACTGAAGAAGTTTGACGTTCAGAAAAAACATTATTTTTATAAAGGATAATGCTCCCTCGTATGCAGCAAATAAAAGCAAAGAGTATTTTAAACAAGTGGGTGTTTCTGGTCTACGGAAGATGGAGTGACCTCTGAATTCACCAGATTGGAACCCAATTGAGAAACTTTGGAGTATCATAGAGCGACACCTCTATGCAAGTAGACGCCAATTTTAGAGCAAAGATGAGTTATGGGATGCTCTCCAAAAGGTATCGCGAGGAATAACTGTTGACAAAATCACAAATTTGACTAATTCTATGGACCAACGTCTTTTACAAGTAATTCATAAAAAAGATCGCATATCCCCTACTAATTATGTAAACGCAGAAATTGCTATGTAGTTATTGTGTTCTAAGCTTTTTTCCTACTTGATTTAATGTTTGAAAAATATTTCAATAAAGAAGTTATTATGGTATATTGTGTTTTTTTCTCAACCTCGTTAATAACTTGACTGAGCTGAGTATTGGCTGAAGAGAGCGTGATATGGATATCTTAAACGGTCCTAATTATCCGGCTTGAAACCGACGGTACCAATGACATATCTCATCTAACACAAAATACAAAATATAAATACGCTCTTATTTTTCGGATATCTTCGGATTTTTCTTTTGAGCACTCTGCTGGATTTCTTTCAAAACCAACCAAACAAACAAAAAACAACTAATCTATACATCTATAAAAGTGAAAGTGTCTTAATTTGAGCCCCAAAACAATAAATTTTAAGGGGTCATAATAGGGGTATAATTTAAAAAAATTGACCACTTTTATTTTTTTTGCTCAACATACATCTCCAAATACCCGGGCAACGCCGGCCACCCATGCTAGTATATCTATAAAAGTGAAAGTGTCTGTCTGTCTGTGTATCTGTGTGTCTGTGTGTACATTTCCCTACGCAATAACTCTGTCAATTTTAAGCCTACATACTCGAAATTTGATATACAGGGTACTGAGGTTTGGGAAAATCGATGTGATCGGTTTTCAGCCAGAAATTCTGCGAGTAAGGGGTCCAAGTTCAAGATTTGACCTTTGAGAACTCTACCAAAGTCCTCCTACAATTTTGGGTCTAAACACTTGAAACTTTAGATATAGATTCTATGGACATGTATCTAACTTAATAACTTGAGTTGAGCCATAAACAATACATTTTAAGGGGTCATAATAGGGGTACAAGTTTAAAAAATTGACCGTTAAATTTTTTTTTTTTTTTGCTCAGCATACACCTCAAAACACCCGAGCAACGCCGGGCACCCATGCTAGTATATCTATAAAAGTGAACGTGTCTGTGTGTCTGTGTGTGTGTCTGTGTGTCTGTGTACATTTCCCTACGCAATAACTCTGTCAATTTTAAACCTACAGACTCAAATTTTGATATACAGGGTACTGAGGTTTGGGAAAATCGATGTGATTGGGTTTCGGTCAGAAATTTGGCTGTTAATGGGTTAAAGTTCAACGATGTAACTTTTGAGAACTCTACCAAACTCCTCCGACAATTTGGGGTCTAAACACTTGAAATTTTAGATATAGGTTCCTTGGACATGGATCTAACTTAATAACTTGATTTAAGCCCAAAACAATAAATTTTCATGGATCATAATAGGGGTCAAAGTTTTAAAAAGTTGACCTCTGCGGTTTCTTCCAAATTACTCAGACAATTTCTGGTCTAAATATTTGAAATTTTACATAAAGGGTATTCAGAGATAGGGCAAGTTTTTCATCGGCTTGGGTGAAAAATTTTTAGTTACCAATTTATAAATGTATATATTTATATATGTTTGCATGTCTGCCTA
>NC_136505.1:92016067-92036067 GCF_053919585.1 Euprymna scolopes
TACAAATACTTATGTTCGAAAGAAAACTTTTGCAACGAAAACATTTTCCTGAGTTGCTAGATATTCCTAGGCAAGTAATATCGTCATGAGTTATTCCTCTTAACTTCTGCAAAATAAACGCTTAAAAACACTATATACTTTTAATATATATATATAGGTGAAATGAGCGTGTAATATCAGCTGAGAGAGAGAGAGAGAGAGAGAGAGAGAGAGAGAGAGAGAGAGAGAGAGAGAGAGAGAGAGAGAGAGAGAGAGAGAGAGTATCTGTGTGTAAGAGATATACCGTACTTTGGAGTAATTGCACCAACTACCTAAAGGTGCTCTTTTAGCAACCACGCGTATAAAGAGCACTTCATTTTTAGTGGGCGCAATTGTCCCCGGATTTTTCGCAATTACCCCAAAGTACGGTAGACATTAAACGGAAGTGGGTGATTGATTACATATTATTATTTGTTATTTACTAATAATTGATGCTAAAATAATTGTTTTAAAAAAAATCCTGTTTCACAAAATAAATTGCTAACAAAATTCACTAAAATTACTTTAGATTGCTTTTTAAACAAGTCAGCCACTTTTTTTTTCTTTTACTTTCGAGAAATATCGGATATATATACGTCTTGTAGGAAATATCATAAATCTCAATTCAGTCTGTATTATTATGGGCTTCCAAGGAGTTTTCATACAGGTAATTATTATTATTATTATTATTATTATTATTATTATTATTATTATTATTATTATTATTATTATTATTATTATTATTATCATTATTATTATAATAATAATAATAATAATAATAATAATAATAATAATAATAATAATAATAATAATGATAATAATAATAATAATAATAATCGTTAGGTTCCCTGGATGCTGATTAACAGATGTCCCCCCAAACACTATACTATTCTTTGTACTATTCTATTATTATGGTAAATCAATTGATATTCTCTCAACAGCTGTTAGCAATGATGCTTAGTATTAACTTAGAAGAATAAAAATAATAGAAGAATAAGAAGAATAGAAGAATAAAAATAATAGAAGAATAAGAATAACAGAAGAATAAGAATAATAGAAGAATAAGAATAACAGAAGAATAAAAATAACAGAAGAATAAAAATAATAGAAGAATAAGAATAACAGAAGAATAAGAATAATAGAAGAATAAGAATAACAGAAGAATAAGAATAATAGAAGAATAAAAATAACAGAAGAATAAAAATAACAGAAGAATAAGAATAACAGAAGAATAAGAATAATAGAAGAATAAAAATAACAGAAGAATAAGAATAACAGAAGAATAAGAATAACAGAAGAATAAGAATAACAGAAGAATAAGAATAATAGAAGAATAAGAATAACAGAAGAATAAGAATAACAGAAGAATAAGAATAATAGAAGAATAAGAATAACAGAAGAATAAGAATAACAGAAGAATAAGAATAACAGAAGAATAAGAATAACAGAAGAATAAGAATAATAGAAGAATAAGAATAATAGAAGAATAAGAATAACAGAAGAATAAGAATAATAGAAGAATAAAAATAACAGAAGAATAAGAATAACAGAAGAATAAGAATAACAGAAGAATAAGAATAACAGAAGAATAAGAATAATAGAAGAATAAGAATAACAAAAGAATAAGAATAACAGAAGAATAAGAATAATAGAAGAATAAGAATAACAGAAGAATAAGAATAATAGAAGAATAAGAATAACAGAAGAATAAAAATAACAGAAGAATAAGAATAATAGAAGAATAAGAATAACAGAAGAATAAGAATAATAGAAAAATAAGAATAACAGAAGAATAAAAATAACAGAAGAATAAAAATAACAGAAGAATAAGAATAACAGAAGAATAAGAATAATAGAAGAATAAGAATAACAGAAGAATAAGAATAACAGAAGAATAAGAATAATAGAAGAATAAGAATAATAGAAGAATAAGAATAATAGAATAATAATAATAATAATTGTGATTTAGATTCCAGGGAAGACAACTGGTTGTTATTAAACAATCAGTTTTCCACCCTGAAATCTTAATCACGATTAATATTCTTATCATTTTGATGTAGTTTAGTTATACAAGTAGATTATATGAAACTTTTGACGTGCCCTAGCACAGGTGAATGAACCATGCGTTCTCAGGCTGCTTACGAAGCATTACATAGAAATTTATATCTCACATAAAATATACCGTATTTTGCATTTAACGGCCAAAATTGCTATTTTCATATCTTAAGAAAATAAGAACATTTTCGTACGGTTAGGACGCTCCCTTCGCTTGCCACCTCCTTGATTCAAACATGGCTTATGTTAGAAATGAAACAAACATTAAACGTAGAAGTTATTTTCTTCTGTTCGAAAATCCACATCGTGAACATTTTGTTTCCGTGTCAGTGTGTTATCACTTGATATAGACATGAAATATGAGAATGAGTGTGTAATAAGTAACCAAGAGTTACCTGCCCGTTTTAGATTATCTCCCTTTGTCCTATAACTCTTTAATGTTACGATAACTTAGAACAGTTATACGCTTGTATCTCGTATTGCGAGCAGAATAAAGTTTCACGATTTTTATTGTGATATCGCTATTTTTATTACAATATAAAATCATAACATGGAGTTCACCAGCGTGCGATACGATTTTTTATTGTCTGTGATTTTTTTCATCAATTTTACCTTGTATTTTATGTCTTCGAATGAATAACGCACTATTCCACAAACGCGATAGTTATCTTGATATAGGATTAGATATGCCAATATTATATACCTTATGCATTTTGACATCATTGTAAAACTCGATATAAGATACCAGCTATGTTTGTATACCGAATTTCATATCGAGTTTTACAATATATCATTGTAAAACTCGATATGAAATTCGGTATACAAACATAGCTGGTATACAATTTGATATATCATAATCAAACTCGATATAAACTTCGGTATACAAACATAGCTGGTATATAATTCAATATATCATTGTAAAACTCGATATGAAATTCGGTATACAAACATAGCTGGTATACAATTTGATATATCATAATCAAACTCGATATAAACTTCGGTATACAAACATAGCTGGTATATAATTCAATATATCGTAGTCAAACGCGATATAAGATTCGGTATACAAACATTATACCTTATATACAATTCGATACACCAGTGTATAATTCGATACAGTACACATATTCAAAATCCAAGATATCAATATCCGACTTGATATCTGTTTAAATATAACAATGCCGTAAGTTTTTTTGTGATGAATTAAAATTCACTGCAATTTTATTCCCCAAATCTTAAATAGACCATACATGTTCCCATTGTTTATGTGGATTTTCATATATGATTGTCTTCTCATATAAAAATACGCATCAAATTATCCTTCATTTTAACAGAAAAAAAACAACTTTTCTACTAAATTTCATTTTATCTTTTCAAAATGTTAGTGGCGCTATCTTTTATAATTACACGTATATTTAATTTAACACGTGTGTAGGTTTTTAAATTTATTATATATATATATATATATATATATATATATATATATATATATATATATATATATATATATGTTATTTTTAAGATATCAGAACAGTTGCTTCGCGTTGATCCTTTAGCAGGAACCCAAGGAGTTTGAGGAATCATCTGGGTCAACAAGTTGACAGCACTGTTTCTGTTCCGATTCGCACGGTGGCCCGGCAATTATCGGTGACGGGCCTGGCCGAACGACTGTGGTTGATGTTGTTATATGCGACGATTTAACTTCTGATGATATTGGTCCGACTTTGGTTGATTCACCGTTAGCTGATGTCGCTGTGGAGGCGTGCCCTGACGATGTGGACGAAGTTGAGACTCTTGCAGCCGCCGCCGCAGCTACTGCCGCCGCCGCCATAGCCGTCGCTGCGGCCACACTATCATCATTAACAATGTCAATCAGTAAATCGCCTCCATGTTTACTGCTGCTTCCGTCAACGACATCCACTTCCTGTGTATCTTCATTCTCGCTGCTAACCCCATGTGCCATTTGTTCTACCACGAAACCCACAGGTTGAGTAACAGGATAAAGTGGTACCATACCCAACGCAAACGGATTCACTGATTTGCTCGCCTGCACACGAGGGTATTTCCAGTTTGGTCGTCGGCCTCGAGGAACTTTGGGGGCTTCGAGAATGCTCTCAATACTAAATGGGCATTTTCGAGGGTGGTTCGACACTGCCAGCTGGTGCTTGTCCGGACTGGCGTTCTCCTGGTTCGAATCCGGCGAGTGGCCCATGCTCAGGCAACTGTCCTGGGAGCAGGTCTCCTCGTTTGCTGTCAGCTTTATTGTGTCTCTGTTGGCATAAAGTTCGCCGTTCGTGTCCGACATCTTTCGGCGTTCTTCTAACTTACGGAGGCGTTCCTCCTGCTTTCGGCGTTTCTTCTCCATCCGGTCCATCTCACGTCTTTTGATCTCTTCCGGGTCCATTGGTTCGCCGCTGCACGTCTGGGGGTGCGCATTGTGAGCAGGACGACCTGGGCCCTTTTTTGTATTCTCTTTCTTTCGCCATTTTGCGCGCCGGTTCTGAAACCACACCTACAAATAAAGAGAATAAATTTTTTTAAAATAACGAACAAAACAAACATTGTTGGACATTACATGCATACTAGATTTATTAACCCGTTAAAAATGGGCAAAAATTATAAACCGTTGGTTACGTAGTTTTTTGTTGTTGATTTTTTAAACGATATTAAGGTTAATTATTTTATTTATTATTTTTAAAAATAATACATAAATAAATAAATAAATAAATACGTCCAAATAAAAAAAAATGGGCGACTTTCAAAGAAAAACACCGGATCTCCGAGGCGGAGACGTTAATCTTAATATCGTTTAAAAAATCAACAGCAAAAACTACGTAAACAGATAAACGATAAAAACTAAAACAATAAATTGTCTATGGCATCATAGCGTTATGGGTTAGGAACTGAAATACATAAGATTCGGGGTTCGAATCCCAACAACAGTCAAGCTACGCTGAAAAGGAGTAGGGCCCCGAAACACGCGTGTTCATAGATTAGTGTTTTTAAAAATAATAAAGGTATATATATATATATATATATATATATATATATATATATATATATATATATATATATATATATGTATGTATATATGATGCATGCATATATATACATACATGCATACATACATACATATGTATACATATAAAAATACATATATATGATAGTGTCCCGTCGATTTCGACGTATGAGTTTCCGCCACAGCAGGTAAGTTGCTCAGAAATCCACACATATGATTTGTTTATAGTGGTGAAGGCTTTGTGTAGAACCAACCACGTTTTTGGTATTACTGCTAACCAGAGAACAAAGTATACAGTAGGTTTTTGCATTAGAGTTTCCTTCTCTTAGATGCATGTCTTCACACACACACACACACACACACACACACACACACACACACACACACACACACACACACACACATATTATAATCGTGATACATTCTGCTTTTGATGATCTCTTGTAAATTCAATATCAGTTGGCGTGGGATGGAGCTTGTTTATCGCGTCCAGGATTAATATCTTACTAAAACAAGAGAGACCAAGTCTACGACCCAAGCCGTTAACCACTACGCCATCGCTGTATGATAAACAGAAAAAAAAACAACAAAACAAAACAAAAAACAAACAAACAAACAAGAAACACAACAACAAAACAGAAAGAAAATTGTTGTAATGTCGACAAGTGTCCGAAAGCAATTTGTTTAGGACTACCGGAGTGCAAATAGCCTGTTCCCTTATCCGCCATTTTCAATTCTGTTTGGTCCGACTTGTCAACCCCAGCGTGGCGGCGGTAGAGAAGAAGGATGAAGATGGACGGAAGAGTTTTGTCCGTTCTGTGTTCAATTGGAGACAAGAAGTGCAGACCAGGTTTTCTTTTTCTAAATATGTTGATAACATATATTGTTGAGAAAATTTCCGGTTTCCGACATTGGACCCCTCTTCGAATCGGGTTTGGTATGGGTGGAATGTAGGAGGGATGAAGCGAAGAGGTGGGGGTGAACACAAACATCAATCAATGTATAGGCATTTCAGGGCCTTGAACAGCTGTCACACATACGCACGCACACACGCACGCACACACGCACGCACGCACGCACGCACGCACTCTCACACACAGAGGTTTGTACACACATATCCGCGTATCTATTCAGAATGAAAATAAGCGTATTATTCATATTTTGTTTACAGAAAGTTTTAGATGAGTCATTGGTACCGTTGGTTTCAAACCCGATAATTAGGGAATGTTGTAGATAACCATACCAAGCTCTCTTCAGTCAATACTCATTCCTTTTATGAGAGATACGTATTGAGTGAAGAGAGGTTTATATGGGTATCTAAAACGGTTCCTAACAGTAAGTTAAAATTTACAATCAAGTTTATTGTTCGACTGAATAATCCAAAAAACAATTTACAAAGTCCTTATTCTGCGGAGTTTCAAAGAGAAGGCAAAAAGAAAAACAAAAGATCAGCAAATTGTAAGAAGCTATAATCTCTATTATTTGTGTATTGAGTTTTAATTTGGGCGAGATTATACCGCTCCCCATGTGGGGGTACAAAATTGGTTAAAAGGGAAAATTATTCCCAACTCGCATTTAGGTAAAAATGCACTTTCGTAAATAATTGAATTAATTCAAAACATATCGCGAAAACCAAAACAAAACAAGTAAATCGCGATATATCCAGACAGTTGGCGAGATGGTCCAGGGGTAAGGGTTTAGGTTCATTACCATTGGGTCCCGATTTCAAATCTTGCTAGATACAGCCACTCTTATAGGTCGTAGACGACGAAACACGTGTCAGTGGATAATTACATTTTAAAAATAATTATATAAATACTTGGTATTTATATTAGATCGAAGTTTACCATTGCTTATATCAGGTAAACATTGCATCTCCTTTGATTTCAATATATATATATATATATATATATATATATATATATATATATATATATATATATATATATAAAATGTATGTATGTGTATATATGTGTGTATATGTATATATATATAAGTATGTGTGTATATATATGTATAAATATGTATATATATATGTATGTGTGTATATATATATGTATAAATATGTATATGTATGTGTGTATATATATGTATAAATATGTATGTGTGTATATATATGTATGTATATGTATGTGTATATATATGTATAAATATTTATATATGTATATGTGTATATATGTATGCTTATGTATATGCATGTATATGTATATGTATGTATATATATGTATATGTATATATATATGTATATTTATATGAACATATAGATAGATAGATAGATAGATAGATAGATCAAGTTTGATAAAAGCTACATTAACCCGTCTACATTAAAAGCAAAATCAAAAGCCCATATCACTGGGGATGCAAAGAAATCCCACTTAAAATATGATTCCATAATAATGGCGAACGATTAGTAATTCACATAAAAAGGACGGACAATGTGAACGTTTGCTTTGGTGTTGGCGTTCGCGGCGTTTTTAATTGTCGCGATTTGCATAAAGACACACTTAGCGATTCGTCGCCAGACAAAATGCGGTTCATAAGATAAGCAGCTCGTCTGCAAAAACAAAACAAAAAAAAAAAAAAAAAAAAGAAAGAAAAACCCGAAAAAAAAAAGACGCACATACCAAACAAGATGTGAAAAAAAAAAAAAACGAAAAAAGCGGAAGATATCGAGAAAGAGTTAGAAAATGTAAAACTCCAAAACTCATGTATAATCAGTGTTTATGTGTGTGAAGACAGAGGATAGGAGACAGGAGTACCAAGATCTTTATAAATAGAAATCGCTCCTGACAAGGCATGAAGCTATTTGAGAATAAATCATTATTGATTATACATGTATTTTTATTGCTTTTTGGCTGTTTACATTGTTTTTCTCAATTTTGTCCCTTACATTTGGGCGTTGCTATTTTGAAAAAAAAAAAAAAAAAAAAAAAAAAAAATTTATAATTCTTTTTCTATCCTTTGCAAATTATTCAAAATGAGGTAAGGTATTATGGACGTAACAACAAAATTTCAGCTTCTCACAGTTCTTATTTCTAACAAATATTAGGTTTTAAAACTTCGTTCCTTAGTTTTGGACGCGACCGTGTGTGTGTGTATATATATATATATATATATATATATATATATATATATATATATATATATATATATGTATATATATATATATATATATGTATATATATATATATATATATATATAAAATATATATATATATATTATATATATATATAAATAAATATATATATATAAGTATATATATATGTATATAAGTATATACATAAGTACATATATATATATATATCTAAGTATATATATATAAGTATATATATATATATGTATATATATACGTATATATATATATCTAAGTATATATATAAGTATATATATATGTATATATATCTAAGTATATATATAAGTATATATATATCTAAGTATATATATATAAGTATATATATATATGTCTAAGTATATATATAAGTATATATATATAAGTATATATATATATAAGTATATGCATATATATAGGTATATATAGAAGTATATATATAGAAGTATATATATAGAAGTATATATAAGTATATATATATAGAAGTATAAGTATATATATAATATATATTTATATATACGTATATAAGTATATGTATATAAGTATATATAGAAGTATAGATATAATCATATATATATAAGTATATATATAAGTATATATATAAGTATATATAAGTATATATATAAGTATATATATATATAATTATACATATATAAGTATATATTAGTAAATATATAAGTATATATATAAATATATATATATAAGAATATATATGAGTATATAAGTATATATACAAGTATATATATAAATATATAAATAAATATAAATATACATATATATAAGTATATATAAATAAGTATGTATGTATATATATATACAAATATATATATATAAGTACATATATACAAGTATATATATAAGCATATATAAGTATTTATATAAGTATATATATACTTTTATATATAAGTATATATATAGTATATATATAGTATATATATATAAGTATATATACACAAGTATATATCTAAGTATATGTAAGTATATATATACATATTTAAGTATATATATAAGTATATATATACATATATAAGTATATATGTTTAAGTATATATAAGTATATATGTATATAAGTATATGTATACCTATAGATATTTATAAGTATATATATATATGTATATATATTATATATATGATTATATATATTAAATCTCTCAAAGGACTAAGACAAACAACAAATATTACAACTTCATTACCTAAAACTGGCCAATGAAAAGTATTAAATAGGTTCCGACTAAGAAAACAGCAATTCTGCCCCTCCCTTTTTGTAAGAAACTTCGCTTATGTAATGTGAGTACTAAAGGGCAAAATAAATAGGGAAGTTTGTTTGACAAAGAAACCATTTCTTTTTTTTACGTAGGAAAATTAAAAATAGAAAATTCCACGTGAGGCTCAGTGACCAGGAATACGGAATGTTCCTCTAGAAGTCAAGTGACGTCTTTCATGGTAACAGGAGGCGTGAGACTATATTCGTCGAATGCTGGGTGGAAGGAAAAGAACAAAGGATCGATGAAACAAGAAAAAGAAGTAGGTTTAGCGAGTAATAAAAATACTTATTAATAGACAATGGTTAGTAAGTTGTTGTTAACGCACACAAAGAGAAATAAGAGTTGGGTTTTAATATGAGTGTGACAAATGGCGATAGCAAAAAAGACAACAATTTATATATATATATATATATATATATATATTAAGTAATGTGATTGATAATTTAAAATTTAAAAATCTAATTATAATTAAATTAAAAATCCGTTTCATAAGAAGGAACAACAACAAAATGTATATATATATATATATATATATATATATATATATATATATATATATATATATATATTGATTTTGTTGTTGTTCCTTCTTATGAAACGGATTTTTAATTTAATTATAATTTGATTTTTAAATTTTAAATTATCAATCACATTACTTAATATTGAATTAGCTCTAGGATATTTACCTATCGAGCTTATTATATATCTAAATTACAACGAGCACTTTCTCTTTCCTGTATTTTAATTAAACTAGTAATTTCACTGTTACATTGGAATACACTCAGACTATTGAAATACACTCAGACTGAAATACGCTTAGACTATTGTTCTAATCTCCTTTAAATTATATATATATATATATATATATATATATATATATATATATAATTGATACATATATACATATATATTGACACATATATATATCAATATGTATATATATATAATATAATTGATACATATATACATATATATTGACATATATATATCAATATGTATATAAACACACACACATATATATATGAGCAAACAGTTAATAAAATATGTTAAAAAACACTTTGAAATGAGTTAAAAACGTATTGAATCTGAAAAGGAAACACTAGATAAGTGGATAGTCCTTAATCCGCGGAGTTTCGAAGAAATACTTTCCTTCTCATCAAAGCGTACGAATTAGCAAAATACGGGATCGGATTTTGCATGCAGAAGTATTCGTGTGTAATCACCTTTTTCTTTACCATATTCCATCTGCTTCACTTTTTTTGTTTTCAAGTAAGATCTTTGACTTACTTGTTGTTTCATCAAATACTTCTGCATGCAAAATCCGATCCCGCATTTTGCTAATTCCTACCCTCTGATGAGAAGGAAAGTATTTCTTCAAAACTCCGCGGATTAAGGACTATCCATTTATCTAGTGTTTCCTTTTCAGATTAAATATGTTTTTAACTCATTTCAAAGTATTTTTTCCAACATATTTTATTAACTGTTTGCTTATATTATAAGCTCTATTTCCTATTTGGTTTTATCGAGCTTTTATATCTGGCTGAGATAATTTTATAAATAATAATTCTTTAATGTTTATAATTTACTTTAATTTTACCATCTTGGATCATTTTGGTAAATTCAATTGTAATTTTCATTTCATATATATATATATATATATATATATATATATATATATATATATATATACAGTGATGATCATATTTATTGGCACGGTAAAATAAAAGTTAAATTTTGTCTAATAAATTCTAAAAAAGGGATTAAATTAAAGAAAATAACAAAGTATATTATGTATTTTTAACTGGCCTTTCCGATGCAGCAATCGGATTTTAGAAAAAATAAATAACAAAGGAACAACAAACATAATTGCAAAAAACCCTTGTTCAAAATTATTGGCACGATTTATTTAATAATCAATTGTATAGCCTTTGGCCTTGATTACCTTCCTCAGTCGCTTTTCATAGTTTACAACCAAGTTGTTGCACTCTTCAGTAGTAATTTTAGCCCACTCTTCCTGACAATAATCCTCCAATTGAATAAGATTCTTAGGCTTCCTTTGCATTACCCTCAATTTTAATGTTCTCCATAAATTTTCAATTGGATTAAGGTCTGGGCTTTATGATGGCCACTCCAAAACATTAATATGATTGTCCTCAAGCCATTTCTTAGTCAGTTTAGCCGAATGCTTTGGGTCATTATCTTGCATGAACCACCAACGACGACCAAGTGAGAGCTCTTTAGCAGAGTCTTTCAGGTTTTCATCCAATATTTTAACATAATCTTCCTTTTTTATGCTACCTGTGACCTTAACAAGTCGCCCTGGTCCAGAGGCAGCAAAGGATCCCCAAAACATCAAACTGCCTCCACCGTGCTTCACTGTGGGTATGGTGTTCTTAGGCAGGAAAGCTTCGCCAGATTTTCTGTAAATATAAGACACTTTATTATGGCCAAATAACTCTATTTTCGTTTCGTCAGTCCATAGAACACGTTTCCAGAATGCAACATCTTTATCAATATGACGTTTTGCAAAGGCTAGCCTTGCTTTCAGGTGCATAGGCTTCAATAAGGGAGTCTTTCTCGGACGACATGCTTTTAAACCAGCTTTCTTCAAAACTCTACCAACTGTATGTCGAGATACATTCACTCCAGAGGTGCTCTGTTCATCAACAATCTCCCCAACAGAGATCCTGGGGTTTTGTTTTACTTGTCGAACAATTTTCCGTTCATCTCTTGGGGAAAGAATCCTTTTTCTCCCTCTACCCTCTAAACTCATAACGTGGCCTTGCGATTTGAACTTGTTTATTATGGCTCTAACAGTGGATTTGGGAAGGTTTAGCTTCTTTGAAATCTTATCATAGCCCTCCCCATTGGTATGGCATGCTACAACAAGCTTCCTGACGTCTTCGCTGTGTTCCTTAGTTTTAACCATGGCGATTGAAAATTATAATTTAGTCACTTATAATAGTTTAAATAAATCGCTATCTAAAAATTATCTGAAAAAAATTATTCACTGAATTAGCGTTAAACAAGCATAATATGGCTATAAAAAAGTTCAGAAAGCACGTAAACCGGAAATTGATTGATATTATACTGATACTAAAAGAAAAACAAAGCCGTGCCAATAATTTTGAACAATAATTTTGGACCTCTCAGGACTACTACAGGTTAAGACTACAAGAATAGCCAGTCTCCGTCGGACAGATTGGCGATAACTCATTCTCGATTGGTATTAAGGAGGAAAGAATTATTAGACGACTTTTGCCATCAAAACAATTTTCTCCACCTTGAGAATAACACACCTTTTTCGATGTCCACTACTTCCTTAATAAGTGCGGTTGGAAAACTTGTTGATAATCACAGCGTAAGATCATATGGGGTTTAACAATTATTATTATAATTACTTTTCTCACCTTCAGACTTGTTTTCACCAACCTTCTTTAAGTATATCTTGTCGACCTCAGGAAACTTTCTGCCGAACTTGGGAAACTACACAAAATTTTAAACGACGCTCTTTATTTAGTTCTCGGGAGGAAGGGATAGCATGCTTTCGTTTCGTCAGTATAATCCACTTGTAAGTTACACTCTTCTGGAGGTCGAAAGTTCAATCCTCAGTGGTGCTCAAAATGTACCTGCGAATTACTTAGTGTTACGTAATCGTTGATATATAGGGATCCAGAACGTTGTAGACTCCGTCGCAAGGGACATCAGAAAAGAAGGGGAAACAAATTCAACTCGCTTTTTCAGGTTTTAATAAAAGACCTTTATTCCTCCTTCTCTGGCCTCGAATGACTTCTCGTCGGAGCCGTGACGTCACCCACGTGTCTCTAACGTGATCACCGGTCTGCACAAAGTTATTCTTATTTTTATTTCATTCTTTTTATCGTTCTTCCTTTTTTTTCTTTTATTTATCACCTTTTTCCTTTCATTCTTTTTTTCTTTCTTTCTTTTTCTTTTTCTTTTTCTACTCTTTCATTTTCTTTCGTCATTTTCTTTTATTTATCACCTTTTTCCTTTCATTCTTTTTTCTTTCTTTCTTTTTCTTTTTGTTTTTCTACTCTTTCATTTTCTTTTATTATCACCTTTTTTCCGTTCCTTTTTTCTTTCTTTCTGTCTTTTTCTTTCTGTTTTTCTACTCTTTCGTTTTCTTTCGTTCTTTTTTATTTATCATCTTCTTCCTTTCCGTTTCTTCTTTCTTTCTTTCTGTTTTTCTTTCTTTCTTTCTCTTTCGTCCGTTTTATTTCATTCTTTCTATTCTCTTTACTTTTTTATTTTTCTCTCTTTCTTGCGTTCGCTCACTTTTTTATTCCTTTTTCTTCTCTTTCCTCTATTCTTTATTTTTCTTTCTCTTCTATGTTTCTTTCTTTTCTTCTTTAACGCCTACTTTCTTTCGTCTCTTACTCTTTCTTTCTTCCTTTCTTTCTCTTTCGACCACGTTATTTTCTTCTCTTTACTTGTCTTTTAACTCCTTTACTTATACGTTATCCTCTTTCCTTCTTTCTTTTATTCCTTTTCTTTCCTTCTTCTTCCCTTCTAATTTTCTCTCTTTTCATTCTCTTGCACTTTCTCTTTTTCTCTCTTTTCATTCTCTTGCTCTTTCTCTTTTTCTCTTTCGATTACGTTTTTCTTCATTTTACTTATATTTCTCTCTCTTTCTCTCTCTGTATCCGTTTTCTTTCAGTTTTCTTCCCTTTCCCTTTCTTTCTTTCTTTCTTTCTTTCTTTTCTTTTCTTCCTTATATTTGTCTCTCTTTTTGCCTCTTTCGTTTACTTTCTATTTCTGTGTTTCTTTCTCCGTCGTTAAATCACTTTACTTCCTCTATTTCCCTTCTCTTTCCATTTCTTCTACTCTCTTCCTTTCGAATTTTTTCTCCCCCCCCTCTTTCTTTTCTCCTTGCCTTTTCTTTCCTTCACTTCCTTCCTTCCCTTAAAATTCTCGGTATTCACCCCCGAAAAGTAACATCCTAAACCGAACCGCCATTGTAACCACAAAATAAATAAATAAATAAATAAAAATAAAAAAACCCAACAAAATAAGAAAAAGAACAAAAAATCATCATTCAATACAAACCACTTCAGACTCCATAAATCTACAAAAGATTTACTCAAATATTATTTTCATAAACCTATCGCCCGTTGCGTTGCAATCTATCTCCATAAGTAATTTAGCCGCGCAGTTTTTTTTCCATCACAACCCATCCCACTCCTCCAAACCAGATGGAAATGTGCAATTGTCTTCCGACGGAACGAAGCGGCCATTTTGAAATTTAAATAATCATTGCGATGTTTTCGTACTTTTTTATGAGATGAAAACAAGCATATGAATCGTTTTTTTTTCTTACAGCGAAATTATGCATCGTAAATCTACCTATTTCATATCCATTCATACATATTTTTAAAGTACATCTCTTTCTAATATATATATATATATATATATATATATATATATATATATATATATATATATGTATATATATATACATATATATATATACATATATATATATGCTGATATAAAGACTTATATGTAATATACTGAGTTCGTGTAATTCAGTAAACTTTCATATACCAATGGGTTTTAAGAAAAAAAAAAAAAAAAAAGACTTAAGGAGTAAGCTACAAAATTATCACATTTCATAATTGAGCATTAATAAAATGTGTATGCAAAATCAAGACTTCAAAACAAGGCGTTGATGGCAACAAAAAGTGTATTTCATTTTACGTTACAATTGTTTCAATGTCCAGTTCGACAATTTCAAGCATTATATCGTTTGAAAATTTTCAAAAACCAGCATTTTTTCAGACTTTATGAATAAACGCACTTTTGGCGATGGGGCATATTTCGAAGAGAAAAAATAAAGGGGGAAAATTCCTAGCGGGAAAAGCATGCGAGAAACATTTAACTTGGCTGTGGTTACGGAAAAACTCATTTAAATATTAATATATCGCCTAATTTTCGTATCCTTATTTAAGAACAGAATCATGGGAAGTTTCTACAGAGAACCCTAAGCCATTAAATTTTTTTTTTTATATATCTCATTCGTTGGGTTCCTAAATAAAATCCTGCTATTCCTTTATTTCCCAATAATAATAATAATAATAATAATAATAATAATAATAATAATAATAATAATAATAATATATATATATTATATATATATATATATATATATATATATATATATATATATGAGCAAACAGTTAATAAAATATGTTAAAAAAAAACTTTGAAATGAGTTAAAAACATATTTAATCTGAAAAAGGAAACACTAGATGAATAGATAGTCCTTAATCCGCGGAGTTTCGAAGAAATACTTTAGGATAGGAATTAGCAAAATGCGGGATCGGATTTTGCATGCAGAACTATTTGATGAAACAACAAGTAAGTTAAAGATCTTACTCGAAAACAAAAAAAGTGAAGCAGAGGGAATATTGTGAAGAAAAAGGTGATTACACACGAATGGATAGTCTGGTGGAAAATAAAAAAAAATCCAGTGATGGTAAAATCCAAATGTAAAACTGAAAGAAAGTTAAAAAGTTGTATATATATATATATATATATATATATATATATATATATATATATATATATATATATATATATATATATGTATATATATATATTCTTATAATATATATTCTTATAATATATGCCAATCCTTATTTAAGAAGCTCAATGTAATTACAGAGCAATATAGTGAATATATGACAAAAGTCTATATTCCAAATTTCATGATGTAGACCATCTTATAATTTATTCCTTTAATCCAGTTGACATTAAAATTCTTATCAGTAGCGCAAAATCAATCACTTAATTATTATATCAATCAGTGAATCTATTATGCCCTTGACTCATCAGAAGAGAAAGCAACAACCGATCCGTCAAAAGGGAATAAAGTGCATTTTGATATGTAATGGAAACATATTATAAGCTATTTACAGCTTCTCTTTCAATTTTCGGATTTTAATCATGTCAAAACGCACTTTATTTCTTTTTGACGAATGATTTGTCGGTCTTACGAGAAATATGGCCAGAATTGAAAACCGTTATTCGGAAGTTGGAAAATAATGAAAAACAATCAATAGACAAAAAAAAAGTTTATTTTATTTAATGTAATTTAATGTAATTTAATATATAGTAAGTTATAAAATGTATATGACGATTAAGCAAGTAAATACTTTCATGATTCCGGTCTTTCTTCGGATTGTTTTTGGATGGTAAAGCTTCCATATATTCTTTTACCAACATTTTATAACTTACTAACTAGCTCATCCTACGTATTGAGCACTTTTGAAGTAAATACTTAAAGTTTACGCATAAATCTATACTTTCGTATATTAATTTTATATGAGTAAATTAAGCAGTTATATATATATATATATATATATATATATATAAAAGAGTGTAGCCATCAACAATTGTGTTTTTTTTAGCCTTTTATCATATTTTTTATTTTAAAATATTTTTATAACGCGTTTCAAGCTTAGGTTCGCTCTCTTCAGATATTTTCATAAAAAGTTTTTTTTTTTTAAATGGGAGTTTGAAATGTTATTTTTACATCTGCTGATACTAAATGTATTTTTTCAGAGTGACTTGGTCTCAGACATTCTGTCCCCAACAGTAAGTGTCGGTAGTGTCCGGTCAGAGTTAAGTTCAAAGAGGGGGATTTTGGTCCATTTGGTGAAGGTTTTTATGTTTTTTTTTTTACTTTCTTTCCCATATATAGCACACACTCACACACAATCACACACATACATATACATACATGTATATGTACACATGAACACGCATACGCACGCAGGCATATACACATATACACACGAACATACATAGAAATATATGTAGGAGCATACATATATACATACCCACCTACACACTCACACACGTACTCACACACATCTATCCACTAACATATCACACACATATTGGTTAATTAAAAAATTTTTTTTTCCCCAATCAACACACGCATGCATACATGTACTTAATCATTCAAACATAAGTACACGCGCACACACACAAATAAGATGGGGAATAGGTAGGAGAAGATATATATATATATATACACACACATACGCACACACACATACATATACATGCACACACACACACACACACACATATACATGTATGCATATACACACTCACTGTGGGTATATATATATATATATATATACCCACAGTGAGTGTGTATATGCATACATGCATGTATATATGTGTGTGTGTGTGCATATACACACTCACTGTGGGTATATATATATATATATATATATACATACCCACAGTGAGTGTGTATATGCATACATGTATGTATATATATATATATGTGTGTGTGTGTGTGCGCATGTATATGTGTGTGTGTGCGTATGTGCGTGTGTGTGTGCATATATGTATGCATATACACACTCACTGTGGGTATATATATACCCACAGTGAGTGTGTATATGCATACATGTATGTATATATACGGTTCTAGGTTCAATCCTTGGCTTGGGAGAGATGCTAGTCTAGCGGCACTGATGAGTTGTGATAAAACGAAACAGGACTGTATGTCGATGACTACAAATATTTATATATATATATATATATATATATATATATATATATATATATATATATATATATATATATATATAAATTCCTGATTTTGATACAATTATCAATTCTTTTGGAATTTCTAAACATAGAAGTTATTTTGGGGCTTCGGGGTGGGGGTCGGATTACCGTAAAAATCTACGTAATTTGTTCAATGTATTTTAGTAAACGTACAAATACACGTGTGCTCGGGTCTTTAGATTTTAATTTTACTTGTACGTAGTTTTAAAATCAATAACTATATATAATTGCATTATTAATACGAATTTTGAAAAATTATTATTATTTTTTTAAACAAAAACAAACAAATAAGTAATTTAAAGGATCGTTTTTGGCATCGGAAAATAGGTCCAAAACTTTCCGATTCCGATACTGATTCAGATACCCCCAAAAGTTCCGATTATTTTGATTGCCGATTCCGATTAATCGTCACTACACTAATATATATATATATATATATATATATATATATATATATATATATATATATATATATATATATATATATATATATATATATACATATCTTTATTCGATTGGCAAAATTTTAGAATAATTATAAAGAAGTGAACCATCGCGTAAATTCAATCAACTAAAAAATGGAAAACGGGGTGAGGAAAAGAAAAAAAATATAATGGGGCAAGTTATATGTACAATTCAATAAAATAAATAAGTCGATTAAAAACGATCGTTAAAATATACCCAAAGCTATATATATATATATATATATATATATATATATATATATATATATATTTTGAAAAGGGGAGGTCCCTCTCTCCCGAAATTAATCAAAGTTCCATACTACCAACGGACTTTATATACACCGGACATACCAGCAACTTGGTTATAAAATAATTATACATTGAGGTGAAGAATAATAGATGAATAAACAGTTAGACATTTCTGTACTCAAACATACTCATACCCGTCTACTTTTTGTTTGTTTTTCTTTTCTTTACTTGCATGATTCCGGTCTTTCTTCGCATTGTTTTTGGCTTTTAAAACTTCCATATATACCTTTACCAACAATGCTTCAAGCAAACTATAATTTACTTATATATATTTACGTATATATATATATATATATATATATATATATATATATATATATATAAAGCTGAATGTGTGTGTGTGTGTGTGTCTGGTCACGAATAGGCTCCTATATTGTTGACTATTTAAAAAAAAACTGATTGCATATAATGATAGAATGTGTATCGAGACACAGGAATAGGTATGTTTTATCTGGCAGAACGGTGGTTCATTAAAATTGTGGGTTCTGCGTACGCCTGGTCCACAAAGTATGGAAATAAAAAAATTTAAATTAAAAAAAAAAAACGTTTACAAGTTTTTTTGATATAAATGTACATAAGAATACTTTGATAAGTATTTTTTTAACTTAAATAGGGATGGTATAATAAAATTGTAGGGCCTGCGTTCGCGCTTGGCCTCCATAGAATGGAAATAGGCACAAACTTTAATAAAGACTTTTCATATCTATCTGCGTAAGTATACTTTGATAATTATGTTTCAGTTTGAAGAAATATGGTATAATAAAATTATGGGGTGTTCGTTCGCAACTGACCTCCATAGAATGGAAATATGTCACAAAGTTTAACACGTTTTTTTTTAATATAGATCCACAGAATATTGCGATAAGTGTTTCAGTGTGAGCAGGTATGGTATAATAAATTATGGGGTTTATCTATTTTATTTTTACTTTCATCATATTTTGCTTTGGTTTTGATACCCCCAAATTCGAAGCTATCTCTTTACAACCCTTTCTTTTCATAACCTATCATACTTTAATAAATCAGAGTTCATTTTCATTTTTGAACCCAGTCAACGACGGGTACGTTTGCTTATATATATATATATATATATATGTATATATATATATATATATATATATATATATATATATATATATATATATAAAAGTGA
>NC_136505.1:92041067-92063567 GCF_053919585.1 Euprymna scolopes
GCAATTACTGAGGTTGTAGTTAATAAGATTGATGTAAGTAAAATATATCAAAGAGATTATATATATATATATATATATATATATATATATATATATATATATATATATATATATATATATATATATATTAATGGATACATAAAAACGACTCTATCTATCTATCTATCTATCTATCTATCTATCTAGTCTCTTCGTATATCTCTGTTCTTATTAGAGAAAATTAGATATACACACCCACACGTATATACATCTATCTATCTATCTATCTATCTATCTATCTATCTATCTATATATATATATATATATATATATATATATATATATATATATATATATATAGATAGATACAGACATACGCATATACATACAGAGTACATAAAACAGGAAAAATATGCAACGAGATAGCTACAACGATCAATCACGAATTTGCTCAAAATGGAAGGGTGTGTGCATGTGTTGTCCGCTCGAAGAGGGTGTATCACTTTATTTGGAATTGGCATCATCGGCTAGAGGGTTCAGGACCGTATCAAAGAAATCTCGTGTTCGAATCGAGCGACCAGTTTGTACACTTATCTTCACACAGGCTTTAAAAAATTTTTTTTTTACAATGAATTGTAAGCGTGTGTTTATAATAACTATTTATTTATTATTAAATAATTATACCTAATAAGTATTATATTACTTGTGCAAATGGAAATTCAATTAACTTTCTTGAAGTTATATATTTGGCTTTTACCGTCACTGAATTATTTATCTTCCACCAGATTATCCATTCACGTGTAATCACCTTTTTCTTCACCATATTCCCTCTGCTTCACTTTTTTGTAATCAAGTAAGATCTTCGACTTACTTATTGTTTCATCAAATACTTTTGCATACAAAATCCGATCCCGCATTTTGCTAATTCCTACCCTCTGATGAGAAGGAAAGTATTTCTTCGAAACTCCGCGGATTAAGGACTATCCACTTATTTAGTGTTTCCTTTTCAGATTAAATATGTTTTTAACTCTTTTTCAAAGTGTTTTTAACATATTTTATTAACTGTTTGCTCGTATATATATATATATATATATATATATATATATATATATATATATATATATATATATATATATATATATATATATACTGACTGGCGTGAAGCCAGTCATGGCGAAATATATATTTTTCTCCTCTTAAATTGATAATGGTCGTGAACCCCTTTTCAATCTTTGGATGTTTAAATCTTCTTGCCTGATGAGATCAATTGTAATTGAAATGGTCTGCACATCGTAGCAAGATATGACTGTATTTACATAAAGAATAATAAAAATATAATTTACCCTCTTCATTGAGCACTATCAACGACCTTTGTTGAAATTCAATTATCCTTAATTTTTCGATATCTTTCTACTTGGAATATATATATATATATATATATATATATATATATATATATATATATATATATATATATATAATTATTTGTTATAATAACTAAATACCTACAGACAGTAGTGTTTTATCCTTTGGGGAATCTTCAGTTTCAGTGCAGGGTGTCACGATTAACACAAGTCGATAGATTCGAACCCGGCGACACAAGCCATCTCTGGCTTGATTAGCAAGCACCGCATCCATTCGGCTACCGTTAACCGCGTGAAATAACGTTGAAATTTAAACATTTTATTTTAAAATATTTTGTAGGTCAGTCAGAGTGCTTTTTTTTACAAAGGGGTCAGGATAAGGTTATTGAGTGTACAGTAGATAAATTCAAAGTGATCGTTAGTAATAGAGATTTGGTAAATTGGATTATTTAATGGAACGGTTCATCAAGAATTTGGTGACGTTATTATTATTATATGATGATCTATACATAAGAGCTAATTTGACCGATTTAATTCAACTGAATGTGCTAAACGATAAGAAACGAGTTTCTTAAAGGGGCTGACACGCACACACACACATATATATATATGCAGAAAAGCTTTGAGAAGGAGTTTACTATATATATATATATATATATATATATATATAATTATATATATATATATATATATATATATATATATATATATATATATATATATATATATATATATATATATATATAGGCATCCACATACAGTACTGTTTCGCTATTTCACAGCTCATCAGTGCGGCTAGATAGGCAACTACCTCAAGCCAGGATTGAAACCCGACCGTCTGTACGGCAGTCAAGGTTCCTATTGGCGGCTGCTGGGCGAGTAGTGAGTTTAACGATCTTTTACCATCGGCCGAAATACATCCGCTCGATTTGTTTACACAAAGAGCGTCGCCTATACGCTAATAGTAATTCGTGTATCACTTCTCAATATGCTCAACTCAAGACGAGGAGCATTATAGTCATCCACATACAGTACTGTTTCGCCGTTTCACAGCTCATCAGTGCGGCTAGACAGGCAACTACCTCAAGCCAGGATTGAAACCCGACCGTCTGTACGACAGACAGATAGATAGATAGATAGAGAGTATTTACGTCCTGCGGGAAGATTTTTCTCTCTCTTTCTCTCTCTTTTCTATATATATATACCGAAAGAGGGAGAGAAAGAGAGAGAATATATATATAGAAAAGAGAGAGAAAGAGAGAGAAAAGAGAGAGAGAAAGGGAGAGAAAAATCTTCCCGCGGGAAGTAAATACTCTCTGTCTATCTATCTATCTATCTATATATATATATATATATATATATATATATATATATATATATATATATATATATATATAGTGTATGTATATATGTCTATTTAATTCTATATTATCAACAAAAAACAAAAACAAAAAAAAATGGCAAAAAATGAATAACGTCTCCCTTGATTTGTGTGTGCGTATATATATATATATATATATATATATATATATATATATATATATATATATATATATATGTATATATATATATGCGTGTGTGTGTGTGTGTGTGTGTAGGTGTGTCGGATGGGAAAATAGTTTTTAAAAAGGTTTATTCCGACTGGCTTTAATAAGATCGAGATATATAAAACATATCACATAGTTAATCTTTATTCATGAAGGTATATGCAAAAATCCTCGAAACGAAACATTTCCATTTGGGCTATCTGACTTCGTATTAAGTCACGTGACAATATTCTTTTTTATTCATCTGTTCTTCTTATGCGGAAAAAAGAAATATGTCGTGACGTTTGTTTGTTTTTTTTTTTAGCTAAAAAAAAATTGGGCAATTCTCAATACAGGAATTATTATTGGCACAATTCCTTAAAAATAATTGAGAGCATTTTTTTTTGACGTTTTGCATTCGGCGTGTATAGCAAACACACACACACACACACACACACACACACACACACACACACACACACACACACACACACACACACACACATATATATATATGAAAGTTTTAAAAGCCGAGAGCTATGCGGAAAGGGTCGGAATCACAAGAGGATAGAAATGAAACACAATCAAACAAATAGACGGGTATGTTCGAGTATGTCTAACTATTTATTTATTTATCACTCCTCCCTCTTTACATAATTAATTCGCAACTAAGTTATTAGTAAGCCCGGTGTATATAAAGTCCGTTGGTGGTATGGAACTTTGATTAATTTCGGGAGAAAGTACCTCCCCTTTTCAAAAAATCTATTTGTTTGTTTGTTTTTCATTTCTTTTCTCTTGTGATTCCGGTCCTTTCCGCATTGCTCTCGGCTTTTAAAACTTCCATACATCCCTTTACCAGCAATGCTTCAAGCAAACTACCATTTACTTATATATATATATATATATATATATATATATATATATATATATATATATATATATATATATTTATATATTCGATTTTGTTTTGTTTTGTTTTGTTTCTCCTTTTGAAACTGATTCATAATTTACAATTATTAATCTTTATCCTCAACATTAATATAGCTCTAGAATACATATACCTATTGAGCTTATTATATATTTACATTACTATGAGCACTGCTATTTTAAAGTATGAATACATTAAAATAAACTTTGCTCTTTAAACTTCAGGTGTAATTTCCCCTGTAAAATATATGTACATAATTTGTGTAATGTGTAATTTTCCCCTGTAAAATATATGTACATATATATATAGCACCCAGGTGCTGCTAGTATATATATATATATATATATATATATATATATATATATATATATATATATATATATATATATATCATCCGAGTAGTTGCGATCTGGCGGAAAGATGGCATAAACTGGAACAGATTCGGCAAAAGAACTTCTCATCGCAAACAAATGAAACTATCATTATCCGGCGAATCATCGTATGTAAGTCATAGACAATAATGTCAGTTTATTTTCAACGCTCTCATCCACCTGACGATAGCTTCAGCGATTACGACTAAGACTGCAATGTTTTGGTTTCGTTTCTAGCTTATGGCACCCAAGTCATTTTTGAAACCACTGGATACAATATATTATAATACATAATGATCGAGAATTGACTCTATAATAATAAATTCGAAATCTGCATAATTAAAATATATTTACGCGTATTTCACGATCGGGCAATGTCGGGCGCCTAGTTAATATAATATAGTGTAATTAAATCTAAAGTAAAAATTCAGGCGGCCAAAACAGGATTTGTTTATGTTAATAAGCATTTTTTTAGAAAGCTAGCAAAGAACGAAATAAAATATCACCTCCTACCTTCTCATGACTATTATGGGAGAATTATTTCGTTTGTACGTAATTTAGAATGTTAGGAAAATGAACGAATCAAGTTATAATTACTGAAAAACATGCATCAGATATTGGCAGTTAGTGATATTGGATTTTTATGCGGCGTCTGTGTTTGTATTCCTATAATATTTTTTCTAGAGGGAAAATTGTCTCTCTCTCTCTCTCTGTATATATATATATATATATATATATATATATATATATATATATATATATATATATATATGTATATATATATATATATATATGGAGCCCTTGATCTTTTGAAACTTACTCAAGTAAATTTAAAAAAAAAAGCAAAAACTAGATAGATCAATAGATAGATAGATAGAGATTAATCACGCGAATATATGAAAATACGCATGTGTGCGCGTGCGCTGGACACATTTCCATAACAACACAATACGCAAAAAAAACGCCTATTTGAAAACGTGAAACAAATAGAGAAAAAAAAAATCATCATCATCATCATCATCATCATCATCATCATCATCATCAGCAGCAGCAGCAGCAGCAGCAGCAGCAGCAGCAGTCATAAGAAACACCAAACAAATATAGCTACTTTAAATCTCTTTAATTCTCGGCTTTGAATACTTCCAAATGCCGACTAGAATTTTTTCAAAATGTGAATTTAAATATTTTTCAAATTGTTCTTTAGTCATAATGTTTAAAGATAGATATAAAGAGAAAGAAAGAGAGAGAGAGAGAGAGAGATAAAGAGAGAGAGAGAGAAGAAGAAGAAGAAGAAGAAGAAGAAGAAGAAAAACTAATCCTACACGTTGAAGAATATCAGACAAAATCAAATTATTTATTCTACATTTTTAGCATTTCATTTTGTTTATTTTCATTTTATTAATTTATTAATTTATGTCAATTTAATTTTATTAATTTAATTTGTATTTATCTATTAGATGCGCTTCCCCCTCCTCGCATGTATGCAAGATCCTTTTTAATCTGACTGTCGGCTTAATGGTCTGTCACACGTTTTTGGTCTCTTAAGATGAACTTTCCACAGTCTGTCGCAATTAAGTTTGACTTTTTTTTGTTACGGTTAATTTTGAAATCGCATTTTCATTGTCAACTTCGTAGATTGAATGGACGTATCTTTTATGTTTCTTGATTTTTAAAATGAAGATTAATAATATAATAATAATTAATAATATTTGAACCACTGTTCACGTCTTGCACGATGTTTTGGTCGAAGTAACCTCCGACCTTCTTCAGGTGTCTCTTTTGTTGAACTGAGGAATCTTTTTGTCGAACTCGGGAATCTGAACGGTTTTTGCGGACGGAAACTTTTATTTAATCCACGGGGATAGCATCCATAATCTGGATAATGTACCTATTTACAATGCCTCCCCACGGGACAGAGTTAGACACCAAGGTCGTTTTTTAACGTGGAGAAAAGGTACAAAAATAAAAATTGTCTCAGTCGTGAAGGATTTCTCCTCCACCGAAAGAGAACAAGAAAATGAAGTGCAGCATCTGAAGAACAGATACTACTTCGAGAAATTCAAAACTGGCTTCAAAGTATCGTCCGTACCTTCAACTAGTGATGAGACGATTCCAATATTTTTTTCGAATCCGATACAATTACCGAATTCGATTCGGACTTTTTAAAAATCAATAAATATTTTGCTACAGAGTTGTATTTTTTTTTTCTTAGATGAGTGGAGTGAATCATCGTAAATATATGAGTAAGATGTAGATACATCTTCAGTAACGTAAAAATACGGTACTCCTGCATAATTTGACACCGATTCTTGGGTATACCCGCCAAGCATGAATCGGGCGAGACCGGAAATCCTCGGTAGTCGGAATCTATAGATTTTAGTTTCACTGGTAGTTCGAAATATATCAATATGCGTTATTTTATTATTAATACAAGCAATGGAAAACCAAGTTTTAAACAAAGGTAAAAATGAAACAATTAAAAGAATCATTTATGGCATCGGAAAATAGACAAAATATTTTCCGATTCCAATACCGATTGCGATATATCCAGAAGTACCTATTTTTCCGATTCCCGATTCCGATTCGGACTAATCGTCCCAACAATACGTTCAACCGCCAGAACAATGTCACTCGTGGCGTAACGGACAAAGTACTAGGTAAATTAAGTTCTAAATAGTCCAAATAATATAGATGTATCTTGTTTGAAAGACGATTCAATCTTTCTGTCTTTTTCGTTATTTTTCTTTCCACGATTATTTATTTTTGTTTTATGATACCGCCATCTTTTTTATTCATTAACAAAAGAGACATTGAGGACATTGCGAAGACTGCTGCAAATAATGTGGGTTTCCTCTATTGTGTTAGAAGATTACTCACATATGAGAGTATCCTGTACGTCTACAAAGCCACCATTCGCCCATGCATGGAGTATTGTTGCCACATCGGACTGGTGCATCTACCGCTAGTCTCTCCCTTTTGGACAGGATCCAAAAATGAGTCTCCAATTTAATAGGTTGCACACTGTCAACAAAGCTGTTGTACCCCCGTGCCTGTTTTACAAGTATTTTAATGGAATATGCTCTGATGAACTCGTTGCATTTGTGGCCCCTCGACGTACATGCCCCCCCCCGACAAATCCGCTTAGCAACAGAATCCCACCCTTTCACTGTAGAGGTTCCTAAATGCCGGAAATCCTTCAAGTCGAATAGTTTCTTCTTTTGGACAGCAATACTTTGGAATTTCCTTCCTGCTACCTACTTCTTTTACTGCACTGACACGCAGAAGTTTAAATATAACGTAAACTAACACCTCTTTCATTAATTTGAAAAATCTTATTTTAATTCTTTTTTTTTTCTGATGTTATTCCTTTTCTCCAAATATTGTCTTCATTTTGATCGACATTTTGTTTTTTGTTTCTTTAAATGTAGCGGCCATTTTCTTTATTTTTTCTTTCTTTAGAATTTTTTCTTTCATTCTTTCATTCTTCAATCCATTAGCCATTATGTTATTTTTCCTCTCCTCCAAATTTGTTTTCATTTTGTTCGACATTTTGTTTTTTTTTTGTTTCTTTAAATTAGCAGCCATTTTGTTTATCTTTTTTATTTCAATTTTTTTCTTTCTATCTTTCATTTTTAAGTCCATCAGATATTTTGTGATTTTAACTCTCCTATAAATATTGCCTTCATTTTGTATTCGACAATTTTGTTTTTTTTTGTTTCTTTAAATTTAGCTGCCATTTTGTTTATTTTCTTTCTTTAGAATGTTTTCTTTCTTTCTTTCAATTTTAAACCCATCAGCATTTTTTTCCTCTCCTCAAAATATTGCCTTCATTTTGTATTCGACATTTTGTTTTTTTTTGTTTCTTTAAATTTTGTTCTTTATCCTTTCAATCTTTAAATCAGCGACCATACATTTTCTTTAACACTTTTTCTATTTTTTCTTTCATTCTTTAATCTATCGGCTATTTTCTTTTTACTTTCTTTACAAATTTTTTCCTTTTTTTCTTCCATTCTTTAATCTATCGGCCATTTAGTTTTTTTATCTCTTTATCTTCCATATTTCTTGCTCTTTTTAATATATTTATTTTACCGTTGGTATCATCGTTGTTCTTTTAAAGGGATGTAATAATCAGTGATGACGAATACATTATTTGTGTTTAAATTTTTTTAGATACGCCCAGGCATATTTAAAAGAGGATCTGGACATCATCTGTCGGTCCATTGGTCTGTCACACATAAAATTATCATCGCTAAAACGCAGATTGAACGGACGCATATTTGAAAATTTTTTGCTTTTTTTCGCCCCAAACAAGTCATATTGCCACTTGGAACGTAAGTGTCTACTATTTGCACCATGTCTAACAGATGACTGAGCAGCGAGATGTTTGCTCACATTACATTTAAACTTATGCATGTTAGAACAGCCAAGAAAGCAGGAAACAGAAAATAAATTCTAAAGTCTAGCAGTACGAAGGAAAAATATATTAGAGTAGAAGGCTTTCCTAATGAACCGCCCCCTTAATTAAACACTTCATCAAATCTCCACACTAACGTAATGTACTTGCAATAACCCTTATCCCTGCGTGGCTTCCGGGCCTTGATAAGTGGTGATCACAGTGAAGTGATGAGATTTTGATGCTTGTCGGTTTTTATTTTTTGTTTTACAAAGGAATTACCACCTATCAAGGACCGGAGGCTATTCGAGGATAAAGATTAATGAGTATATGGTAGTCTATGGGGCAATATCGTAGTCATCGTTAATAGTAGAAATTTTATAAATTGGATTACATAAGGGAATGGCTCATAGCAATGGTGTGGTGATGGGACAGAGCTTGGAGCTTGGTAAATAGTGTGGTATTTATTAGATTTAAGACTCTTTTTTGGATTCTGTCTTAGCGTGAGAGGTTAGTGGTAGATACACCAAACCACATGTGTCAAAATAGTCCATGCATGGACGAACGGTGACTTTGTAAAGATGTAGGATACTCTCAGGTGTGAGTAATTTTCTAGCACGGTAAAGGGAGCCCACCTACTTTGCAGCAGCTTTGACAATGGCCTCAGTGTATTTGTTCCAATCTATGTTGCCTGTGAATGTTAAATCGAGAAGTTTGAACAATGAGCTCTCAGGTAGGGTGTTATTTGTCATGGCAATCGGTGATCGAGAGAAGTCTTGTAGTTTGCTAAAGGAATGAAGACTTGTAGGACTGCTAAAGGAATGAAGACTTGTAGGACTGCTAAAGGAATGAAGATTTGTAGGGCTGCTCGGCATTGCCAAGGGCTAAAAAAATAAAACAAAACAAAAGCAAAAAACAAAAAGCAAAACAAAAAACAAAAACAAAACAAAAAACAAACAAAAAAAGAAAAAAAAACAAAAAACAAACAAAAAACAAAAACAAAACAAAAACAAACAAAAGACAAAACAAAAAAACAAAAAACAAACAAAAAACAAAAACAAAACAAAAAACAAACAAAGAAACAAACCAAAAACAAAACAAAAACCAAATAAAGAGGCAAAACAAAAACAAAACAAAAAACAAAACCAAAACCAAAACAAAACAAAAAACAAAAAAAGACAAAACCAAAACAAAACAAAAAACAAAAAAAGACAAAACAAAAACAAAACAAACCAAAAAAAACAAAAAACAAAAACAAAGCAAAACAAACAAAAGCAAAATCAAAACAAACAAAAAACTAAAACAAAACAAAAAACAAAGAAACAAAAAACAAAAACAAAACAAAATACAAAAAAAAAAAAAAAACTAAATAGAAATTATATGATGTGTGCAACTGAATTCATACATTTATTGCTTCTGGACGAGTCTGAGTAAAACCAAACACAACGGCATTCTTGATCCCGGGTAATTCTGTTTCTCCTCAACCGTTTTAACAATAATGATATCTATCTTTCCCTCTCCTCCGTTTTTCAGCACTTATTCCCACTACATTATTTCACCCCCGGAGGAGATAATGCATGTGAGGATAATCTCCTAAGAAAAGAATAGTAGATACTACCCCCCCCTCAAGGTGATTTCAATCCCTGGATGATGGTCTTATAATCATAGCCTTACTAGCTAAAAAAGGAGTAGATAATGTCTGGGAGGATGGTCCTGTGTCAACAAAATAGATAGTATACTACCCTACCCCGAATGTACAATGCTAAAACGCAGATTGAACGGAAGAATCTTATTTTCAATATACCGAAGTTTCCCTATAAAGGCTTTATCACTTCAAGTTGAAATAGCACTTTTAGATACGTCCCCCAAATGATATGGAGCTGAGCTGAGTGTCTATCAGGATTATGTTAGCATTTTATTTGCTAAACGCGTAAGTCGAATGGGCTCATCTTTAAACTGTAAAAATAAAATTTATTAATTTTTATCTTTGAATTTCTTTTTTTTTTTTTTTGTAGATTTAACATTTCCTGGCATTCTTGAAGATAATTTATTCGAATCTGACAAAGTAGAATAACGTCTGTCATTTCATATAGAAATAAAAGATATATATATATATATATATATATATATATATACATACATACATATATATATATATATATATATATATATATATATATATATATATATATATAAGATGATGAAGTCAATTTAATAATCAATTCTCATCTGTCTTCGATGCGTGCAAATGCACAGACACAAATTTGTATATACACGCATACGGGCGAAAATGTTTCCACACGGAGATACTGTGAAGACACACACACACACACACACACACACACACACACACACACACACACACACACACATAAATATAATTATTTTAATACCTATAGACACTAGTGTTTCATGCTTTCGGGAATCATCAGTGCAAGGAAATCAGGATTACCGCTGATCGAGACATTCAAAACGGCCACGAAGTCATCTCTAACTCCACTAGCAAGAAACAAACCACACGGCCAGCGTTAACCGCGAGAAATACAGTTGAAATTAACATTTATATATATATAAACGTCTAGACGGCTAGAATGATCTAATGATTATAACATCAGAGTCTGCGCATATATATATATATATATATATATATATATATATATATATATATATATATATATATATATATAACTATAATTATATTTTTAATACCTACGGACACTAGTGCTCCCTCCTTTAGGGGATTATCAGGGCAATCATCCTTTAGGGAATCATCAATTACCGCCGGTCGGGAGATTCGGCCAAAAAGCCATCCCTGACTCCACTAGCAAGGAACAACCCGCTCGGCCAACGTTAAGCGTAGCGAGAAATATAATTGAAATTAAAGCTTTAATGTCAAGACGGTCGAGAGTGATCTTAAGATTTTAACATCACGATCTGCACGCGTGGGCTTAAGTGACCGACTTATTATATTTCAATGTAGAGTGTTCGACAACAAAAACCGAGTTCTTAAAGGAACTTGGTTTTTTTTTATCTCTATCTCGTCGAAATACTATTTGCTTTATTCTCATATATATATATATATATATATATATACATATATATATATATATATACAGTGTTATAATGGAGTAAATCCAGAGGAAATCCGGGTATGAGAGCTCAATGTGGTAAACAGAGCAATAAGATAAAAATTATAACACGGAAATTACATAATTGTCGATGCAATAATTTATTTCAACCTTATGGTATTTTCAAGCATCTAAATCAGACAATTACATTTTCAAGCATCTAAATCAGACAATTACATTTTTGATACTCTATAGAATTATGTAATTTCCGTGTTATAATTTATATATATATATATATATATATATATATATATATATATATATATATGACTACTTCATTTAATCACATAAATTAATATACGAAAGTATTATTTTATGCGTAAACTTTAAGTATTTACTTCAACAGTGCTCAATACATAGGTAGAGCTAGGTATATATATATATATATATATATATACATATATATATATATATATATATATATTTATAACTTACTATATATATGTATATATATTTTTTAAATGTAATTATCCACTGCCACGTGTTTGGTCGTCTACGACTCATCAGGGTGACTGAATCTAGCGAGATTCAAAATCGGAACCCCACGGCAATGAACCTGACCCCCTTAACCGCTGGTCCATCATTCAATTATTTACGAAAGTGCATTTTTACCTAAACGCGCGGGTAATAATTTTCCCTTTTAACCAATTTGGTACCCCCAACACGAGGAGCAGTGTATATATATATATATATATATATATATATATATATATATATATATATATATATATATATATATATAATATAATTACTCACTGACACGGGTCTCGTCGTCTATGACTCATCAGAGTGGCTGAATCTAACGAAATTCGAAATCGGGACCCCACGGTAATGAGCCTGACCTCTTTAACCGCTACTCCATCTTGCCGATTAGGTAAAAATACACTTTCGTAAATAATTGAATTCATTCAATACATATCGTAAAAACAAAAACAAATAACATCTAAGTAAATCGCGATATATCGAGACAGTCGGCGAGATGGACCAGCGGTTAAGGGGGTCAGGCTCATTACCGTGAGGTCTCGATTTCGAATTCTAGTTATATTCAGCCACTCTAATGATTCGTAGATATTTTGAAAAACAATATATATACCGCTCCCCGTGTGGGGGTACCAGATTGGTTAAAAGGAAAATTATTCTCCACTCGCATTTAGGTAAAAATGCACTTTCGTAAATAATTGAATTAATTCAAAACATATCGCAAAAACAAATAACACACACACACACACACACACACACACATATATATATATATATATATGTATTTCTTGACATTGCTCGTGATTGAATGACGATCAACTAATATTTCAAACTTTTGTATTTTTATTGTCTTCAAAATCGATGTATAGTCCAGTTTTTCAATCAAATCGATTGATTGCTCTGATTGGGGACACATCGAGATGCACCTGAAGGAATCTTCACATACCTCTCGCAGTGACCAAGTTCACAATACATTGTAGTCTACATTGCACTGTAGAGAACCTATTGCTGATTTTATACAATTATTTTCATATATGCAATGGCTTGGGTTAAAGTTTAGAATGCAACAGTCGAGTATTATGCTTCAATTTTGCTCTAAACAGAAAAAAAATTTCGAATACGCCTTTTTCATATCAAAAAACCTATCGTTGATTTTATATTTCCGGCCTTACTACTTGTGCGGTTATAATGGCTTGGATTTAAGTTTAAAATGAAAAACTCAAGTGTTATGGTCCAATTGAGCTTTAAACAGAAACACTCATTTCGAAAGCGCCCCTGTCGTATCAAAGAACTTACTGTTGATTTTTATATCTTGGGCCTTTTGGCTTATGTTGCAATAAAACTTCTTAAATGCACTTGTGATGTTATTGTTAGGCTGTGTAAGGTATTCACTTTGATCGAAATCACCTGTTCCTTCTTTCATCGGATTTTTTTTGATTATCGATTATCGATACTTATCGAAGACATTCCGACAAATAAACATATCTAATAACACTGCCAAGCACATAAAGTACCTTCGTGTAAAATTTGATAAAAATCGACCCTGTCGTTTTTGAGTCCATAGGGAACGAACAGACACACAGACAAAGTTACTTTTATATAATAGTAGAAAGATAAAGATATATAATGAAAATAAAAATAATTGTTAATATTTATTTATTTATTTATTAGAGAGAGAGAGAGAGAGAGAGAGAGAGAGAGAGAGAGAGAGAGAGAGAGAGCGGGAGGGAGAGGGAGAGGGAGAGAGAGTTAAATTTCTCCGATGTAAATTTTCTGGCCGATACTATTCTATAAAAAATCTCTTGAACCATTAATTTCTACTTTCAATGATTTACCGACTTACGCAACAGTTAAACGAAATAAATAAATAAATAAATAATAATAAAAAAAAAGAAAAAGAAACTAAGCAAAGAAAGAAGGGGGAAAAACCTGAAATCCTCACTCTCACCATTTTCCCCATTAAAAAAGTCCCCTCCCCACCCGACGCAATTATATGCCATCATTCGACTTCCCAAATGTATCGGTAACACGCGCGTCAAAATTTAGTTCACCTTTGACCGTTGTGCATAGACATATGTCTCTAAAGCTTGAAACGTCATAGATTATTTTTATTAAAAGAAAAAAGGAAAAAAAACACTTAACAAGATAAATAAAAAGACACCACTCCCCCTCCCTCAACCAAGTCTATCCGTCCACATCACATTTTCTAAACAAAATATCACGAAGCTGTTTTTAATTATCCCGAAAGTAACCAGATTCCTCTCAGTTTCTCCGATTGCAACCGTGTGTGTATGTGTGTGTGTATGTGTGTGTGTGCGTACATATATATATATATATATATATATATATATATATATATATATATATAATATTAAAGATTGACATAAACATTATATGATTGTTTCTGCGCTACGAAACAGGTACTTTCAAGAACTGAACATTTCAACATGCTGAAACCAATACACGGTAAAATAAACATCTTGGAATTTGGAATATATGTCGTTTATTTGTATATGTTCTGCCGTTATATTTTATATACATCGAGGTTCATAAATAAAAAAGATTAATAAAAATAAAGGGTTAAAAATAATTGAATAACGATATTCCCCCCCCTCCCCCACATATATATTCGTAAGTGAGATATATGAACACATTTAATGCACGGGCGCGCACACATGTGGAGTGTGTAAATATCTCTATTGAACCATCTGTAAAAAATTTAATATCCAGTGTAACAGCAAGTCCTGGGAACATATATTAGCAAGAACAGTTGGAAATAAGTCGTACAACGTTCACTATGACTATGTGATTCCTGCAACTACGTAGCCATATATTTAGGGGTGGGTGTCACGACTCATCAAGGCAACGCTAGGATAAGGATTAATGAGTGTCAAATAGACGGTGACCTAACACCGTGATGTTCAGTAGGGAACTTCAAACGAATATGCGCAGAATCAGTGACGTCAGCAATTTGTGTTAATTATACGAAGTTTCAATAAGTGGCAGAAACGAATTAATGATTTCTGAAAAGCTGTATTTTCCTTTGTAAAACCCAAATGAGTGATTTTGTAAAATTTTGAGAATTACACAAATAATAAAGATTTATATACAGGGTGAGTCACGGGAAACGGATGTCTTTAGAACACTCCTTGCTCTCCTTGAATAAGGGATACGGAGTGGGAAAGGTATTCTTTAAACCTGCTTAAGATGCCGTTTTGTTTGTTTTTATTTGTTTATCTCTTACTAATTTTGTTTTAGTTATTGATTTTGAATTGCTTTCCTTAAAAACATCTGTTTCTCGTGACTCCCCCTCCCCCCACACACATAAATAATATATAAAGTTTTTAAAATATATATGGCAATTAAGCTACGCAGAATTTTCCACGTTTCTTTCTCGTGAGGATTCATAAAGCTATTGGATAGAATTGATGTTGCTTCGTGTTTTTACATATCTTTTGCTAGTCAGCCAATCAGAGTCTTAGTTATTTACACACCCATTTATTGTAACCAATGAGTGCGCGTGAATCTGTTTCTTTTGTTGTTTTAGCGATTATTTTCCCATTCTTTGTAATCGCAAATGACCTAGCTTTAATTTGGATGAACATTTTATGTTATACTAGACTATTTGTTTATGTATTAATTAATTATTATTAATTATTATTTATGTATTAATTAATTATTATGATAATTATGATTATCATTTTTTGTTATTGTTATCAATAGTAGTTCATCATTATCTTTTCTGTTATCGTAAGGTAAAGTTTATTTTGTGCATACATACGTTTGATATTTCATTTCTGCAGTTTAATAATTTTTTGGAGTTATTTAAAGCTAAGGATATCTTAAGGAGAATAAAGAGGTGAGAAGGAGGAGGGGGGGGGGAAGTAAAACAACGAGGAAAAAGAAGACTAGAAAATATGAAAGAAGAAATAAATAAAAGAGCAGAAGAAAAAAAACGTGAAAGTAGTAAAAAGGAGAGGAGAATGGGGTGGGTAGGGTAGAAGGAGGAGGAAGAACGAGAATGAGAAGTAATTGTGTAAAAGTAGACGAATAGCAGAGAGATAACAAAGAAAAGAAGTAGTTGGAGGAAGAGGAGTAGAATAGGGGCAAATAGGAAAAAAAGTAGGAGGAAGAAAGGAGAGGAATAAGAAGGAAAATAAGTAGTGGGAAGAGGAGCAATTGAAGGCAGGGGTGATTGAAAAGAAAAAAAAACAACAACAACAACAAGGAAACAGCGTACTTATAATGGCAGGGGATATGCCGGTGGGAAATACCAGATAAAAAAAATAAATGAAAAATCTATTCCTGGAACTTCAGATACAATTTCCGGCGAACGCGTTTCCAACAATTCGTTCGTTTTCGATTTGAAAAATAAAAAAGTAAATGAATAAAATAAAATAAAATAAAATAAATAAAATAAAAATCAATCAACAAAAATGAATAACTCATTGAATTTCGTGTTGAAATTTATATCGTGTATTTTCTTTATTTGTTCTTTTGAAATTACTCACGAATTCGGACGACACGATGGAATGTTCATACCCATATTCATCGACCGACCACATCGCAGATTTTACAAGAACAAGAACGAGTAAAGATAAAACACTTAAGTATGGAAGCAAGAATTTACCGATATTTGCATGTGTGGTCTTTTGGAGTTTATATACAAGCTGCTTCAATGAGTTTCCAGACTTATTTTTTATACAGGCATTTAAAATTGTCGAAGACTCTTGAAAATTCAGTATGTTATTGCTATATATTTTATGAGATGATGACCAATTTTTTTTTTATTTCAGGTTTAAATGAACAGCTACAGCAGGAATTAGAATACTCCCTACTAAAACCTGATTGTTACAGTTGGCGAATTTTAAAAAATGGAACTTCTAGGGTATTTGGGGGAAATATTAATGATTAATAAATATTTGTTGAAAAATGTTCGTTTTTTTTTGTTTGTTTGTTTTTTGTGGTTTTTTTTTTTGCTATTTTGGGCCAATTTCTCTCTAAAAATCTATCAGTTTTCTTTTCATAGTGATCTAACTTCATATGCAAAACTTTGAAAAACTTATAAACCATTTTTTTTCTTTTAGAAAATCAGAATAGTAATGGACAATGACCTGAGGACACTTTAGAAGAACAATATGCAATAAAATCCTGTTTAAAACTTTGAAAAAGTGCCGCAGAAAAGTATTGAATGCTTCAGACTGCTTTAGGACCATCTTGCATGAATCAATCATCAGTTTTTGAGTGGCATAAGAGATTCAAGGAAAGCAGAGGGTGTATGAGTGTAGAAAGAGTAAGGAAGCCAGAACACCAGAGTTGATTGGCCAAATAAAGAATTTCATGGATAAGGATCTTTGTGTGTCTATAGAGACAATTTGATGTCAGTGTGGGAACTGTAGACACAATTCGTCGTGAGGAACTGAAGATGCAGAAGATTTGCGCGGAATTTGTCCCGAGAGTGTTTCATCATTGTCGCAAACTATGATGAAGATGGACATCAAGACAGTTCTTCGCCACCCTAAAGTCCGAACTTGCTCCCTGTGACTTTTGGTAAGCTCAAGGAAAACCTTAGAGGCTGTCGATATGAGACAATTGAGGAGATGAAAGAGGCTTGATGAAGGTCATTGATACGCTCACACAAGAGGACTTTCATGTGGCCTTCCAGAAGTTGTTTGAACAGTACAACAAGTGAACTGCAGCCGGAGGAGATTACTTCGAAAGGGACTAAAGTTTAATGTGTGTACTATCAATAAAAGTGCCCATACGAAAAGAGTCTGGAAACTTAATGAAGGCACCTCGTATGTTTCAAAAGATTTGAGCAAACGCTACCAACCAGCCTTTGTAGACATAGCGTGGATCATTCACTCAACTCTTTCAAAATGAACATTCTCACCAGCTGATTCAAAATTTTATTCAGTTAAATCAACGTGATTGTAAATACTTCTGTTTATCCTCATGATTTTTCTTTCCTTTAAACGTTTTTAATCGATTAAATAAATAATTTATTTTAAAAACGTTTATTCCTCCATCTAATCGATATTATGTTTCTCGTGCTTGCTCTTTCTTCACGAATTATATATATACTAGCAAAGATACCCGCATTTCATGCAGGACTTTGCTGTACGCTCAGTTACCCGCTTCGCGCGGGCACCCTTGCAGAAAGTGGATGTAAGAGCCGCATCAGATGTGACCTTAACCTTGTGACTTTGACCTTGAAAAATGGTATGCAGCATCCCTAGGTCATAGACCATCATCATGTCAGACTTGTTCATGACCGGTCCAGTGATGTGGGCTGTAGGAGAGTTGTACACACAGACACACAAACACACAAACGCTACCACTTTATATATATATATATATATATATATATATATATATATATATATATATATATATATATATTATGTGTCAAATCCTTAGGTGGGGGTCCATCATCGTGCCAGGTTTGGTCATGATCGATCCAGTGGTTTGGGCTGTAGTAGAGTTTTACACACACACACACACACACACACACACACACACACACACACACACACACACACACACACACACACACTCTCGCGCATGAACGCTACTATTTTTTATATGTAGATGGTGTGCACCATCTCTAGGTGGAGGACTATCATTGTGCCAGGTTTGGTCATGATCGGCCTAGTGGTGTGGGCTGTAGAAAAGTTGAACACACACACACACACACACACACACACACACACACACACACGCGCGCGCGCTACTATAGATGTACGAGCGATGTTCCAAAAGTAATGTCTCCTATTTTTTATTCCGCACAAATTGAATAGATTAGATTGAAAATTGCATTGTTATGATGACTGAACTTATGCATTAACATGCATTCATCACCTGAAAGCTTCATCTCTATGTTGCAGATATTGACAGTGTGAAACTGTGAAAATCAACCCGTCATGGGCATGCGTCAAAAGCAAAGACGCACCATTGAATTTCTCCCTGCAAAAAAATTGAATGTTCAAAATTCACCGGCACCTGTTGGATGTTTACGAAGCCGATACAGTTGATATCAGCACAGTTAGGAGATGGGTTCGTCGATTTCAGGTTAGGGTGTCACGGTTCTGTCCTAAGGTAGGGGCCAAAACCCCAACAAAATAGACATTACCGGTACACAAATAAAAAGATACACTAAAGACATAGGACACTTAAGACCGAACACTTATGCCCGAGACACTAATAACCGAGACACTAGTAACCAGGACTAGTCACTGGTCGAAAGACTATCGAAAGCACATTTCCACTTACGAGGCGCAGGTGAAATGTGAACAAATTCCGCGCAATCTTTCACATTTTTTCTAATGGCGGAGAATACTTGATGCATCGTTAAGGCTATCAAAGGTATATTTTATCGTGACGCCATCACTAGATGGGTTACCTAGCACATTTTAGAGAGAAGGACAGACTGCGCTCGTTTTCCAACCTGGTATTTTTACCTCGCGGTACATACTTCGCCTCGCCTTCCCAAATAGTTTCCTATCCGACACTGGCCAGACTCAACGTTGCTTAACTTCGGTGATCTGGCGAGAACCGATGTGCCAATGTGATTGTGCCGTATTAATTGAATAATAATAATAATAATAATAATAATAATAATAATAATAATAATAATTAAAAAAAGTAATTAAAGCCAAATATTAATAAAACGAAACAGCAAATAACATTTGGCCTTCGGGACAAGATCAAAGTGTAGTATCTGTTTTTCAGATGCTGCACTTCATTTTCTTGTTCTCTGTCAGTGGAGGAGAAATCCTTCACGACTGAGACAATTTTTATTTTTGTTCCTTTTCTCCACGTTAAAAAACGACCCTGGTGTCTAACTCTGTCCCGTGGGGAGGCATTTTAAATAGGTACAACACACGTTCGATATTAATAAATTATAGATATGAAACAGATAAATTAATTTCAAATTTCTGCGAACCTGTTCTATCTACGATAAAATCTGCCATGCACGTTTGAAATACACCTGACAGATGGAAGACATCCCGAAATATAGCATCAAGGACACACCATCTGACCACCTATCGCAAGTAATGACATCTTACACGTAAAATAGTATATATATATATATATATATATATATATATATATATATATATATATATATATATATATATATATATATATATACAGATGAATTGGATCAATAAAAGCGAAACTGCAAAGTTGGTTCCTTTATTATATCTTAAGTTGCATTTAAAAAAAAATTATTCTTTTGGAGATTGTAACGCTGGGTATGGGGGCAGCCAAACTAGATGCCAACATTGCCTTGCTTTTTATTGAAACCAACCGAGAGCTCTTTTTAGTATCCTCGTTGTTCCCTTAAGTGCAATTGTCCGGATCTCTTTCGCACTTGGTTCACCAGGAATATTAGTTAGATAGGACTTCAGGTTCTTCTTCATAAGCCACGTGGCACCTATAATAACTGATATGATTGATATCTCCCTAAGATTCCAGTTTCCTTTCATATCATACACGAGACCTTGATATTTGGTCTGTTTCTCTCTTTCAGCTCTGTTCAGACCTCCATCATTAGGGACACTCACTTCAACCAAGGTTGCAACTCTCTCTGACTTATTCCATATAACTATGTCAGGTTTCACAGCAGCATTTTCAAGGTAGGTGGCTGTAGGGATTACATGGTCGTAATGTATGGTATATAAGTAATTTCCAACTGTTCTTTCAGGTTGATGTTCCCAGGATTTGCTGCTACATTGGATGTTTAATTTTTTACAGATGGTCTAGCGGAGGTACTTACACACTCTATCATGTCTCGCTGTGTAGTAGCCATCCCCCAAAAGAACCTTGCAACTTGATACCAGATGACTTGTATCAGTTTGAGTCTATCTGTCATATATATAACTCTTCATAGTGTTCCAATTTGGTTGAGAGCATGTCTAAAAGGATTGATCTTTTAAAGAAATCAAAAGGGAATGTGATTCCATCCTAAACATTTATTAAAGTAAATGTCCTGTTCTGTGTAATTAGTCTCGTTTAAGTTTCCTTGTTCAATTGTTCTTTGTTCAATATAGATTTTTGTGCAATAAAATGTATCAAATTTGTTTGGCCCATTTTTTGCTCACGAGTCTAGATTAGAAAGAACAGTCATACACCATCCATTATGACTATGCAATTCATATGACTAACTACCTAGAAAACGGATCTATTTGTATTGTTCTGCCCTCTATAAATTTCAATTTCTATATATATATAATCGGAGAAGGTAAGATATATGAGTACATTTACAATGTACAAACACGCACATATATGGAGTGTATAAATATCTTCATTGGACTATCTGTAAAAAGTTGAATATCGAATGCTGCAGAAAGTCCTCTTATACAGGGTGTCCCAATAGAATGTATACACTCTTTAAATGACCATAAAACATTTATTATAAGAAAGAAAAGTTTCACACATCAAAATACTGTGAACAAACATAGGAACCAGTTAATTGTGGAAAGTGTTTAAATTGTTGGCCATTGTGGTCCATGAACAGCTGATAACGCTTACTGATTGAATCGAAAACGTTCATAATCAGTTCAATTGGTATGTTGACACATTTTCTTTCAATGGTTGCTTTCAACTCATTCATTGTAGCTCGTTTTGTGGTGTGAACTCTGTGTTTAACATGCCCTTCATCCCTCCACCCGCCCTCAAAAAAGGGTGTCAAATCTTGTGAACGTGGACAGTACTCGATACTTCCTCTTCAGCCTACCTATCTGTTTGGCAGGTGAATATAAAGATATGATCTTATGTCATTATGATATTGGGGAAGTGTTCCAAGCTGCTGGAAGTGCCATTCTGTTTTCTTAAACATCTTTTGGTTACGTGGCATAGCGTATTCGTGTAATAAGTTGAAATAATTTAAAGAATGTATACATTTTATTGCGACACCCTACATTTAAGCCTCTCCCTGTTATCAAGATATGAGCTCGTTTTCAATGGATCGTTTGTATTAAATAGCGTGTTCCTGTGTTGAATATACAAAGGGTTGATATGCGGCAAAATAAACGGTACTTCAAATTCATATTTTCACAGTATTTCACAAATTCATATTTATGCTAAAGCACAGCCCATTTCTGACGTCAACACTTTGGCACGCCCTCTTCTATTACATTTTGCCTTCATCAGGCACTTCATGATAATCATTAACCCCGCCTACTTCTAATTATATCCGCTCAAGATATCAGCGAGTTTTACTCTAGGTTAATCTAACGGGGAGTTCGTTGCTCGTCGCATTTCACGATCACTAAATATTAAAAAAGATACCTGATGTTAAATAACACAAACTGTCATATTTAATA
>NC_136505.1:92068567-92081067 GCF_053919585.1 Euprymna scolopes
ATTATTATTATAGATTTTAAATTACGATTATTATTATTATTGATTTTAAATTACGATTATTATTATTATTGATTTTAAATTACGATTATTATTATTATAGATTTTAAATTACGATTATTATTATTATTGATTTTAAATTACGATTATTATTATTATAGATTTTAAATTACGATTATTATTATTATAGATTTTAAATTACGATTATTATTATTATTGATTTTAAATTACGATTATTATTATTATTGATTTTAAATTACGATTATTATTATTATTGATTTTAAATTACGATTATTATTATTATAGATTTTAAATTACGATTATTATTATTATAGATTTTAAATTACGATTATTATTATTATAGATTTTAAATTACGATTATTATTATTATAGATTTTAAATTACGATTATTATTATTATTGATTTTAAATTACGATTATTATTATTATTGATTTTAAATTACGATTATTATTATTATAGATTTTAAATTACGATTATTATTATTATAGATTTTAAATTACGATTATTATTATTATAGATTTTAAATTACGATTATTATTATTATAGATTTTTAATTACGATTATTATTATTATAGATTTTAAATTACGATTATTATTATTATTGATTTTAAATTACGATTATTATTATTATTGATTTTAAATTACGATTATTATTATTATAGATTTTAAATTACGATTATTATTATTATAGATTTTAAATTACGATTATTATTATTATAGATTTTAAATTACGATTATTATTATTATAGATTTTAAATTACGATTATTATTATTATTGATTTTAAATTACGATTATTATTATTATAGATTTTAAATTACGATTATTATTATTATTGATTTTAAATTACGATTATTATTATTATTATTGATTTTAAATTACGATTATTATTATTATTGATTTTAAATTACGATTATTATTATTATTATTGATTTTAAATTACGATTATTATTATTATTGATTTTAAATTACGATTATTATTATTATTATTGATTTTAAATTACGATTATTATTATTATTGATTTTAAATTACGATTATTATTATTATAGATTTAAAATTACGATTATTATTATTATTATTGATTTTAAATTACGATTATTATTATTATTGATTTTAAATTACGATTATTATTATTATAGATTTAAAATTACGATTATTATTATTATTATTGATTTTAAATTACGATTATTATTATTATTGATTTTAAATTACGATTATTATTATTATTATTGATTTTAAATTACGATTATTATTATTATTGATTTTAAATTACGATTATTATTATTATAGATTTAAAATTACGATTATTATTATTATAGATTTTAAATTACGAATAAAACAAAAACTGAAGATCATCCTCACAAATATTTTTTTTTTAACTTCACGTAAACAAATGCACGTATTACACGTTTTTTTTTGTTAACCCGACTTCCCCCACCAAAAAAAAAAAAACCCTCTATATTTAGAAATTTTAAAGAATATATATATATATATATATATATATATATATATATATTCTTTAAAATTAAAAAATGAGCTCCGAGGCGGCGCCAATATTAACCGTATCGCTTGAAAAATAACAACAATAACAAAATCTAAATTTATAAGCGATAAAAATAAACAGTATAATTAATCTAGGGATTATGGCCTAACGGTTAAGGTTACTGTGGTAAACATGGTCTGAGGTTCGATCCCTAGAAACAGTTGAACTACGCTGGGAGGTAAAAACCTTGAAACACGCGTGTACGTAGATTACTGTTTTAAAAAATAATAAATAAATAAAAATGTTATATACGTCCAAATTAAAAAGGGCGACTTTCTAAGTAAATAAAAAAAATGAGCTCCGAGGCGGCGCCAATATTAACCGTATGTATCGCTTGAAAAATAACAACAATAACAAAATCAATCTCTCTCTCTCTCTCTCTCTCTCTCTATGTGTGTGTTGAGATAAGCGGAGAGCACACACGGTGCCTGGAATTCCCAAATAGTCACCCATTATAATACTAACCAAGCTCAACATTGCTTAACTTTGGTGATCTAACTGGAACCGGTGCGTCAACGTGACCACGCGGTATAATCGTCCCATCCCTTATTTCTAAATATTGTTATTATTTCAGCAAGGTTCGTAAACTGCAGAAGTAAGCAAGTCGTATTTTTCAATAATCAATTCCGCCCCAGATCCACTTTATCGTCTGCAACTCTCATAGTGTTAGTCTCACCATTCAACTAGCAAAAAAAAAAAATCCTTGTCCTCAAATGGCATTTATGCCTTGATAAGCGATAATTCGTTAATAAAAATGACACTTGTACAGTTTAATCAAGACATTAAAAAAGGTGAAAATATCGAAAAAGGTTATATTGTACGTATCCGTTATGGACTGAAGTTCTCCAAAAAAAATTTCACTTAATTTGATCGAGTATTTTTTTTTTACAGCGGAAAAACACGTTTTTATGAGAGCGCGTTGAAGGTAGCCATCTTTGAATTTTTTGAATACGCCACGGGGAGATAATTCAGTTTAAAGCGCCGAAACTCCCTCCCCATCTTTAATATTAGTTTTTCTTCATAAAAATCGAACCTTTTGCTCGGTATCATAACAAATTGTTTTTTCGCTGTAAAAAAAAAAAAAAAAACAAAAAAAAAACAAAAAAAAAAAAATACTTCATGAAATTAAGTGAAATTTTTTTTCCGGAGAACTTCGTTCTATAAACGATACGTGCAATTTAAATTTTTTTTCGATATTTTCATTTTTTTGCCAATAAATAAATAACATCGTCATAATCTTCAAAATCACTCCGTTATATTATTCTGCACTTTCAGCTAACAGTTTAATAAATAAAAGATATAATATATGTATCGATTTTCAGTATTTGCTTCAACAGTGCTCAATAGATTTGTGAGTGTGTTTGCGTGCGTGTGCGTATGTGTGTGTGTTTGTTTATGTATGTGTGTGTGTGTGTGTGAAGGAGACAGTATGAAGGAGCTGTAGAGAGGGAGAGAGAGAGAGAGAGAGAGAAAGAGAGAGAGAAGTTTAACAAATATGGGTACATATGTGAAATTTTCAGACCGTGTTGAATAATCAATTTTGTTATTTAGAAAGCCATTCTTAACACGAAGAGAGGAATAAAAAAAAAATTCTGCACTTTCACCTAACAAATAAATATAAAACAAAAGATAAGGTAAAAAAAAATTCTATCTAAAAAATGCACGATCTTCAAACTGCGCGAGTAACGTTAAAGTGGCGGATTGAATGAACGGGAGAGAGAGAGAGAGAGAGAGAGAGAGAGAGAGAGAGAGAGAGAGAGAGAGAGAGAGAGAGAGAGAGAGAATCACACACAAACACACACACAAACACACACACACACACACGGTGCCGATCTTTCGAAATCGAAACGTGATGTACAATTGGAAATTTCAATCTGCCTTTTGTTGAGTTTTTCATCCCAGCGCCAAGTCATCTCTGGATAATGCTATACAGTGAAAATCCGATTAGTTATTGATACCAACTGTTTCAAAATCGTTAGGTCTGGATGTACTGTACAAATCATAATGAGTTTGTTAACTGAAGGTGGTAGAGCTAAGTAGTAATTTTTGAAAATATATATGGCAATTAAGCTACACAAAATTTATCAAGTTTCGTCATCGTAAGGATTAATCAGGCTATTGCCTAACTGCAATGTCTATTTAAAAAATTTACTACACACACACACACACACACACACACACACACACACACACACACACACACACACACACACACATATATATATATATATATATATACATACGAGGGGAGTGCAATAAGTAATGCCCCTGACCCACTTCCAGTTGTCTGATTTAGCTGAAATTTTGCATGTGCAATGATTTATATCTCTACGGGTTGTATGGCAAATTACAGCTCTGAACTAATTGTGTTTTCTGTTTTACAGGTGTTTGAACTTAGTCAGGTGTGAAATGGAGCCTGTTGAATGTTGAGCAGTGATCCGGTTTTTGTATTTGAAAGGACGCATACCACAGGTGACTTTTGATGAAATGAAAGAAACTTATGGTGATAATGCCCCATCATATGACCTTGTAAAACGCTGGCGTCGTGAATTCAAACATGGCCCGAAGTCTGTAGAAACAGCTCCCAGACCTGGTCACCTCCCTTCTGTCATTGATGAGGCATCTGTCCGTCAAGTTGAGGCTGCCATTTTGGAAAATCGACGGATTACTATTCGCCAAATAGCCCAAGATGTCAAGATTAGTACAGGGTATGTGGAAACTATTATTCGTTACCATTTGTATATGCATAAGGTGTCTGCCAGATGGATTCCCAGGTTGCTCACACCATTCCAGAAGCGAGAACGCGTCGAGTGCTCGAGGATGAATTTGGAGATGTGCCAAGAAGATGAGTCAAATTTTTTCAAAAGACTGATTACACAGGATGAAACCTAGGTCCATCACTGATCCAGAAACCAAAGCCCAGTCAATGCAGTGGAAGCACTTAGACTCACCACCTCCAAAGAAGGCAAGGGTGCAGCCCTCCGCTAGCAAGGTCATGCTCACAGTTTTCTGAGACCAGGACGGAGTAGTGATGACAGATTTCCTGGCAAAGGGTACCACAATTACAGGAGCCTATTATGCTTCACTTTTGAGGAAATTAATGGAAGATATCAAAATCAAGAGGCGGGACAAGATCAGCAAAGGTAGTCTCCTCCTGCAGGACAACGCTCCAGTCCACAACTCGCATACTGTCAGATTAGAAGCACGGGCGTATGGTTATGAAAATTTCCCAAACCTCCCTACTCTCCGGGCCTTGCACCCTCTGACTTTCACCTCTTTCCAGCCATGAAGTTGTTTTTGAAAGGAAAGCGTTTCCCAGATGATGCAGCCTTGATTTCTGAAGTCACGTCGTGGTTGGTGGAGGACCAACCTGGGGTGTTCTACAAAAACGGTCTCCAGAGCTGCATCAAACGATGGGAGAAGTTTCGTTGCTCTACTTCTATGGGAAGTGGGTTAGGGGCATTACTTATTGCACGCCCCTCGTATATATATACGGAAAATGACAAAAAAAAAAAAAAATGCTTATATGTTCATCGTTCCATCTTTATTCAATACTAGCAGGCCGCCCTGCATTGCCCGGTCGTAAAATACGCTTAAATATGATATTTTATTAATGCAGATTTCGTATTTATTATTATATTATATTGAACCCAATATATAGTAATGATTTAAAAAGTAAAAAAAAATGACTCGTGCGACACCACCAAGAATCAAACCAAAATGTTCAGCTTACAATTTACCTTTTCCTTTTATGTTTATGTTTAGTTATGAAGACATGTTTGTTGCAAGGCTAAAAATTAAAACACGAACCAATAGCTATTACGTTACGCATGTATGTTTGTAATGCCGTCGTTCGACCTTCACCTGGCAAATTCCATTTTTTTAATTTTCACACTTTTTCACCGATTTTCCCCGGCTAAAAGCCAAATATAAAGTTTCGCATAGTTCCGGATACCCTATAAATTAAGATTCATGTCTGTAGACCAAAAACTGATTGAGGAGTTTGGTATTAAATTATTTTCAAACGAATATATATGCATATACATAAATATATATATAGGAATTGTGTTTAGTATAACCTTTTTACGCAAATATTACGCAAGTATAAATCATGTAGAATATCTGCATTAATACAATTACACGTAATAGTTAACTAAAGATGATCATCCCATAAGAAAACGTAAAAAAAAAACCCACCAAAAACTAATAGGGTATTAATAAAAATGAATGTTTAAAAGAATATACAAATTAGCTAGATCTTTTGCAGATGAATGAAACTCCATGATCCATATATAACAATGTTGGATTTTCTTTTTAAATAAATAAATTAAAAAAGGTTTTTAATATGAATATCAATACACACACACACACACACACACACAAATTTATAGGAATATAGATTACTGATTTGAAGAAAAGGATTGAAGTCAATATTTGAAAATAAATCGTGCGTCTATAATTCCACACACACACGCACACACACGCACATGTTTGTGTGTGCGCGCACGCGTGTGTTTGTATTAAAAAAGGTCTTAACGACCTCAGTACCGTCAGTATCAAATAAAAAAAAGGGATATATAGTTGATTTCCTTTATCGTATCCTTTGATAATTATTTTATAGATAAAATAATATATCCAAAACTCACCGTATATAGAGTACGACGTATAATGTAATAGAAGTTACTTTCTACGGGGATGAAACGCGGATGATTCTTTGTAGCTTAATTGCTGTATATATATATATATATATATATATATATATATATATATATATATATATATATATATATACAGAGAGAGACAGAGAGAGACAGAGACACAGAGAGAGACAGAGAGAGATTACTATATATATTTACATAGCTTACTATATATATATATATATATATATATATATATATATATATTTATATATATACATATTTACATAGCTTACTATTTTTATATATTTACATAGCTTACTATATATATATTTACATAGCTTAATATATATATACATACATATTTATTTATTTATTTATATATATATATATACATATTTACATAGCTTACTCTCTACATATTTACATAGCTTACTATATATATATATTTACATAGCTTAATATATATATATATTTATTTATTTATATATATATACATATTTACATAGCTTACTATATGCATATAAATATATCTTATTAAAAATTACGAAAATTATTTGAAAGTTATTTAAAAATTGAAAATTATTAAAAAATTATGAATAAAAAAAGATTAAAAAAAAATAAAAATTATCAATATATATTGAAAAAGTGTATGTGTGTGTAAAATGTGTGTGTGTGTGTGTGTGTGTGTGTATTTTCTTATTTGAATTGTGGGAGATTGTCTACCATCCGGTCCAACGTGTCGGATTTCTCGCACTTTCTTAAACCGCTGGTATCAATAAGTTATCGAATTGTAGAATCTTAGCATTACTCATAGCAACTACATTACGCTCTTGCAAACGTAATTGAGCCCTCTGTGTTCCTCTGTACTTGTGTTTTGACAAGGACAGAGTTAATTACAAGGTTAGTTTTTAATGTGCGGGGGGGGGGGCAATAAAACTCAACAAAAATGGGGACTGTGGATTGGAACATAAATAAAAATTGCCTTAGTCTAAAAGCACTTCTCCTTCACCGACCAAGGGCAAAAAAAAAAAAAGTGATCACTTCGTGTTTATTCCTTCTGAAGTTCGTAACTAATTCCGTCTCCATGGTTTTCACTGTTGCTATTCTCCGCCCATTACCCGCCCATTTCTCCGCCCCCTTTTCAGCCACATCCCTTTCTATGTTCATTGTCGTCTCGCTAGATGTTTAAATAACCAACCGACTTTATCATCATCGTATTTCCGATGGCTTAAAAGCAGAGATTTTCATACCAAATTGAGGATACGTCTTCGACAATCAGCGCGATAGATTGGCCATTTGAGATAGGTGGCTTTCGTTTCAATTGAGCCGAGTTATTAATTCTATATTAATAATAATTAATCATACCTTCTTTCTTTAAGGACTGAACTGAATCGGCACTTACCGGTTTCCTCTGAAGGAGGAAGTTTCATGGTTATATCAAATTCATAAGTGGTCTACGGTCGTATGTATATCTTCGCCGGAGGCGATGACGACGGTAGGTTCTTGCAATTCTTGCAGTGAAGTGTCGACGTTCTCCTACATACAGCACCTGGTATTCACAAATGGTCACCCATCTGGTACTGACCGGGCTCAATGTTGCTTAACTTCGATGATGCAACGAAAACCGACGTGTCAACATGCCGTATATATTCTCTCTTTGAGAAAACGTTCATTTATTGCTAATCCTCTCAGAGGTGGCAGTGAGGTCAATGCTGTCCCCAATAACTTTTTTGAATTCCGTTTTTTCCTTTTTTGTTACCGTCACCATTCACTGTCTCGACTTTGTTCCCAACCCTCGCTTAGTCCCCTACACACCTTCAGAAAAATGTTCACCAATTTTATAAGGTTGTCGCTTGAGACAAGGCGTGAAGCATTCTCCGCTTCCTTCTCCTCCTCGTCCTTCTCATGTCCGTTTTACAAGCTGATATTCACCGGACGGCTTAAAAAAATTGTCTTCCAAAAGTAACCCAGGGGAGATGACGACGTTGGACTTTACAACTGGCATTCGGGCCAAAATCCAAGTATAGTATCTGTTCTTCAGATGCTCACTTCAAATTCTTGTTCTCTGTCAATAATGGAGAAATCCTTCACGACTGAGACAATTAAATTTTTTTTTTCCTTTTATCCACGTTTAAAAAACGATCCTGGTGTCTAACTCTATCCCGTGGGGAGTCAAAGTAAATAGGAACTCTTGCAGCTAAGTGTTGACATCCCCCAACATTCAGCACCGTGTATTCCCAAATTATTCACTCGTCTGGTACTGAGCAGACTTCAACGTGATTATGCCGTATCTCTGGTTAGGTCTTTATTTACCCTTCTTTCCCGCGTGTCCATCTTTATCACTTCGTTATTAATTGTCATTTGGCTTGATTTTTAAATAGCCACCGACTTAATTGTTATCTTATCTTCCATGGCTTTTTCGAATTCATTATTTTTTCACTTCCTCCAAGTTTACGCCCCTCCCCTCCACCGCGTACGCTTGTGACATTTTCACCAATTTTGTGAAGTTTATATAGAAATTCCCCTCGCTTCCTCTACCCATTTTCATTCTTGTGACATTGATTTTGTGGATTTTTCTTTCGTCCCCTTCACTGCCCCTTCACTATCGTAAGGTAACTCTCTCCGCTTTTAGCAATCAGTGGTCATTTTCTTCATTTCTGTAAAATTTTTGGGTTGGACTTTCCTTATCGTCTATTTTTTTTTAACAGTTTCACTATATATATATATATATATATATATATATATATATATATATATATATATATATATATATATATTTAAAAGTTGAAAGATTTAAGTTAAATTCTGTAGATTAAAATATATATAAAAATATATTCAAGTTAAGAATTTATTGCTAGAAAAGAATTATATTAATTTCCTTAATCCATGTATTTTCACTAATGGCTCATATCATCAGAGGAAATGAAATGCAATTAGCAAAATGTTCAGCAGTGAATAAACATATATTTTGCTTTACAGCACATATATTGAAAATGTTATTTAAAAGTTATTTAAATGGTGCTTAAAAGTTATAGAAAAAGGATGTCATACAACCTGGGCAGTCCAATATCAGAATGAGTTCAATAGTTTCCGGGATATTACTGCCAGGTCGAACGAGTAGAAATCTAATTTTATAAAGAACACACACACACAAACACACACACAAACACACACACATACACAAACACACACATATACACACATACACATATACACACATACACACATATACAACACACACATATATACACATACACACATACACATGCACACATACACATACACACATACACACACGTGCATATACACACATACACACATATACACACATACACACACATACAGACATACTCACACATACACATACACGCACATACACACATACACATACACACATACACACAAACACACACACATAAGACATACACACACATACACACACGCACATACACACACATACACACAAACACACACACATACATACATACAAACACACAAACACACACACACATAAGACATACACACACATAAGACATACACACACATACACACAAACACACACATACATACATACAAACACAAACACACACACACACGCATATAAAATTACTATTGATGTTTCACATCTAGCTATCGTACCATTCTTTAATTGTTTTTTTTCATGAAAAAGACAAAGCATGAAATCACTTGATGTAAGGACTCCCATCATCATCATCATCATCATCATCATCATCATCATCATCATCATCATCATCATCATCTCTCTCTCTTTCTCTCTTTATGTCTATCTATCTTTCTATATATATCAAATTATAGTCATTCAATAAATTTTAAAAAATTATGACGTGAAATGGTTGAATTTCAAATCAAAAGATTTTTTTATTATTCTATGCAAGACAAAGAATACATTTGAAATATTATAACTCCTTATCCTATAGGATATCAATATCTACTATCTCTTCAGAGGAGAAAATATTGCAAATAATTATAATGGTTTACATCTTATTTACTAAAGTCCATACCAGTATATTGTTAGATAATTTTATTCTGAAGAATATATATATATATATATATATATATTCTCTTCCCAGCGATCGAACCTTCCATTGACAGGGACGGGTTGTCCTAACATACACTTCACTATCCCAACCCATAGACGATGCGAATTCGAGTTCAAAGGCGGCGGGTAGCAGACAAACATCTGTCATAATAGATCGGCGTCAATTAATCGATTCCTACAAGCGACATCCACACACACACACACACACACACACACACACACACACACACACACACACACACACACTCAATTTTACTGACATTTATGCCTGTGGTTTTCTGATGAGGAGACCGTGCTTACCAAAAAAACTATGTATAATTATTCTACGTGACTTCATGTATCCACAAATAAAAAGCACGGATTTCCGAAACGATCGTACAGATAATTGACTTTGTTGTTGTTCCTTCTTATGAAACTGATTTTTAATTTAATTAAATTTTGATTTTTAAATTTTAAAAATTTTAAAACTTTTAAATTATAAATCACATTACTTAATATATATATATATATATATATATATATATATATATATATATATATATAATTATTATTGCTAAATTAATATTTTAATTTCTTATACATATATAAGCTCCACAATATGGTTATTATGTAATCGTATCGCCTGTCGCACAATTCGAACCCCGAATCCAAGTATTATGAGCGCGACAATCATGCTTTGAAATGCGAGAGAAATAAATCTTGTATTATTTCGTTGTAAACATAAGTGCTATGCTTCCAAAGAGGCAGATAACCTTGCATCGTGGCTAATTTATGAATCATCAAATTGTTTTTGAACACAAATGACTCAGCATTGTAGAGGTTAATAATTATTTTTAATACCTGCAGACACTAGTGTTTCATCCTTTCGGGAATCATCAGTTCAGGGTATCACGCTAACCGCCGGTCGGGAGATTCGAACCTGGCAATGAAGCCATCTCTGACTCCATTAGCAAGGAACAAACCCACATGGCCAGCGTTAACCGCGAGAAATACAGTTGAAATTTAAACATTTTACTTTTAAATGTCGAGACAGTGATAGTGATCTAATGATTATGACATCATGATCTGCGCGTGTAAGCTTAAGTGACCGACTTTTAACTTCAACTTACAGTGCTCAATAATAAGAACCGAGTTGTTAAAGGAGCTGAAATAATTATTACTATGATAATATATATATGTGTGTGTGTGTGTCTGTGTGTGTGTTTGTGTGTTTAGACCCAAAATTGGCGGAGGAGTTTGGTAGAGTTATCAAAGGTCAAATCGTTGAAATTTAACCCCTTGACAGGCAAATTTTTGGCCAAAATCCGATTAAAAAGAGTTTTCCAAATCTCAATATTCCTTATGTCAATTTTCGAGTCTCTAGACCGAAAATTGACAGAGTTATTTGGTAGAGAAATGCACACACACACACACACATTTTCACTTTATATATATATATATATATATATATATATATATATATATATATATATATATATATATATACAAACTGTAGCAATATCAATTTTTCTGATTGGTAAAGATCTTTAGATTGGGAAAGAGGATTTCCACAGAAGCAAGATGATAAATGGTAGTCATTGTCTAATTTTGTTAAGTTTTGTCAGGGGACTCTTGGAAAACCACAGGCATAAATGTGAGTAAAATTGAGCGTGTGTGTGTGTGTGTGTGTGTGTGTGTGTGTGGATGTCGCTTGTAGGAATCGATTAATTGACGCCGATCTATTATGACAGATGTTTGTCTGCTACCCGCCGCCTTTGAACTCGAATTCGCATCGTCTATGGGTTGGGATAGTGAAGTGTTTGTTAGGACAACCCGTCCCTGTCAATGGAAGGTTCGATCGCTGGGAAGAGAATTTAAGTCGCTTCTACATAAATATGCCAGTAAAAAAATCGCGAATTATAAGCACACAAGGGAGACAACCACAGCGAAGGATCAAAGTAATGAGTAAGAGGACTTGGTAAGTATATATATATATATATATATATATATATATATATATATATATATATATATGCATATATATATTTATGATGATTGCAACGTCTTGTCAGACGAGTGCCACTCCCTCAGACATTTAAAATCCATGAGCCCAAATGCCTGAGGGAGTATCTATACAAATATGATGTTACAGAGTCTTAGCTTTGTACGACAGCTAACCTCTCTCTCGGTTCAAAATGTTGACATTCAGAAACAAGCAAGAGCAAGATAGCCAGCAACAAATTAAACTGCAGATCAGCTTA
>NC_136505.1:92088567-92106067 GCF_053919585.1 Euprymna scolopes
TGAAAGCAATGTGGAACATAAAGTAAGCCAAAATGATATCAATAATAGTAGAAGCACGAGAAAAATAACAAAAAAAAAAACAAAAAAAAAAAACATGGGAGAAACAGGAATTAGAGAGAAGCAATAAGTAAAACAGTTGGAATCTTAAGGAAAATCCTAGAAGGCGGAAACCAACTCATATAAACTGCGAACATTAACTATTAAGTTGACAATAATGCTCTTGCTGCATTTTAAATTTTGATTTCAAATGATGTATTTTCAAATAAGTTTTCATTATAATACCTTTATTTTATACATCATTTTAAAGAGTTTTTTTTCGGTCTATCTAATCGTTTAAATTACAATCGTTATAAAACAATTATGCCTTCCTTTCAGAACGTTGAATACAAAATGATAAAGAAAGCCAACTGACACAATTTTCTTATTTCAATTCAAGCTAGGCCGCTGAAACAGATCGCGATATTAACGAAGTGTTTAGTGCTGGAACCACTACTGAACGCACAGCACAATGGTGGTTTAAGAAACTTTGTCGCGGCGGCGACGAGAGTCTTGAAGTTGATGATCGTACTGGTCGGCCATCGGATGTTGATAATGATCAATTAAGAACCTTAGCGTCACTCTTCAGTTAAGAACTAAATTATTAAGAAAACTAAAAAAAAGAAAAAAAAGAAAGAAAATTAAAAAACAATCAAGAACCTTAGCGTCACTCTTCAGAAAAAATGGAATGCCCTTGAGTTTATATATGCTCTGTTGTTATATTTAACAAATATTGAGCTTCTAAACAAAAAGGATTGGTATACACAAAGAGTGAAATATAACCGAAAAACATAGTCTACTAACTATATATATATATATATATATATATATTATACCTGTGTTTTCTCTCTTTACTGACTGCTATATAAGCCCAAGAACACTTTGTTGAGCTTTGTATTATCCCGATAAGTCTCCTCTTAAAGAATTGAATGTATTCTCTTCTTTTAACTCCCCCTCTCTCTCTCATATATATATATATATATATATATATATATATATATATATATATATATATATATAGAATAGAAGGTGAGTATATAAAAACGCGAGACAACCACAACTCTTCGCATAAGCCTGACGAATCCTAGCGTGGATGAAACGCAGAATAGTCTGTGTAGCTTAATCGCCATACATATTTTATAACTTACTATATATATATATATATATATATATATATATATATATATATATATATATATATATACATATATATATATATGTGTGTGTGTGTGTGTGCGTGTGTGTTGTGTGTGTGTTCTGTGTGTATGTGTGTGTCTGTGTGTCTCTGTGTGTTGTGTGTGTAGGTGTGTGTGTGTGTGCGTATACGGGCATAACTACATGGATATTGTCTCTCATTAGAATAATTTATTTTAGTATGTGATTGCGTCGGAGTGGGTTACGATGCGGTCACTCCGTCTAACGAGCAACAGGGTCAACCAGGTGGGATTGGCATGACGATTTTTGTGGGTGGGGATGGAGTCGACCACACCCCAGCGAAGAGCGGAGCTGATGAAGGGGGCGACGTGCGATGGTTGAGTGAATCTTTTTAACTAATCAGAAAAGTTACTTTGGAATGATCGCTCTCCAGTCTGATCCTTACAAGCGATAAGGGCAGAAACTGGTCGGAGAGAGAGAGAGAGAGAGAGAGAGAGAGAGAGAGAGAGAGAGAGAGAGAGAGAGGGAGAGAGAGAGAGGCAGAGAGAACACACACACACACACACACACACACACACACACACACACACACACACACACATATATATATATAAAAATTACATATAAAGAGAGAGACCATACTTCGTATGTATATCCGTCTATATCTATCCGTCGTGTGTGTGTATATATATATATATATATATATATATATATATATATATATATATATATATATATAAAGAGAGAGAAAGAACTAGTGTCTATAGGATAACAGTATGAAAACTTACTGATGATTCAATCAGTGTGTGTGTGTGTGTGTGTGTGCGTTTGCGTGTGTTATATTGAGATAAATAGATAGGAGAGAGATATGAGAAAGACAGGAAGAGAAAGAGGAATAATAGTGTGATATCTACCTATACGGCAGAAAGCGATGTAGATAGAGAGGGATTTGGATTTTAACGAAGGACTGAGTGAGAGAGAGAGATAGATAGATAGATAGAGAGAGAGAGAGAGAGAGAGAGAGAGAGAGAGAGAGAGAGAGAGAGAGAGAGAAAGAGTGAGAGAGTTAGAGAGAGAGAGCAAAGTCGAAAACAGAGTTCGAAGCAGAGCGGTACTATATACGGATAAAGAAATCAATATGAAAAAAATATATGGATGTTTATATCTTTTCTGTATTTATTTCATATGTGTTGACGTGTAGGAATACAAAAAGTCTACCTAAAAAAAATCAAAACAAAACACAATGTTTTCTTTTAAAGCCACATTATTTTCGACCGATCCTTCGGTCTTCTTCATACTTACATAATTAATTAACATTCACAAAAGTTAAAAGAGTCATTCAATTCATATTCATCTTTATTAGTTATTTTTAACAGGTGCCCAAATACCTATCATTTAATCATAAGAATATATATATATATATATATATATATATATATATATATATATATATATATATATATATATATATATATATGAATAAAATAAAGCAAGATATAAACGATGCTTTAGACGTTATGTGAATAAAAAGGAAAAACCTAAAAGAGTAAAAACAAAAATAAAATCAACGTTTCGTCCCTATTTCAAGGGACATCATCAGGATTTCTAGGCGAGGATGTACAGGAAGACGGTCATATATCACATGCGAAAGAGGAGAAGTTTAGTTCTCTTTCTGTTCTGGAGAGAAAATTTTTTTTACTTTTACTCTTTTAGGTTTTTCCTTTTTATTCACACACACACACACACACACACACACACACACACACACACACACACACACACACATATATATGTATATATATAATCACATAAATTAATATACGAAATATAAATTTATGTGTAAACTTTAAGTATTTACTCTAACAGTGCTCAATACGTAGGTAGAGGTAGGTAGTATGTTATAAAATATATATGCCAATTAAGCTACACAGAATATTCCACGTTTAACCCACGCTAGGATTCATCAGGTTTATGCTTGATGAATCCTAGCGTGGATGAATATTTTGTGTAGCTTAATTGCCATATATATTTTATAACTTACTATATATATATATATATATATATATATATATATATAATATTTTTATTTTATATGCAAATATTACATAGTCGCTACACTTAACATGCTAATGTTTCGGACAACGGACTGAAAGAAGTGAAATATATATTTTTTGGTTCATAAAAATAAAATATTAAATCATTAACTTTAACTTCTTTCATTTAAGAACCAGCTGTTTTGAATAGCGGATACACTTTATTTCTGTCGCCTGACGAGAATCTTTGTTTTATTTAATAAACAAATTGTCCGAAACATTAGCATGTTCAGTGTAGCGACTATGTAATATTTGTCTATATAAATAAAAAATATATATATTTTGCTCTTTATGTATATATGGTAAGTTATGAAAATACAGTTCCGTCAAAAAGAAAGTCCGCACTTGTAATTTTGTAAAAAATTGCAAATTTAAACTAAATTTAATGTAGCTGTTAAAACAACATATACCTCATTTAATTCGCCTTTTATTCCTCTATATTTTTACCTGTTTATATTTGACTTTTAATTGAAATATTCTAGCGTTCTCGCCAATTAAAAAAATACTTCAAATTGAGGAGACAAAAAGAAAGGCCGCAGCAACAAATTCGCTTAAAACCAGCTTAAATTATCGCCCCTTAATCAGTTTAAAATACAGGAAACAAAGCATCTCTAATCGTAATTGTTGTTATTCCAGGTTATACAACGTAACATTTAGTCCATACGCCACGACTTTCTTTTAATGATCGTCAAAAGCTCATTAATCTTCACCTTTCTGCTTTATCCAATCGAAAAAGCGGCCGCAGATTGACATGTGATGAGAAAACGGTACTAAAAACTGTGCAAAAGCCCCAAAACACCTGCAGTGTTCGTGGTGCCCCTAAATCTGGTCGTACTAGAGTTACTTCTAACAGGGAAGACAATGCTACCAAGATCCGCAGCCTAAGAAACAGATTTGAAACAGCTCCCCAAATCCAACAACAGTGCAATTTTGTTAAAAAGTGCTGTCTTTCTACTGTCAAGAACAGATGAAAGGAATTTAATTTGCGAGGATATGTTGCAAGACGCAAGCCAATGATTTCTGTAAAGAACAGAAAGCGCCGTTTGGACTTCGTCAGATGCAATTAAGATCATGACTCTTCATATTGGTCAAAAGTGCTTTTTAGCGACGAAAGCAAGTTCAATAGACTAGGCAGTGATGGTAGACAGTACATCCGCCAGAGGAAAGACGAAGAATTTAATCCTAGTTGCTCAGTTTAAACGCTTCAAGGTGATAGAGGCTCAGTTTTTGTGTGGGGCATTATTAGTACCAATGGCCCAGGGCCTATAGTTCGCTTGCAAGGTCGAATTAATTCGACCAAGTGCATTAATATGTTGACTGAGCATTTCCTACCCTATTTTGGTCGGAATTTTGATTATTATCCTATCTTTATGCAGGATAATGCTCCCATTCACACAGCTGGCAATGCCAAGAGGTTCCTGGAAAAGCATGATATTCTGTGTTTGGATTGGCCTGCACAATCTCCAGACATCGATCCTTCCGAAAACGTATGGCATTGCATCAAGCAACAGCTACGCAATGATAAAATTTCAAATTTGGAAAAACTTTGGACAAAAATTAAAGAAAAGTGGGATGCCCTTTCTCCGGAGTGTTGCTGCAGTCTAATTCAAGGAATTCCCAAAAGATTGCAGGCTGTCAAATTGCAGAAGGGCTATGCTACTAAATATTAACTAGTTCATTGTGTTCCTATTGTATTTGTGTTGCATTAACGTTCTAAAGTTCAATTTAAATAACAATTTTTCATTGTGCGGACTTTCTTTTCGCCTCCTCAATTTAAAGTTATTTTTTTTAAATTGACGTGAACACTAGAATATTTCAATTAAAAGTCAAATATGAAGAGGTAAAATTATAGAAAAATAAAAGGCCAATCAAATGAGGTAAAATTTGTTTAAACAGTTACATTAAATTTAGCTTAAATTTGCAGTTTTTGAAAAAGTGCGGACTTTCTTTTTGTCACCTGCGTATTTTAATTATAATTAAGCTACTCGGTGAATGGAATTTGTGAGACACTTCGCAATTCTCCACGAAGATGGAATGGTGACGCCTCTGTGTAGCTTGTCATGAACATATATTTATAACTTGCTACGTAGCACTGTAATATACCGAGCACTGTTGAATAAATACAAAAATCGATGCATAATGTATCACCTTATAATATTTTATGTAGATACATGAATATATACATATATTTATATATATATATATATATATATATATATATATATATATACATGAATATATGTATATACATGAATATATACATGAATACGTGAATATATATATATACATGAATATATACATGAATATATATATATATATATATATATATATATATATATATATATATATATATATATATAGAGAGAGAGAGAGAGAGAGAGAGAGAGAGAGAGAGAGAGGGAGACAGGGGGTATGTGTGAACATAGAAGTCATTGACATCGTTCTTCATAATTTATAAAAATCCTTTCATCATTTTTTATGCATTTCCGCTTCACTAAGAATAAGAAAACAACAACATGGCCGCCATCAGACCGTTTTGTAAAAAAAAAAAAAAAAAAATGAAAACAATGACGGGAATTACTGCGACGCACACGCACCGAAACGATTGTCTACACGTCTACACACACACACACATACATAGGCACATGTACACACATCAGCGCTCACAAATCTCGATTTTCCTCACTAATAAGGTAGGGTGCGATAGAAGATTAAAGATGAAAGAAGATCAAACTCTAAAAGGTACCAAAAGCGGGACTAAACCTGGACATATGCAATTTGATCTGCCAAATCTATATAAATTACGTATTAATATACCTCAAATAATAACATTTACTATTGTTGATATAGTTTCTAACTCTTAACCTGACGTCTATACGCAATGCTCCATTCCAGTCTTTCTCTGGGTTGTGATATTGGTGAAAACCAGCAAAACCTGGACAAGAGAATTTACGATCATGTATATATATATATATATATATATATATATATATATATATATATATATATGTTTTTAAGTGTCTGAGGGAGTGGCACTCGTCTGACAAGACGTTTCAATCATCATGTCTGTCTGTCTGTATGTATGTATGTATGTATGTCAGGTCATGTCATGTGCTACTGGTACCATGTAACCCAGTACTACCTGCCTCATGGTCGGGTCACCGGCGACTAAACTGGTTCCCCCACCAGACTTGTTTGGTGAGGAGGGCGGCTAGTCTCCCTGAAGGATTAAAAACAAGACCTTCCAAAGGGCGAATGAACTCTTTTTCTGGGTCAACGGCCAACTAGCACCGTGTGTATTTGTGTGTGTGTATATGTGTATTGGGGTGGAGAGGGCTCCCGTAAGCCGTGGTGAAGGCAACCTTTCTAGGAGAAGCAAATCTCTGATTTAAAAAACCATAACGCGGAAGACCATTACCCGCATTAAGCTGGTCTGCAGTTTAATTTGTTGCTGGCTATCTTGCTCTTGCTTGTTGCTGGATCTCAACATTTTGAACCGAGAGAGAAACTTAGCTGTCGTACAAAGCTAAGACTCTGTAACATCATATTTATATAGATACTCCCTCAGACATTTGGGCCCATCGATTTTAAATGTCTGAGGGAGTGGCACTCGTCTGACAAGACGTTGCAATCATCATGTATGTATGTATGTTTTTAAGTGTCTGAGTTTGTATGTATGTATGTATGTTTTTTTAAGTATATGAGGGAGTGGCGCTCGTCTGACAAGACGTTGCAATTATCATGTATGTATGTATGTATGTATGTATGTATGTATGCCTAAAACTTTCGACAGAGGCGACGAATTTTCACGTGATCAGTATCGTTTGGAAGCTCGACCTTTTAGGCGACAAATATCGAAAAATTGGCTAAAATATCAATTCCTTCACCCTCAACCCCCGGGGCAGTTTTCTACGAGGAAGGTCGATACTTTTGCATTGCCATTTTTGCAAGTCATCATATCGGTTAGAATGACTTTACTAATTTCAATGTTCCGAACTTCCGGTCGCCTCATGAAGGAGGGAGAAGACGTCAGGTTTATTTTCACTTTCTTTTTTCGCCTTCGCATCACGGGTTCGAGACTGCTTGTCTGCCTACTACCACTTTTTTTTGTTGCTCAACACACACCTCCAAACACTCGGGCAACGCCGGGCACTTAGGCTAGTTTTTCAATAAAATCTATTGATTGCCTGCTCTAAGTTGGGGACCCATCGCGATGCAGTGGGAGGAAGATTTACAAGCCTCCCCGCACTGACTTTGTTCACAATACATTGTAATCTACATTGCGCTGTAGCGTGAATTAAATTTTAAAAAGCAAAAATGTTAAGTACCATAGTTCAATCCTGTACATTTTTACATTACGTCCAACTCATCGTCCACATTCGACTTTTCAACTTTATAGATTTTCGAGTATAGTGACAAGGTCGGGTGTCTATTCTGAAAGCCCTTCTTAACATAAGAAGGTTGGGGTGTTTATTCCGAAAGCCGTTCTTAATATGGAGAGGTTGTGGGTATCTATTCCGAACGCCGTTCTTAACATAAGGAGGTTGGGGTGTTTATTCCGAAAGCCGTTCTTAACATGGGGAGGTTGTGGGTGTCGATTCCGAAAGCCGTTCTTAACATAAGGAGATTGGAGTGTTTATTCGGAAAGCCGTTCTTAACATGAGGAGGTTGTAGGTGTCTATTCCGAAGGCCGTTGTTATCATTGGGAAGTTGGGGGTGATTATTCGTTGTAAGCAGACCCGAAAACTTATAAAAGTTGACATTTCCAATGTGAACGGTGAGTTGGATTTAATTTTAAAAAATATCAAAACGATTTACCAAATTGACTTTTTTCGTTTAAAAATTAAATTATTTCGTTTTTGTTCATAAAATTTTATTTTTATAAAAAAAATCTTTCGTTTTTTTTTTTATATATAAAACATACGATTGTTGAATCTTATTCGTTCGCTTTTTTTTTTTAAATCATGCTTGTGCATCTGTTACCGTTTTGGGGGGGGGCGCAATAATAATTTAAAAAAATTGAAACGGAACGAAATTTAAATTTTCCTTCCATTTTTTACAACAACTGTAAAACAGAACATTTTATGCAAGTTTTACAGTGAAAAAAAAAAGTAAAAAAGAATGAAAGAAAAGGGCAAAAGAAAGGAAGCAAGGAATAAAAAAGTAAAAAAAAAGAAATAAACAAAGTTATACACTAAAAAACAAAAGAAAGATAAAGCGGATAAACAATTGCCATTTTTTACTTTCTTTCAACCTCTGCATTCACTTTTAAAATGACAACTTTTGTAAATTTTCGAGTATGCTGAAAACGAATATCATACTTAAATTTAGGGCAGACAAGTAGTTTTCTGGATACCAACACCATTTATTATCCAATATAATCGATTATTTTTTTCACGGGAGGCCATGTTTTTCCAACTGAAAAATATTAATGCGCATGCGTGTTATAAAATACCCCCTCCTCCTCATATTAAGAATGGCGAACGCCTCTGACAATTATTAAGTAATACATTGAAAATTTTTTTAATATCTAGAAAACTATTTGCTTGTTCAAAATTTGAATGTGATATTCGTTTTTAGCATACCCGAAAACCGTTAAATCGTCATTTTAAAGGCGGAAAGAAAGTAAAAATTTACCAAACAACTGACTAAAAACAATGAATAGAACAAAAAAAAAAAAAAAAATAAATAAAAACGAATACATAAATAAATAAATAAATAAAAATAAAGGAAGTAAAAAAAAATGAGCGCGAGAAAGAAAAAGGCAACGAAATAAATAAAAAAAAACAAAGAAAGAGAAAAATTCAGGAAGGAAAGAATAGAGAAGAAAAAAAGTTTGAATTTCTTCAATTTCCTTAACAACAACAACAACAACAACAACAACAACAACAAAAGGTCAATAAGGAATGTTTTTAAAAAATGGCTGCGGGTCAGTGGTTGCAACGAAATGGCGATGAGAGCCGATCAACATATTTGCTTTCGCACGAGAAGTCCTCATTATTTGATTTGGATATGAGGGAGTCACACGCCAGAGTCAAAAGGTTTCCCCTCCCTGGTGAACCGGCATCATCGTGCAAAAACGCCTTACTCTCCCGGAATCTCCCATTAAGAGATCCGCCATCTTGCATCAAGATTCACTACCCAAGAGCTTTACAAAAAAAAAAAAAAAAAAAAAAAAAAATGACTGAATATCTATTTATCTATCTGATAGAGTATAAATTGCTTCAAGTTGATCATTTCAAAAAATTTAGCGATAACACTATTCTTGCCCTGTGGTGTAGTTGGTTAACCCTAAACCTAACCCTAACCCCGACACAAACCCCAATAGCCCTCCGCAAATAGTCTAACATCAACTTAAACCGAATGAAAAATGCTTAGTAACATTAATATACAATTGAAGTGAAAATATTGTGCTCGTCAATTTTCAGATGCGTCGTAGCAGTTTAATTAGAAGCTTTGTCTGTCCGTTTTAGTCTGCCACGCTTCAGTTTTGTAATAACTGGCCGGTTTGTCTGTCGCGCTTTGGTGTTTAATATCATTCTCATCGTTATAAGATGGAAGGACGCATTATCTTTTAGGGACGTCCAAGGAGTTAGTAAAAAAGAAAAAGAAAGAACTAAATATGGCGCCTTATAGTACTATTCAGATTATTTAGATTACTGTTCTTATCTGGAGTCTTATTCCCGGAACGTTTCGGGGTAGCATGCTCTCGTTCTATCAGCCATGACCAGATAGAAATCGCATTTGTCTTCTTAATATTAGTCGCACGGAGGATTGAACCATCAACTTTAGAAAAGTTTTACTTCTACCCGGCCATGGCTGACGGAAAGAGAGCATGCTACTTCTGTGGATTAAATAAAGGGTTTTATTTCGAAATTCCGCGCAGATTCAGAAGTTCGACAGAAAGATTTCCGAATTCAACAAGATGCACCTGAAGAAGGTCGAAGATTACATCGGCCGAAACGTTGTGGAAATAATAGTAAAAAAATGCGAACAGTAATGTGAATAATCTAAAGACGTTGCACCCCTCTGCCTGTTCTACAAGTATTTTAATGGTGACTGTTCCAACGAACTACAAGCACTCGTACCTCCTCGACGTAAATACCCCCCGACAAACCCGACAAGCAGCAAAATCTCACCCCTTCACGGTAGAGATCCCTCGATGTATGAAAGTCTTCTACTCCAACAGTTTCTTCCCCAGAGCTGCTAGACTTTGGAACTCCCTTCTGGGTCCTTGCTTCCCCAACTGTACTGACATGCAGAAGTTCAAGAGTAATGTTAACAGACATCTTGCTGCTAAACTCCCTACATAGTATCTCTGCAACATGTCCTCGATATTAGCACCCTACATTAAAGTGGCAATGTGCCTTATTTGGCGTGAAAATGGAATAAAAAGAAAGAAAAAATAACGACTCCAGTTCTAGGTTGTCATATATGTGGTCATATAAGTGACCTGACATGACATTAAAGGATTCATTTTTTTATGGGGAACCGTGCACCTTACCCAAATAATGTTACCTTAAGTAATAGTACGAAGCTGGACACTCTACCAGGCAATAGAAATTCTTGTCCTGGAATCCAGTAAGACCAACAGACAACAAGAAAATCTATATATATAAAAGCGAAAATGACTGTATGTATGTTCGCTTTTTGTGTATGTCCAAGAAAGGCTTTTTTCAGAGAAGCGGTCGGTCGGTTCACAACTTCTTAAAACTTTTTATATCACATGTAAATCGTAATAGCTCAGAGTTAACAACGGAGCTCGCCTGTCTATTTAATTTGCTCGACTTCGAGAAGATAAATATTCAACAGTTTTCGCTCGCCGCATGTAGGTTAGGCCTTTTCCTATAATCTTTTCCCCTACCCCCAACGTATTGGGGGGGGGGGGGAAGCATTCCCGCACTAAATGAAATGCTACCCCGCAGTCAAAAGTTGACCTCATTAAGTCATTAAAACATGCACCTGCCAAATCCAAGTAATTAAATAAATTCAAAGGTGTTCCCGTTCGCATCTCGCGGTGGCCCAATGGTTAAAACCGGCGTGATCTTTTTTTTTCACGCTTTAATTTACAACTTTGCCTCAAGGGTTCGGGTTCGATCCTCATACTTACCCACCAAAACATTTTTTTTTATTTTAACCCCCCCCCCTCGGAGTTTCCACACACACCTCCAAACACCCGGGCAACGCCGGGTACCCCTCGCTAGTATATAATAAAACATATTTAAATGGTCAATTGAAGAGATGAAAAAAATCTTCCCAACTCTTTTACTAACTCAGCGTTTAAGAGGTGAAAGAGAACTTTCATGGAATATTCGAATATTTATGTATGTATATATATATATATATATATATATATATATATATATATATATATATGTATGTATATATATATATATGTATGTATATATATATATATATATATATATATATGTATGTATATATATATATATATATATATATATATATATATATATATATATATAGAGAGAGAGAGAGAGAGAGAGATCAAATGTTAGCCTAATGGAAGGAGTACCTTTTATTTATGAGGACTTCGACTGAAATAAAATTATGCAAAGAGAAACCGAACACCCTTTAAAGAAGGGAGGTTTTTGTGTCAGATATATAAACGTTTATGTAGAACTGAAACTGGGTTAAAGAGCCACCTACGTGCACACAACAGCAAAGCAGTTACCTGAAGAGATGGCAAATGTTTAATAAGTGTTTCCTTTTGAGATTAAATATGTTTTTAATTCTTTTTTCAAAGTGTTTTTAACATGTTTTATTAACTAGTTGCTCTTATTATAAGCTCTATCTCCTATTTGGTTTTATCGAGCTTTTATATCTCACATGAGATTACTTTATAAATATTAATTCTTTAATATTTATAATATACTTTAGTTTTACAATCTTGGATCATTTTGGTAAATTTAATTGTAATTTATATATATATATATATATATATATATATATATATATATATATATATATATATATATAAGTAAGTTATAAAATATATATGGCGATTAAGCTACACTGAATATTCCGCGTTTCATCCACTCTAGGACTCTTCAGGCTTATGCGCCAAAGCCTGAAGAGTCCTAGAGTGGAGGAAACGCGGAATATTCAGTGTAGCAATCGCCATATATATATATTTTATAACTTACTAACTAGCTCTACCTACGTATTGAGCACTTTTGAAGTAAATACTCAAAGTTTACGCATAAATCCATACTTTCGTATATTAATTTTATGTGAGTAAATGAAGTATATATATATATATATATATATATATATATATATATATATATATATATATATATATAACTCGCATTTAGGTAAAATGCATTTTCGTAAATAATTGGATTCAGTCAAAACATATCGCTAAAATCAAAACATATATATATATATATATATATATATATATATATATATATATATATATATATATATATATATATATATATATATATATATATATATATATAAGAAGGATGAAAATCCGACGAATATGAAATGAAAAGGAGAGGTCGAGAGACCTAAGCACTCGTCGAGTTCTTAAGTCTCTCCACCTCTGCTTCTAATCCGCGTAGTTTCGAAAGAAACACTTTCTCTCTCATCAAAGGGTGTATATATATATATATATATATATATATATATATATATATATATATATATATATATATATATATATATAATATATATATATATATATATATAGTGAGAGGGAGAAAGACAGGGAGAGAGAAAGAGAGGGGGAGATAGAGATCGATAGATAGATAATATACATAGAGACTGTTGGAAAGAGAGTTGTAGATGAAAAGGGATGAAGTACGTGGAATGCATGAGATAATGAAAAATCATAAAAGCAACCAATCGAACCTGTGACTTCTGCCATTTGTACACAGACTAATAATGTCGAAAAATTGACGACCGGAACTATAAAATCGGAATTTACTCTTGTAAAAACGGAATTAATGTTTCTAATCCATGCTTCCATCATTTCGGATCGACGGAATATAAAAAAAGAGATGACCCCCCCCTCCCCGCCCAAAATAAGTTTGTAAATCGAAATTCACTCCCCCCGAAAAGAACCCTAAAGAATTGATAGAGGCACTTGTTGTTATACTATTCTTACGGGGCAGAAAACGAGGGGGAGGTTAGAAACGGGGGTGGGGAGGGAGAAGAGCGGTTAAGAATGTTAACGGACGAACCCCGTTGCTGGTGACCGCTGACCCCAACAGCGAACACGCCAAGCTCAACACGAAATGGATGTCTGAATCTATCTGCAGATCTAAATTGAACAATGCAAGGTGGACTCGGGTTTAAACGGCCAGCGTTTGGGGTTAGATGGAGAGCCGTTATAAAAATGCAATACGGAAGAGTTTGTGAAATCGGGAACTAAGGCGAAGATGATGGGGAATAATTAAGCCAGAGTTTCCGGAGAAAAACTAACCGGTTGTACATTTGAATTGACAGATGCGCCCAAACATCTTCACAATCAATGATTGTTGGTAGTTCTGTCACGGTTTATATTTGAAGTAGCATTTTTAGATTTGTTGACACATCGTTAGGAGACGTACGTCCATCGATTAGTCGGTCCATTTGTCATGCTTAATGGTAAACAAGATTTTCGTCTGTCTGTCACGCTTAAGTTTGAAATAGCCTTTTTTTTTTTTTTAGATAGGTCTACGTTTTTCAATAAGATCTTTTCCTAGATCTGTCATGCTTAAGTTTGAAATTAAATCTTTAGGTGAGTCTATCTTTTTTCTATAATGAGTCCTGTGCCTTCATAAGTCTGCCAGGCCTAAACTTAAATAGCATTTTTAAATTCGTCTCGTTATTTTTCTTTTATCAGAACCACTGTTCGTTCATAGGTCTGACAAGCTTAAGTTTGAAATAGCAATTTTATATTAGTCTACGTTCTCTTATATCATTATCAGTTAATAGGTCTATTAAACTTAAGTTTGAAATGGCTTTGTTTTTTTGTTTTTTATTATATAGATAGGCCTATATTTTTTTTTCAATAAAAGATCTGGTCCATACCTAAGTCTTTCGCACTTAAGTTTAAGATTGCGTTTCTAAATGGATCTACATTTTTTTCTTTAATTGGTTCGATTCCTTCATAATTTTATCAGGTTTAAATTTAAATAGGGTTTTCATACGTCTGTCACCCCTAAGTTTGAAATGTCCTTTTAAAATATTTTTCCAGTTTGTCTATCAAATGTCTGGCACGTTGATAGATCTGTCAAGCTGAAGTTTGAAATAGTTTTAGATTGGTCAACGTTTCCTTATATAACGCCCGGTAAAGTCACAGGTCTGTCAAGCTTGAGTTCGAAATAGCAGTTGAAGATTTGTCTACGTTTCTCGATCTATTGGCTCAGACCGTTCATAGGTTTGCTATGCTTAAACCTGAAATGGCAGTTTTTGCTTTGCCTGTCATGCATAAGTTTGAAATTGCATTTTCAGACGAGTCTACGTCCTTTTTTAAAGGTCCCGGTCTTTTTATAGGTCTGCCAGGCTTTAGTTTTTAAACTGCATTTTCAAAAATGTCTAAGCGTCTTTATATAAAACATTCTGTTCGAACTATAATATTTTTTATACGTCCACTCATCTCTAAAAGAGGCTCTGTCGGCCTATTAAAAAAAAAAAAAAATGAAACGCGTTGATTGAATGGACACATTACCATTCTTGTGAATGGGATTCGTCTAATCAAAGCGATTAACTATTTTTATGCACTCATAGGTTTTCTGTTGGCAATTCTGAAATGCGGAATTGTGGAGACAAAAGAAACTGAAAATGGCGGTAATAATTCCGTTTGGTTTTCATCGGAAACTGAAAAAAGAAAATATTGCGAATAGATAAAAGATACGGAACAACATTTTATAGTTCGGAGAAAAATGCCATTCGATTCTTTCCTTGCCCCCCCTTCCTTTTATCCTTCCTACCCATGTGTGTGTGTGTGTGTGCATATATATATATATATATATATATATATATATATATATATATATATATATATATATATATATATATAAAATAAATTTAATTAACTTTCTTGGATTTACATTTTTGGATTTTACCGTCATTGGATAATTTACCTTTCACCAGACTATCCATTCAAGTGAAATCACCTTTTTCTTCATCATATTCCCTCTGCTTCACTTTTTGTTATCAAGTAAGATCTTTGACTTACTTGCAGTTTCATCAAATACTTTTGTACGCAAAATCCTATCCTGCATTTTGCTAATTCCTACCGTCTGATGAGAAGGAAAGTATTTCTTCGAAACTCCGCGGATTAAGGACTATCCATTTATTAAGTGTTTCCTTTTCAGATTAAATATGCTTTTAACTCTTTTCAAAGTGTTTTTAATATGTTTTATTAACTATTTGCTCTTATATATATATATATATATATATATATGTGTGTGTGTGTGTGTGTGTGTGTGTGTATGCGCGCGCGCGTGTCTGTGTGTGTGTTTTATTACTTCTACCTCGGGGTCTCTTTTGCTTAAATCCAGCACTTCAAACTATGGGTTTTCACACTCATTTGTAATAAAAAAAGAATTATTTTAACTTGAATACTCTGAAGAAATCGGCAGGATAATATTATTGTCTATAGAAACAATGTGTAATGATTTAAGCAACCCCCCCTAAAAAAACCCGAGGCTGAAATAATCAAAATATATTCAGATCTACTAAAGTATTGAGCACTTTCCCCCCTGTTTTTTTTTTACTATTATAATATAGAAATATATATGTATGTGTATGTGTGTATGTATGCGTGTATACATACATATCTATCTATCTATCTATTATATGAAAGTCACTTTGTGTGTATGTGTATGTATGTGTGCGTGTATGTGTGTGTGCATTCCTTCCTCATGGATTTCGAAACGGCTGAGCCTATCTTTTGCAAATTTCACACAAAATGATGTATATGCCTGGCAGTGTTCTTAGATATGTTTCGTACAGAAATTCATCCGACAAGTATCGAAAATCGAAAAGATCCGATCATAAAAATAGTTTTTCTTTCTTATAGATGAAAAAGAATTTTTACATGGTAATATTTTACGTTACAATGGCCAAGGGAGATAATTGTCAGCAAATCAAGGGGGTTTCAATTCTCAGAAAATCATCTTTACTAAAAATAAAAAACGGAACTCGCATCATCTGGAGATGTAGCTAAGTGGTTGAGTATTCGATTACAGATCGAAAGGTCCCTGTTCAACCCCGGGTGTACCTTACCTTTCATTGGTCCACTGACTTAATTTTAATCATTTCTTAATAATGAGTTCAATTTGCGATAAAATGAAAAAGTACTATTTAAAATTGCCGCAAATCATTTCTTCTTTTGAAAATTTTCAAACTAAACATTAATCAGAAGTGACATTTCCAAGCCATTCACCATACTGCCTAAATATCAGCTGACGTGATATTGTAAACAAACACAGACGGAATTTAATGAAAGACATTATCATTATTATTTTATTTTTGTTTTTTCTTTTTGCGAATTAGTCCACCAGGCAAATTATTCCTTGTAATATATAATATTAAATAGAGAATTAGATTCTATAACCATACATACCCAATCTGCTTAAATTAAAATATCCTGTTTAAGCGTATTGTACGACCGGACAACACCGGGCTTAAAGCTGGTATATATATATATATATATATATATATATATATATATATATATATATATATATATATATATATACTCGGGTTTTTTTTAATTAAAAAATAACAGACTAGTGAATTCAACGAGGTTGTGAGATAGTGCTCAATAAAAAGAGCTGATAATACTTGTTTATTGTTATATAAACATGTTTACATCCCGCTGCTACAAACAGCCACTTGTTTCATTGAACATTTGAATAGTCAAGTCGCTGCCTGATGATATCTGTTGTTTGATTGAAACAAATGGCTGTTTGTAGCAGCGAGATGTAAACATGTTTATATAACAATAAACAAGTATATATATATATATATATATATATATATATATATATATGACTACTTAATTTAATCACATAAATTAATATACGAAAGTATAATTTTATGCGTAGGTTTTAAGTATTTACTTCCACAGAGTTCAATACATAGGTCGAGCTAGTTAGTGAGTTATAAAAATATATATGGCATTTAAGCTACACAGAATATTCCACGTTTCATCCACGCTAGGATTCGTCATAAGCCTGACGGATCCTAGCGTG
>NC_136505.1:92108567-92116067 GCF_053919585.1 Euprymna scolopes
ACACACACACACACACACACACACACACACACACACACACACACACACACACACACACACACACACACACACACACACACACACACACACACACACACACACACACACACACACACACACACACACACACACACACACACACACACACACACACACACACACACACACACACACACACACACACACACACACACACACACACACACACACACACACACACACACACACACACACACACACACACACACACACACACACACACACACACACACACACACACACACACACACACACACACACACACACACACACACACACACACACACACACACACACACACACACACACACACACACACACACACACACACACACACACACACACACACACACACACACACACACACACACACACACACACACACACACACACACACACACACACACACACACACACACACACACACACAACCGCGCATACATATACACACACAGATAGATAGATAGATAGATAGATAGATAGATAGATAGTGGCAGGAGTGGATGGAAAACATAATACAATCGAATTAATCGACATGATGGCTTTTTAATATTTCGCCTTTATAATGAAAAGACTTCTTCAGAAATGAGTGAACATGTGCTTCTTCTTCTTCTTCTTCTTCTTCTTCTTCTCCAATATTTCCTCTTCTTCCTTTCAAACCATCCCATTCTGAACGATCTTACCGCATTACCATCTTATCTCCCCCCCCCTTCACTACCCCAGCCTACCCACACGCGATACTATTGCTCACCATCAACATGTCTTTATTTGCAATAACGACAAACGCCCATCCTCCCCAATTTTCCGCGATTTTCTTTCACGGCGCCTTAAACGACAACAAATAACATTTGGCTTTTATGGCCACCATATTGTCAGTGTCGAGCATGCGCAAACAGACTCGTGGGGGGACGGAAGGAGGTGGGGCCTCTCTGAGATCCTCAGTCGTAAATACGAACAAATGATGAAGCATTTCTATGACGTTAGTCTTAATGCAATTAAAATATTTTAACAGCCTCGATACAAAAACCAATAAAAAAGAAAAATATTTTGTGTAGTTAAATTGACATATATATTTTAATAAGTTATTACACATACATGCATACATGATGATTGCAACGTCTTGTCAGACGAGTGCCACTCCCTCAGACATTTAAAGTCCATGAGCCCAAAAATGACTTCTCTCACCACCGGATTATTTTTATAGACAAATCCCTGAGGGAGTATCTATACACAGATGATGTTACAGAGTCTTAGCTTTGTACGATAGCTAAGTCTCGCTCTCGGTTCAAAATGTTGAGATCCAGCAACAAGCAAGAGCAAGATAGCCAGCAACAAATTAAACTGCAGACCAGCTTAATGCGGGTACTGGTCTCCCGTTTTATGGTTTTTTAAATCAGAGATTTGCTTCTCCTAGAAAGGTTGCCTTCACCACGGCTTACAGGAGCCCTCTCCACCCCAATGCATACATACATACATACATACATACATACATACATACATACATGTAATAACTATGTAATAATCGTCACTTTTTGACAGAAAAAGACTATTTTTCCTTTGCTTTATTGTTGACTGGGTGCCCGACGTTGCCCGGGTGTTTGAAGGTGGGTGTTAAGAAAAAAAAAAGTGGTAGTAGGCAGGCAGGCAGGCTTGAACCCGTACGCAAAGGAGGAAAAGAACGTGAAAAAAAAAATGAAATCTTTGCCGTTGCGTCCATCGCCAAACTGGAAGTGGTGAGTGTTTAAATTAATGTTAGTCAATCGAAAAGAGGGGGTGACTTTCGAAAATATCGGCGAATAAAAGCGACCTCTCCTTGTAAAAAAGTGCCCAGTTGAGGGTGAATTGATGTTTGTAGCCAATTGTTCGGTATTTGTCGTCGATAAGATCGAGCTTCAAAATGATACCGATCTCGTGAAAATCCGCCGCCCCATTCGAATATTTTAGGCAGACATACATACATACATACATACATACATACATACATACATATATGCATACATACATACATACATACATACATAGATTTAAACAGACAGGTGATATTTATATAATAGATAATTTATCCATTTCCATGTACTTTTTAAACTATTCTTTTCTTTTTGTTACTTTATTTAATACGTTTTATAATTTGTTTTTATTTTATTTTTTATATTTTATACACACATACATATATACATGTGGAGATGTGATCAAGGTGTATTTTCTATCTTCTGTGAGAAGACCAACCCTGCTCTTATAAAGGCTGTTTGAGAGGTCACACTTTAGCTGAGATTGAGGGACGCCAACCGGTACTGCCTTACTGTGGACATTCACATGACGCTTCAGACCCTCACTTGATTTGCAGACCATAGAGTAAATAAAACATCGTCATACATACATACATACATACATACATACATGCATACATACATACATACATACATACATGCATGCATGCATGCATATATACATACACACACACATACACACATATATATATATATATAGTCATCCACATACAGTACTGTTTCGCTGTTTCACAGCTCATCAGTGCGGCTAGACAAGCAACTACCTCAAGCCAGAATAGAAACTCGATCCGAGCCTCTAACCGTTGCGCTAATCAGCTGCTGCTATGCGGGCAGTGAATTAACAATTAATTTCAATGATATAAATAAATTATAGTTTTAAAAAGTGGGGGATCACTTTTCTATATTAACTTAATGTAAAATAAACACCCACTTTATAGCCAAGGTGACCATAAAGTGGGTGCTAATTTTACGTTAAATTAATATAGAAAAGTGATCCCCACTTGTTTAAACAATAATGTGCGACATTACGGGTAAATGACACATAGCCCATTACACAGTTCAAATTACTATCTTTCCAATCAGTAGTCGCCGAGATTTCGAACTAATACAATTTACAAAAGGTAGTATATATATATATATATATATATATATATATATATATATATATATATATATATATATATAGGGTGAGCCCCCCAAAATCAAAACACTAGGATCGTTGGCCTTTTTTTCTCCGTTGATTGTAAAATGCTCAGAAAAACAATTGAATGTCCTCTGTTTTTTTTTTGGGGGGGGGGGGTTCAACCTGTATATACTAGCATGGGTGCCCAGCGTTGCCCGGGTGTTTGGAGGTGTGTTGAGAAAAAAAGTGATAGTAGGAGAGCAGGCTCGAACCCGTACCGCGAAGGAGGAAAAGAACGGGGGGAAAACGTGACGTCTTTGCTGTTACAACCACCTCCAAACCGAAAGTGACGTAGGTTAGACAATCGAAAAGAGAGGATGACTTTCGAAAATATGGGCGAAAATAGCGACCCGTCCCTATAGAAAAGTGCCCTGTTGAGGGTGAAGAAATAAATGTTTTTAGCCAAATTTTCGGTATTTGTTTTTTTTTTTTTGTATTTGTCGAGCTTCAAAACGATACTGATCTTGTGAAAATCCGCCGCCTCTGTCGAAAGTTTTAGGCAGACATGCAAACATACATACACTTATATATTGGTAGCTCAAATTTTCGACCCAAACCGATCAAAAAGCTTGCCCTATCTCTTTATCTAAAATTTCAGATGTTTAGGCCAGAAATTGTCTGAGTAATTTGGTAGAGACCGCACAGGTCAATTTTTTTTTAACTTTGACCTTTATTATGACCCCTTAACATTTATTGTTTTGGGCTCAAATCAAGTTATTAAGTTAGATCCAATGTCCAAGGAACCTATGTCTGAAATGTCAATTGTTTATACCGAAAATTGGCGGAGAAGTTTGGTAGAGTTCTCAAAGGTCAAATCCTTAATCTTTGACCCTTTAACAGTCAAATTTCTGCCCGAAAACGGATTACAAAGATGTTTCCAAATCTCCATACTCTGTATATCAAATTTCGAGTGTGTAGACTGAAAATTGACAGAGTTATTGTGTATGGAAATGTACACACACACACACACACACACACACACACACACACACACACACACACACACTTTCACTTTTATAGATATACACACGCACATATATATATATACATATATATATATATATATATATATATATATATATATATATATATATATATATATATATATACTCGTAGCCAAATTAAATATTGAAATGCTTATATATTTAGTGATATGGTAAGAAACTACATGAAATTTTGCAGGCTTTTTTAAAGATTATAATACTAGTCTATGGTTAAAACATTATGAAAATTGATAAAAATAACATATTTTTCAAACCAATAAAATATGCCTAAATTTGACTACATTTGTATGTATAGTGTCCTAGCAGGCCAGCTTTGATTGTGCTGTTTCTATTGTCTCCCCTGTGGCCTTGCCAGACCACTAATATATGGAGAGAGAGAGAGAGAGAGAGAGAGAGAGAGAGAGAGAGAGAGAGAGAGAGAGAGAGAGAGAGAGAGAGAATAAACAAATCATATGTTTATCGACGTTTAGATGTGTAACAGAATTGAAATGAATGTATTTTTGTTTTGTAATTTATTGAATGAGATTATATGCATTAATTATGAAAGGTGGTGTTTTCTATAGTGAGAGAGTTAACCTCAAATTATGTTTTTTTTAAATAGAAATTTACTTATTAATAGCGATACATTATAGAAGCTCCCACGTTGTTTAATTGTGCGTAAATGTGTGGTAAGCGCTGATTCAAGAAGTCTCCGTTGCGGTTTATTTGAAATAAATTTAACTATTTTTTCTTGTTTAAAGTCGAATGTATGATTATACTGCAATGAATGAGAGAATAGTGCATTCAGAGAATTGCTATTTTTTATATCGATTTTATGTTCATTGCATCTTTTCTCTAATCTATGTTGGGTTTCACCAACGTATATATGATGACAATTTTGATATTTCAGTTACACGTCCATATTTGAATTTTAACGGTAAAAAAACAAATAAAAATATTTACATATCCCTCAAAGTGTTGTCTTTATTTCAAGAGTTTCTCAAGATGGTTGATTTTACGAAAATAAATAAATCACCTTGAGAATGACTTGAAATAAAGCCGAAACGTCGATGAATGTATAAATAATTTTGGTTTTATGTTTTTAATTTCCATCACATTGAATCATCACAATAATTTTCATAGTATCTATCTATCTATCTATCTATCTATCTATCTATTGACTGCCTGGTTTATAGTTATATCTTTCTATTTCTTTCTGTTCTATTGATTTCGATCTAACAACTTCAGATGTGTCAATTAGCGGACGGGCTGGTCGCCGTGTCGTTAACGACACAATTGACTGACGCGACCCGCTAACAGCCGGACAAAAACCTCGGACGACAGGGTCTCAATTCGCGGGACTTCCGCACAAACCAGAATGCCGCACATCTCAAGCATTAAGGCTCTTCGGCAGGCTAAATGGAACGCCGGCGATGGAGTGGGACACGGAAAGGAAACAGCCCGAATGGAAATCCATCGATGAAAAGAAAAAGCTAATGGCTCAGCGGGGAGAGGGTGACAGTTGGGAGGGGTGGGGGAGGTCGAGGTAAGAAAAGGAGGAGGAAGAGCAGAGGAGGCGAGGGTTTGTGAATGCTAGTCACACACAACAGCGCAGACGAATGGACGGCCATTGAAAAAGGCGAAGAAATGAGCGAGAAAGAATTGGCGGGAAACTCAATATTGAGATTATTAAGATGGCGATGCGGCGGAAGCGAGTCGGGGGTATTAGAGGAGTTTTGCTTTATTTAATCTTTCCATATATATATATATATATATATATATATATACTAGTAGTTCAGCCCAGCTTTGCTCGGACCCTATGTACTGTCATAACCTTATGTGCATGTGTATGCATATATATATATATATATATATATATATATATATATATATATATATATATATATATAGTAATGTGATTGACAATTTAAAATTCAAATTAGAATTAAAAATTAAAAATCTGTTTCATAAGAAGGAACAACAACAAAGGCAATAATTTGTACGATCGTTTCGGAAACGGTGTTTTTATTGTGATACACATTAAGCCATGGACAATAATTTTGACATATAGTATTTTTTAAATAAAGTCTCCTCATCAGCAAAAATATTGGGTGGTTTTTTTTTTAATATATGTAAAAGACACCATAAATAAACCTAGCATTTTAAGTAAGGCAGATGTACCTGGAAAAAATTAAAATAAAAAGGAAAACATTTACTTGATAAGCAAATTAATATGGGTTGAGGATAAAAAATAAAAAGAGAATAAAATTATAAATCTGAATTTGGTTTAAATATAAGGTTGTAATACTATATTTTTAATAAAAGTTAAGAATTATATATATATATTTATTTACCTTTTAATTCTTCGCCTTTTGAAAACCGTAATTATCGTCAAAGCATTCATTTGGATGTTGATTGTAGCTTATAAACGCATGAAATGTTGAATTTTCAAAAGAGAACGTCAATGGAAAATTTTTATATCGGTTAGAATATGTTTGTTAACGCTTAATTTAAAATGAAGCAAATATTTTAAGAAGGGGAGATAATCTTATTTCTCTAATTAAATAATCAAAGGGAGAAAATTAGTGTTTGTTCTATTTATATTATAATCTATTTTGAACTTATTGAATTTAGTATTTAATAATTTATTTATTTATTGAAATTAATAAATATAGTATAGGTTATGATTAAATATATATTTAAATAATATACAATACTGGTACATATATCAGATACACTAATATTAATAATAATATTGATTATCAAAATTTTTATTAATAACGGTATCAAGTTAAACTATAATTTCAAGATTGAATATTAATTATTAACATTTTTAATGACTTATGGTGGTTTATATTTTTCAAATTTAAACCAACGTTTATGACTGAATGAGGATATAAGCTCCTCTCTTGAATTTAGGAGGGTGGTTCTATTTTTGATACCGTCATATTTTAAAATCTTTAGGGTCTCCTGTGTACAAAGTGCACAGAATCTATATCCTGGTGTATATCCTTTATATGATCCTATTATTTGCTATTTCAAATTGAATGAAATATTCTTATCTTTGAGTCGCAAAATATGCTTGGATAGAGTGGTTTGGTTCAACAGGGAGTGGTTTTTAAAGGAATGCTTATGGGTTGAAATTCTATGCTTAATAAGTCCAGATGTGGAACCAAAGTAGATTGCGTCTTGTTTAATGTAATTAGTTTCAGGTAGATTAGGGGTTGCATTGGTATGTGGTGGTTTGGTCTGTATTTTATTGGTAGATTGGTTAAAGTTGGTGTAGTTATTTAATCGGGTGGTCGAGTTATGGTTGCTGTTAAATTCTTAAATTCATTTAAATTTGGGGTTTGTGATACTGTGCAGCTATAGACTACATTGGTTTTATTTTGCATGAGCCTTGTAGAGGGCATCTATTTTTTCTTCTACATTTACAACCTGCTATATTTTGTATATTTGTATTTTGTACCTTATTAATTTTTTTATTGTTAGAACTAATTATTTTTTG
>NC_136505.1:92121067-92141067 GCF_053919585.1 Euprymna scolopes
TCGCTAGTAATCTACATAGTATTTTACAAGAAAATTAATATATCTATAATATAAAACTGAATGTGTGTGTGTGTGTGTGTGTGTGTGTGTGTGTGTGTGTGTGAACGGTGGTTCATTAAAATTGTGAGGCCTGCGTTCGCGCCTGGTCCACAAAGTATGGAAATAAAAAAATTTAAAATTAAAAAAAATAGTTTACAAGTGTTTTTGATATAGATGTACATAAGAATACTTTGATAAGTATGTTTTAACTTAAATAGGGATGGTATAATAAAATTGTGGGGTCTGCGTTCGCGCCTGGCCTCCATAGAATGGAAATAGGCACAAACTTTAATAAAGGCTTTTCATATCTATCTGCGTAAGTATACTTTGATAATTATGTTTCAGTTTGAAGAAATATGGTATAATAAAATTATGGGGTGTTCGTTCGCACCTGACCTCCATAAAATGGAAATATGTCACAAAGTTTAACAAGTTTTTTTTTAATATAGATCCACAGAATATTGTGACAAGTGTTTTAGTGTGAACAGGTATGGTATAATAAATTATGGGGTTTATCTATTTTATTTTTACTTTCATCATATTTTGCTTTGGTTTTGATACCCTCAAATTCGAAGCTATCTTTTTACAACCCTTCCTTTTCATAATCTATCACACTTTCATAAATCGGGGTTCATTTTCTGTAAGCTGTTTTTTGAATCCAGTCAACGACGTGTACTTTTGCTAGTATATATATATATATATATATATATATATATATATATATATAAACACACACAAGGGCCGTTCAAAATGTAAGGCCTCCTGTTTTTTAACCCAAATTTAAACGTCTAAGAGCTACGAAGACAGAATTGGTACAATTTATATGAATGATATTTTCTAAGAGAGAATATAATAACTATAAATTTTATGAATTCATTTGTCAGTTCTAGAATGTTGCGAAATACCTAGGTATAAGGAATTTTTATGGCCCCTTTTTCTATAAGATCTTTTAATGAACTGGCAAATAAATTCATATATACCAATATGTATTTGATTTTGTCTAAATTTCATATATATATATATATATATATATATATATATATATCATATATATATATATATATATATATATATATATATATATATATATATATATATATATATATATATATTGATAGTCGGCAGTTCCACCGATCGTATTTGATTTTGTCTAAATTTCATATATATATATATATATATATATATATATATATATATATATATATATATATATATACATAATATGCGTTTTATTTTTTTATTACCGTATCTTTCTGTTAAGTTACATTATTGTTTCAGCTACCCGTGAAGATCAGTGGTTTGTACCAGCGAGAAATTGATGGCAAACGGCTATTGCGATAACGCTAATTCATTTGCAACGGTTTTCGACTCAAGTGGGGAGTACAGGAAATTTGGGGAGACTTGTTGTATACCTGCCGTTTTGTAAATCAAATTAAATTTTATATAAGTAATGCACATATATATAATATATATATATATATATATATATATATATATTATATATATATATATATATATATATATATTTATATGTATATGTGTGTGTGTGTGTGTGTGTGTGTGTGCGTGTGTAAATTTCTAATATATTAAAAGTTTATAGGAGGTTTACGTTTGCTAGTGTACATTTAATGTATTGATCGGTTTGTTGTGTGTGACGAATTATAATCACGTAGACGCACCTTTATTCATGACATATTTTCGTTTGCGAGCTCCTCCCCAGCAATTAGCGAAAACTTAGCCACGTTATCGTTACCGCCCCTTTTGTGTTGATTGACAGGCTAGACAGGTGAGAACTGAAAGTGCGCGTCAATTAATTTCTGCATTCTCTTTTACTCTCTGCTCTTCTATTTCGCCTTTTGTTTCTTCCTTTCTTTCTTTTCTTTCTCTTTTTCTTCCGCCCTATCCATCTCACTAGCTCTGTCTCTCTTTCGCTCTTAACGTTGTTTAGTCATAATTCTATTACAACTGTATATAGTATTCTCTCTCTCTCTGTCTCTCTCTCTCTCTCTCTCTCTCTCTCTCTCTCTCTCTCTCTCTTTAGTTCTGATGATGCAAGGTTTGCCATGATATTATTCGGACAATCTCGTGTGCGCTTTGAACAATTATATATTTCTTTGCCGGAATGAGGTCTGGCCTGGCTCGGTCCTATGAGTTGCACCTTTATAGGCATTATGTATCATTTTGCATTTTTATTCTTATATTTAACAGTTTTGTCAACACATTTCTTGATCAAACAAACGAATTCGATCAATGGATGACCAAACGAGTCATTAATTTTATTTATTACGGATGATTATCCTCATATTTTCTTAGTTGTTTCACGACGTTTCGGCCAACTATTCCTCGGGCCTTCGTCAGACCTTAAATAATTTGGTACGGAACCGATTATGGAAGATAAAAAAATAAACATGAATGTATAAGACCAAAAATTTCAACCTTCATCGCCCTTCGGGGCCCGTGACGCAGTTGATAGTTACGTTGAATCTCTATGGTTCCAGGTGAGAATTGTCTGAAGATAGCGGTTTCAATCCTACCCAAAGCCGGCCAGAGGCTTACTTAGCCAAAACGTGGTGAGACGGCAACAACTACGGAAGGCAGTAATTGCAATGAATGCAGTCAGGAGATTCAGAGTTCCTACCCCGTCGCAGTTACCACCTGACGAAGGCCAGAGGAATAGTTGGCCGAAACGTCATATAACAACTAAGAAAAGATGAGGATAATAGTCCGCAATAAATAAATAAATAAATAAATAATACTCATTTGAATAATAAATTCCAATTAAATAATACAAACGAGTCATGTTTTTCTGTATTCCTAATATATATATATATATATATATATATATATATATATATATATATATATATATATATATATATATATATAATAGTTTTATTTATATAGACAAATATTACATAGTCGCTACAGTCATTTTATTGAACACTCTTAATAACCTCGTTTTAATTCATAAGTTTTATCTCCTGAATACCTTTAACTTGGTATATATATATATATATATATATATATATATATATATATATATATATATATATATATATATATATATATATATAATATAAAGCTGAACTTCTGTGTGTGTGTATGTGTTTGGTCACAAATAGGCTCCTATATGGTTGACTATTTCAAAAAACTGATTACCTATAATGATAGAAGATGTATCGAGGATCAGGAATGGGTATGTTTGATCTGGCAGAACGGTGGTTCATAAAAATTGTGGGGTCTGTGTTCGTGTTCACGCCTGGTCCACAAAGTATGGAAATTAAAAATGACAAACGTTTACAAGGGTTTTTGATATACATGTACATAATAATAATTTGGTAAGTATGTTTCAACTTAAATAGGAATGGTATAATAAAATTGTGGGGTCTGCGTTTGCGCCTGTACTCCATGGAAATATGACACAAACTTTAACAAAGACTTCATATCTATTTGCGTAAGTATACTTTGATAATTATGTTTCAGTTTGAAGAAATATGGTATAATAAAATTATTGGGTGTTCGTTCGCGCCTGACCTCCATAGAATGTAAATATGTCACAAAGTTTAACAAGTTTTTTTTTTTAAAAGGGTGAGGGTCCACAATAACACCTTAACTTTAATCTTAATTCACGTTAGCATTTTGTTTTTTGAGTTGAATGATATGGTGTCGAATAGATTCACCTCATAAATTCACGTTCTTATCAAAGTGAAAGCTAAAAAAAAACAAAAAGTCGGAACTTAATACAATTCTCGACACAAATTGCACGTGGAACTCTTTCGAAAATAGATAAATAGATAAATAATAAAAAATAAGAACGCTACTTGTTATCGTGTCAAAAGAAGGAAAAAATCCTGCTCACGTGATTACGTGTCTTTTTAAAAACATTTACATAACCTTCTTATCTTTATTTATATATCTGTTTAAGCTTTTATTTGTCAGCGTACTAGAAGGAATTCAGTTGATTACAACCCTTTCTGCGTGTTCTTTACATTATAATACAACCCTGAATCCGACGGCGCAATACTACACCGTTCAATACTGTAAAACTGAAACGAAGCTGTTCTGCTTGAAAAGGGCGCGATTTTCTCCTTATTAATATTTATATCGATTCTTTGCTTTAAAAAAACTAAAGTAATTACGTGTTTACTTTTTTAATATCCCGTTTTGCTGTTTCGGATTATTTTACTAAAGTAAGTAAAGCTTCATTATTTTTCAAAACTGTTTTTGTTTCTTTGTTTTTCGATATTTCGTTGATATTATTTAGTAAGAGAAAAGCCAACAAACGACTACCCGAAAAAATAAATATACAAGAAATAAATGTTACCATAATCAATAAAAGTTCAGTTCATGTTTTTTTTTGTTTTGAAATAGTTCTTAATGCTCTTTACTTGAAATAATTTCAGCGAACCGAAATTAAAACGAAATTTGAGGCGATAACTATTAAATTAATTTTTATATAAACTACACATGCCATAATCAAATATTCCTCAAGCACAAAATAACGGAAAACATTAAAATATGTTTATAAATATCCCTTACGTTGACGGAACTCTCTTAAATTGTTAACACAGAATGCTAAGGTGCCCATCCTTCAAATTGAAAACGGGCCTCTCCATTTCAAAGTCGCTGCCGTTTTGATTTTTTTTAACCGGTTCGTGAAATAAAAAAAATATTTTTACAAACTACTTAAAAATGCAAACCAATGAACTTTTCTACCATAAAAGTAACTTTTATTGACTATGATAACATTTATTTCTTGTATATTTATATTATTATATATATAACATTTTCTCTTTGTAAGGAAACATCATTTTGTTGGTCACTCTTGGCTACGAATGGAACCAAAGTTGATATAAAAATATATTTTCGCGAAAATTATATTTACTTTCATCATATTTTGCGTAGGGTAAAATTTTTGAGTATCAAAACCTATCTCCTTACAACCCCCTCCTTTTTATAAACTATCATACTTTCATCAATCACAGTCCATTTTCTGTAGGCTGTTTTTGAACCCAGTCAACGACGGGTAGTTCTACTAGTATATATATATATATATATATATATATATATATATATATATATATATATATATATATATGTGTATATATATATATATATATATATGTGTGTGTGTGTGTGTGTGTGTGTGTGTGTGTGTGTGTGGAAGTTAAAGGAAGATAATAAAATAAATTCTTTAAGAGGAGACTTATCGGGATAATACAAAGCTCAATAAAATTGTATTGGAGCTTGTTTAGAAGTAAACAACATAAAGGTATAAAAACTATATATATATATATATATATATATATAAATATATATATATACATATATATATAAATATATATATAAATATAAACATATATATATAAATATATATATATATATAAATATATATATAAATATATATACATATATATATAAATATATATATATATAAATATATATACATATATATATAAATATATATATATATGAATATATATATACATATATATATATATATATATATATATATATAGAGAGAGAGAGAGAGAGAGATAGAGAGATAGATAGATTTATTCATTTATTGATTCATCTTGACAGCCACTGTTTCGTAGCGCAGAATCATTAATTTAGTTATTACGTCAATAAATGTATCTATTCTGCCCTCAAAAGTAATAGCAATCCCTTATAAAAAAACAAAAAAAAAAAAAACGAAATGTATTTGAGCATGAATACAAAATCCGAAAAGAACTAACTAGAAAAATCTAAAATTTATTTATGAGTGACCACACCTCTTGAAAAAGCCCGCATAATACGGGCGAAACGTCGAGCGTCCGGTCTTCCGCTTCCTTTTCACATCATATATATATATATATATATATATATATATATATATATATATATATATATATATGATTGTTGAGCTGGATTAAATCTGATGATATGAAATAAAATGGAGGTGGAAGGACCTGGATACTCAACGTTTCGACCATCCCTCTTGAAGAAGCCCGCATAAATCGGGCGAAACGTTGAGTGTCCAGGTCCTTCCACCTACATTTTATTTCATATATATATATATATATATATATATATATATATATATATATATATACCCGCGTATCAAATTATTAAAGGCTTTACATTTTTTTGAATATTTAAGGAACGAGTGAATAAAAATGCATGAAACTTTGAGAAATTGCTTACATTGGCCTTTTGGCCAAGATCAAAGTGTAGTATATGTTCTTCAGATGTTGCACTTCCATTTCTTGTTCTCTTTCGGTGGAGGAGCAGTCTTTCACGACTGAGATAATTTTTTTTATTTTTGTACCTTTTCTCCACGTTAAAAAATGACCCTGGTGTCTAACTCTTTCCCGTGGGGAGGCATTGTAAAATAGGTACAATACTATTCAGCTACTCCAGTTTGAAAATAAAAGTATTTAAAGCAGTATTAGCGAAACTTTTCCTGGACTTACACATCTATATATGTCCTTTTCATAACATTTCAAGGCGTAGGTAAAACCTTTACTGTTATATTTCGATTGACTAATAATTAAACAAAAACTTTAACAAAACATAATGTATTTTTGTAGTTTTATTTCTATATCTTTAGTCTTTAATGTGGCCTGTTTTTGTTTTTCATGTATATCGTACCTCACTTCCGCCATTAGATCTTTCTCATTTTTTAAAGTTTTTGGTTTATTGCAACATTAAATCAAATTTAGTCGGTTTTATGACGTGTAAAATAAATAATGTTTATGTGCGATTTAAACTCTGATTCTTCTTCAATAGTAGAGTAAAAATTACGGTAAATTAATTTCATCTTACAAGTTTTTACTTGTATTTTTTGTTATGGGTGTCGAAAATTAACGTCATACCTAGCACGTGCATAGACGTATGCGACGATGCGTGTGTGCGGACGGGTGGATACACATACACACATACACATACACGCATATGAAACTCTGTGGACTGTTCGGTAGATCTTGCTTGCTTACTTGAATCTTGTAAATTTTGGTTTAAGTTTCGATTATAGCTGATGAGACCCTAGTCATATTTTTATTTTGTTTTTTTGAAATCATTACTATATATTGGGTACAGTATAATATGAAATAATCGATAGATAATTGACTCTAAAATAATAAATACGAAATCTGCATGAATTAAAATATTATATTTAAGCGTATTCTATAATCAGGCAACGCTGCATATACTTTTAATATGTTTCCATTACGCCATTTTGAATTTTATTAAAGGTATATGCAGCTTCTCTTCCAATTTTCGGATTTTAATCATGTCAAATCACACTTCATTTCTATTTGACGGATTGATTGTTGAAAAGTCAACTGAATTAAAGGAATAAATTATAAGATGGTAAACATCATGAATTTTGGAATATAGGTTTTTGTCATTTATTCTCTCTCTCTCTCTCTCTCTCTATATATATATATATATGTATAGATATATGTGTGTGTGTGTGTGTGCGTGTGAACATGTGTGTGTATGCATATATGTGTGTATATATGTATATGTTCTTATATACACCAATCCTTATTTAAGAAGCTTAATGTAATTACAGAGCATATAATGACTAAATGACAACAGTAATAAATTGTAAGATTGTCAACATCATGAAATTTGGATTATAGACTTTTGTCAATTATTCATTATATATTTATATATATATATATATATATATATTCATTATATATATATATATATATATATATATATATATATATATATATATATATATATATATGTCAGGTCATGTCATGTGCTACTGGTACCATGTAACCCAGTACTACCTACCTCATGGTCGGGTCACCGGCGACTAAACTGGTTCCCCCACCAGACTTGTTTGGTGAGGAGGGCGGCTAGTCTCCCTGAAGGATTAAAAACAAGACCTTCCAAAGGGCGAATGAACTCTTTTTCTGGGTCAACGGCCAACTAGCACCGTGTATATTTGCGTCTGTGTATATGTGTATTGGGGTGGAGAGGGCTCCCGTAAGCCGTGGTGAAGGCAACCTTTCTAGGAGAAGCAAATCTCTGATTTAAAAAACCATAAAGCGGGAGACCAGTACCCGCATTAAGCTGGTCTGCAGTTTAATTTGTTGCTGGCTATCTTGCTCTTGCTTGTTGCTGGATCTTAACATTTTGAACCGAGAGAGAGACTTAGCTGTCGTACAAAGCTAAGACTCTGTAACATCATATTTGTATAGGTACTCCCTCAGACATTTGGGCTCATGAATTTTAAATGTCTGAGGGAGTGGCACTCGTCTGACAAGACGTTGCAATCATCATATATATATATATATATATATATATATATATATATATATATATATATATATATTACAACACAATAACAATTATATAAATAAATATTATACTCTTTGCATGTCTTATTAATTCTCTTCAGATATGTGATAGACTTCGCTTTGTTAAATTCCTGAATTCACCGGATACGTTTGCTTCCTTGGCTGACTCTCAATTTGACAAATTTCCTTTACTGTTCGATGATTTGTTTTCAAACCCACAGAATTTGAAGCGAAGGCGTTTCTTTTGCTAATTTATTTTTCATTAATTGTTATTTCATTTTTACGAGTCATAATACTAAATTCTAGTTCTTGCAAATTATCTCTTGACACTGCAAATCGCTAGAATTAATTAAAATAAATATTAATCTGAAATTGAAAATTGGGACTTAATTGCTTTCATGCTTACTCGCTATACAAATTATTTCATATGATAATACGTATTTGACATAAAGTATTTTACAATACCTCTTTTATATTTAATATCCAGACTTACTATATATATATATATATATATATATATATATATATATATATATATATATATATATATATATGATTAGTCGTTTTGGAAAAAGAAATCCATCAGAGTGCTCAATTAAAAGGAAAATCCGAAATATAAGTGCGTCTTTATATTTTTATATTTTGTGTACAGAAAGTTGTTAGATGAGACAAGTCATTGGTACCGTCGGTTTCAAGCCCGATAATTAGGACCGTTTAAGATCTCCTTATCAAGCTCTCTTCAGCCAATATTCGTCTCTTATATATCATATCCTATATCCTATATCGAATATTGGCTCCTATGTATCATATCCTATATCGAATATTGGCACAAGAGAGCTTGATAAGGATTTCGTCAACGGTCCTAATTATCGGGCTTGAAACCGACAGTACCAATGACTTGTTTCATCCAACAACTTTCTGTACACAATATATATATATATATATATATATATATATATATATATATATATATATACATACATATATATATATATATATATATATATATATATATAATCAATATACTAGATTGAGCAAATTAAAAATATCTAGTTTTTTATATTTAAATTTCATTCAGAAAAATATAATTTTACAAAACAGAAATTTATTATTTGAGCAAAGAATACAATATTTTATAAAGGAGAATGTCTTTCTACGGATCTTGCACCACTACAAAATGAGACAGAATAGATCTAAAATCCCCCATTCTTAAAGGATTATTGCCTGTTACTCTGGATGCTACATCGAACAGAGTAGGAATTTACATTCAATGGCGAAACCTTCTACCAATCTGGAACCTAATACTTTTTTTTTTTTACACAGTGATCACCACTTATCAAGGCCCGGAAGCCACTCAGGGATAAGGGTTATTGCAAGTACATTACGTTAGTGTGGAGATTTGATGAAGTGTTTAATTAGGGGGGGCGGTTCATTAGGAATTTGTTAACATTGGACTTGAAAAATCCAAGTTGTAGTCATGAGGGAAGCAGGCAGACGGAACAGAGTTCCACAGGCGTGCAGTTCTAAGAAAGAAGCTTTACTATCTTCCCATTCTATTCAAGGATTATTATTCTCTTTGAATACCAAAATCTCATATCTTTTTTTTTGTTTTTGTTTCAATCCTTATTTTCTTTTTCTATGTCCCTTAAAAAGATTTAATATTTAATACATTTTCTATGTATGTGCTGAATAGACAAAAATATTTTGCTAATGACTTTCCTCTGAGGAGATGAGCCTACATTGAAATCTCATGGACTAAGGAAATTATTTTGAATATTGTATTCTTTGGTATAATAATAATTATATGTTTTGAAAAATAATATTTTTCTAAATGAAAATTAAATAAAAAAACTGGAACTTTTTTTATTTGCTCTATCTAGTATATTGCGCAATTTTATTTGGTTGGAATTGTCTTATATAAAAATATTACTCCCCTCAAAAATATTTTGTAAGCCATGAAACCACAAGATTTATTAATCTGTGATCTAATTCATCTCATTATTCTGATATATATATATGTTATTCAATGAATTCAATTATTTATAGGAATATATATATATATATATATATATATATGTATATATATATGTTATTTAATGAATTCAGTTATTTATATGACTATATATCTATATATGTATATATATATGTTATTTAATGAATTCAGTTATTTATATGACTATATATATATATATATATATGTATATATATATGTTATTTAATGAATTCAGTTATTTATATGACTATATATATATATATATATATGTATATATATATGTTATTTAATGAATTCAGTTATTTATATGACTATATATATATATATATATATATATATATATATATATGTTATTTAATGAATTCAGTTATTTATATGACTATATATATATATATATATATATATATATATATATGTATATATATATATGTTCGTATAAATAATCGAATATATATATATGTTATTCAATGAATTCAATTATTTATAGGAATATATATATATATATATATATATATATATATATATATATATATGTTCGTATAAATAATCGAATTCATTTAAAACGTATCGCAAAAAACAAAAATAAAAAAAACCAAGAAACAAAAACGAAACAAATCAATAGCATCTACGTAAATCGCGATATATCCAAAGCAGTCGTGCGGGATGGTCTAGTGGTTGATGTTTAGGTTACTTACCATGGTGTCCCGATTACGAATCTCACTAGATTCAGCTACACTGATGAGTCGTAGACGACGAAATACGTGTTAGTTGATAATTATAATTTAAAAACAATATATATATATATATATATATATATATATATATATATATATATATATATATATATAGGTGCTATTAGCTATATATACATGCTTATATATATATATACATATATAAACATGTATATATATGTGTATGTATGCGCGTGTGTATTCAGTTATCATCAAAAACAAAACATCTTAGTATATAATTTCATAACATCAATATTAATAATAATATAATATATATAATAATGATGATCATGATGATGATGATGATGATAAAAATATAGACAACAACAACGACAACAACACCAGTAGCAGCAGCTGATTTTAACGATTCACTACCTGGGATATTCAGGTGTTTATATTTCGACGTAACTTATATTTACTATATGTGACTTTATACTCTTCATAATCGGAGACTTCCGACTTATATATATATATATATATATATATATATATATATATATATATATATATATATATATATATATATATATGTGTGTGTGTGTGTGTGTGTGTGTGTGTGTGTGTACATATATCATACAATTAATTCTATGTAGGATGCGTAGTACGAAAGTATCGACTCGATATTATATAGTTTGAAATTGGTAAAATGAAGCGCTTAAATAAAATAACGTCCAAATAAATAACATTTGAAATAGTAAGTTGTTTATATTCATTGCGAACTTTACACACAAAAACACACATAAATAAAACACTTTATATAAACATTGTAAAGCGTCTCCTTCCAATATTTACATAATTTTTATTTATTTACGAACCCTACACAAGTACTGATCGCATTTGAGATCATATTGACATCTTAATATCCCAGGTACTGGAATCATGTGAACCATATACTTGAACTTAATCAATATACATGTGTTCGGGCATATATATATATATATATATATATATATATATATATATATATATATATATATATATATATAATGATGATGATGATATATATATATATACATGTGTTCGGGTATATATATATATATATATATATATAATGATGATGATGATATATATATATATATACATGTGTTCGGGTATATATATATATATATATATATATATATATATATATATATATAATGATGATGATGATATATATATATATACATGTGTTCGGGTATATATATATATATATATATATATATATATATCATCATCATCATTATTATATATATATATATATATATATATATATATATATATATATATATATACATATATATACCCGAACACATGTATATATATATATATCATCATCATTATATATATATATATATATATATATATATATATATATATATATATACATATATATATATATAAGAGCAAATAGTTAATAAAACATGTTAAAAACACTTTGAAAAAGAGTTAAAAGCATATTTAATCTGAAAAGGAAACACTAGATAAGTGGATAGTCCTTAATCCGCGGTGTTTCGAAGAAATACTTTCCTTCTCATCAGAGGGAGGGTAAGAAATTAGCAAAACGCGGGATCGGATTTTGCATACAAAAGTATTTGATGAAACTGCAAGTAAGTAAAAAATCTTACTTGATAACAAAAAGTAAAGCAGAGGGAATATGGTGAAGAAAAAAGTGATTTCATGTGAATGGATAGTCTGGTGAAAGGTAAAGTATCCAATTCTCTGATGAGAAGGAAAGTATTTCTTCGAAACTCCGCGGATTAAGGACTATCCATTTATTATGTGTTTCCTTTTCAGATTAAATATGTTTTTAACTTTTTTTTCAAAGTGTTTTTTAACATGTTTTATTAACTATTTGCTCTTATTATAAACTCTATCTCCTATTTGGTTTATCGAGCTTTTACATCTGGTTGAAATATTAATTCTTTAATATTTATAATATACTTTAGTTTTACCATCTTGGATTATTTTGGTAAATTTAATTGTAATTTTTATTTTATATATATATATATATATATATATATATATATATATATATATATATATATATATATATATATATATATATAGTGTGTGTGTGGTGGACAAATGTTTGTTTGAAATAGACATTTGTGGAGGTTATTTACGAGCGCCGCTCCCGTGTGTCAATGAGTAGACTTGCCGTCTGTCAACTCGATGGTCATAGGTTGAATCCTCGGCTTGGGAGAGGTGCTAGTCTGGCCGCGCTGATGAGTTAATACGCTTAAATATGATATTTTAATTGATGCAGATTTCATATTTATTGTTATATTGGACCCAATATATAGTAACGATTTAAAATTGACCTGTGCGCCACCACCGAAAATAGAAACCAAAACGTTTAACTTATGATTTACTTTTTTCTTTGATGTTAATGCCTGAGTTATGAAGACATTTTTGCTGCAAGGCTAAATATTAAAATGTTAACCAATAGCTACTACGTTAGGTATGCATATTCGTAATGCCGTCGTTCGACCTTCACCTGGCAAATTTCATTTTTTTTTCACAATTTTGTACCGATTTACCCCAGCTAAAACCCAAATCTAAAGTTTCGCATTGGTCCGAATACTCTATATATAAAGTTTCATGTATGTGGACCAAAAACTGACAGAGGAGTTTCGTCGGTAAAAGAGGTTTGTGTTTACTATACCCTTTTCACGCAAATATTATGCAAGTATAAATCATGTAGAATATCTGCATGAATATAATTACACGTAATAGTTAACTAAAGATGATCATCCCATAAGAAAGCCGAAAAAATAAATAGGGAATTAATTAAAATGGATTTTTAAAAGAATATGCAAATTAGCTAGATCTTTTGCAAATGAATGTAATTCCACGACCCATATATAACAAAGTTGTATTTTCTTTTTAAATAAATAGAAAAAAAGGTTTTTAATATGAATATCAATACACAACCACCTCCCCTCAAATTCATAAGAGTAAAAATATGTATGTGTGTGTTTATGTGAAAATATGTTTATTTAATTATATTTCACTTTTTATTTATGCAAGTCCTATAATTTATGAAGCTCAGTTAAACTACGGAGCATATATAAATAAATGACAAAAGTCTATATTCAAAATTTCAAGACGTTGACTATCTAACCGTTTATTTCTGTAAGTACGTTGAGATGCACGATTCTTGACAGCACCTGTTTCATAGCACCGACTCTTTCATGTAATTATTATGCTAATTTTTTAATTTATTCGGCCCCTTAACTCATTAGAAGAAAAAAAAATTAAATTCAGAAAAAAAAAAAATAAATAAAAATAAAAGGAGATGGACATGATTACAAAATCTGAAATTGAAACAGAAGTTGCAATTATTCATCGATTTATTCCGCCATATTTTGAATTTTTTAATTGAATTCGACCCTCCCATATTTTTATTGCCATTCAAATCGATAAAATCGTCCAGTTTTCAATCAAATCGATTAATTGTCTGCTTTAGTTGATGAGCCACCATGATGCACTGGAAGGAAGCTTCATATGCCTACCCCCCACAGTAACTTACTCTATAATACGTTTTAGTGTACATTGCACTGTAGAGAATCTACTGTTGATTTTATAAAATTACTTGTATACAATGGCTTAAATTAATGTTTATAACGCAAAAGTCAAGTACCATGTTTCAATTGTTCCCTAAACAGAACTATTCATTTCGAACGCGCCTCTGTCTTATCAAAGAACCTACTGTTGCTTTTATTCGCCGGGCCTTGCTTGTGCAGCGATGAAACTTCACAAATGCACTTGTGATGTTAGGCTGTGTAAAAGTGTTTACCTGGGTCAAAATCCGACCTTTTTTTTATCCAGATTTGTTCGATTATCGATTTTCGATACCTATCAAACGAATTCGGATACTAAACCTATGTAAAAACACTTCCAGACATATCAAGTACATTCATTTGAAATTCCTCCCCAAATCAGTCCAGCCGTTTTAGAGTCCATAGGGAACGAACTCACACACACATGCAGACAAAATGAATTTTATACAGCAGTTGAGATTCTTGAGACAACCATGAAGCCACTTAATGTAAAAGGCTAACAAGAACGAAATATGATTATCTCAAAGACCCGAGATGCCTATTGAAAAGACTTAAGTTGTAGATAGAAGGGAAACAGTCAGCAGGAAAAGAGTTCCACCAGATTGCATTTCTTGGCTAAGAAGCTACCGGAATAAGAAGTTGTATTACAGTGAGGTATTAAAGCAGTAAATTGATGGAGACCACTAGACCAACGAATCAACCCAGCTGAAACAAAGGAAGCAGAGAAGAGATCAGACAATTCTAAAGGACACATTCCATAATAATATTCATATAAAAGACTGAGACTAGCAGCATCACGTCTGTGAGAGAGATGTTGGAGTGAAAAATAAAGGGTGGTGCCAATTAAATTGCAGATACGTTTCAGCAATTTATCAAGAACCTTTAAAATGGAACACATATTCACCAGCCCAAAATATAACAACAGTATTTCATACATGGTCTGATAGGAGGTTTGTAGAGATAGAGAATAGCCTCACGTGCGAGAAAGTGCTTAGAGCGGTAAAGAGAACCGAGTTTACTAGACGTAGAAAGAGCAATGGATTTAATATATGAACTCCAAGAAAGATTTGATGAGAAAGAAAGCCCAAGAAGTTTTAGGGTCGATTTCTTATTGAGAGTAGCCATCCATAAGAGTCTCAGCAAGAAAAGGAACACGCCTACGATTGAAAGACAATAACTGAGTCTTTAAAGAATTAAACGAAACAAGCCATTTCTTACTTCAATCCATCAGTGAACCCTTACACAGTCTAACATAACAAGTGCACTTGAGAAGTTTTATCACCGCACAAGCAGTAAAGTCAGGCAAATAAAATCAACAGTAAGTTCTTTGATATGACAGGAACGCGTTCAAAATGAATGTTTCTATTTAGAGCACAATTGAGGCATGATACTTGATTTTTCATTTTAAACTTGAATTCAAGCCATTATCACCGCACAAGCAGTAAAAGTCAGGCAAATAAAACCAACAGTAAGTTCTTTGATATGACAGGAACGCGTTCGAAATGAATGTTTCTATTTAGAGCACAATTGAGGCATGATACTTGACTTTTCATTTTAAACTTGAATTCAAGCCATTATCACCGCACAAGCAGTAAAAGTCAGGCAAATAAAATCAACAGTAAGTTCTTTGATATGACAGGAACGTGTTCGAAATGAATGTTTCTATTTAGAGCACAATTGAGGCATGATACTTGACTTTTCATTTTAAACTTGAATTCAAGCCATTATCACCGCACAAGCAGTAAAAGTCAGGCAAATAAAATCAACAGTAAGTTCTTTGATATGACAGGAACGCGTTCGAAATGAATGTTTCTATTTAGAGCACAATTGAGGCATGATACTTGACTTTTCATTTTAAACTTGAATTCAAGCCATTATCACCGCACAAGCAGTAAAAGTCAGGCAAATAAAATCAACAGTAAGTTCTTTGATATGACAGGAACGCGTTCGAAATGAATGTTTCTATTTAGAGCACAATTGAGGCATGATACTTGACTTTTCATTTTAAACTTGAATTCAAGCCATTATCACCGCACAAGCAGTAAAAGTCAGGCAAATAAAATCAACAGTAAGTTCTTTGATATGACAGGAACGTGTTCGAAATGAATGTTTCTATTTAGAGCACAATTGAGGCATGATACTTGACTTTTCATTTTAAACTTGAATTCAAGCCATTATCACCGCACAAGCAGTAAAAGTCAGGCAAATAAAATCAACAGTAAGTTCTTTGATATGACAGGAACGCGTTCGAAATGAATGTTTCTATTTAGAGCACAATTGAGGCATGATACTTGACTTTTCATTTTAAACTTGAATTCAAGCCATTATCACCGCACAAGCAGTAAAAGTCAGGCAAATAAAATCAACAGTAAGTTCTTTGATATGACAGGAACGCGTTCGAAATGAATGTTTCTATTTAGAGCACAATTGAGGCATGATACTTGACTTTTCATTTTAAACTTGAATTCAAGCCATTATCACCGCACAAGCAATAAAAGTCAGGCAAATAAAATCAACAGTAAGTTCTTTGTTATGACAAGGACGCGTTCAAAATGAATGTTTCTATTTAGAGCACAATTGAAGCATGATACTTGACGTTTGCAAATTAAACTAAAATGCAAGCCATTATATGTAAAAATAATTTTATAAAATTAACGGTAGGTTCTCTACAGTGCAATGTAATCGAAAATATATTGTGGACCAAGTCATTGCGAGAGGCACGTGAAGCTTACTCCTGGTGGGCCGCGATGAGTTCAAGACTAGGGCATGCAATCAATCGATTTGATTGAAGACAATAAAACTATGGGAGTGTGAAACATTCGTTGGTCATCATTTAATCCCGGCGAAGGTCTGGTCTCTCAACTAGTATAAAATAGGTGTGTGTTAGTGTGCGTGTTTTTGAGTGTATCTTAATAAACGCATGTGTTGAAGTAGAAAAATAAAATATTTATGAGATATTTTGTTATCTACTTATGCCTCTAAATCATCTATGGAGAACGGTATGAAATATATAAAAACAAAACAAAACCAAAAAGAATGTCATAAAATAAATAATTTTTCTTTTGCTTTCAAAACAGGTGAATATTTACTTTTATTGCACAGAAAAAAACAAACAAACAAACAAACAAACAAAAAAACTAAGCAAACAAACAGCTCTTCTCTCAACTGTAAAAGATATCTTTTCGTTGAGAAACAACGCTCCCATTCCAATGCTGGTGAAAGTTGTATAGACCTGACTATCGAATAACGTTCAGAGGGAACATCAATTAGAACAAATACATTTAAGGCATTGCCAAGACTGCTGCAAAGAAGGTAGCCCCCCCCTCTACCGCACTAGAAAGTTACTTACACCTGAAAGTATCCTGTATCTCTATAAGGCCACCATTCACCCATGTATGGAATATTGTTGTCAAATTTGGGCTGGTGCATCTGCTACCAGTCTGTTCCCCTTAGAAAGGATTCAAAAGAGAGTCACCAACCAAATAAGCCCCGCACTGTCAGCTAGGCTTCAACCTCTGTCCCATCGACGAAATATTGCATTCCTCTGCCTATTTTACAACTATTCTAATTGCAAGTGCTCCGACGAACTACAAGTCCTTGTGCCCCCCTCGACGTAAATACCCCCGAAAAACCCGACAATCAGCAAAATCCCACCCCTACACAGTAGACATCCCTAGATGTCGGAAAGCCTTCTACTATAACAGTTTCTTATCTTGGGCTGCTACTTTGAAATTCCCTGCTTCCCTGACTGTACTGATATGCAGAAGTTCAAGTTTAATGTAAACAGAAATCTTGCTGCTCAACTCCCTACATAGTATCCCTGAAAAGTATGTTCTAGATAGTAAAGCCCTACATCAAAGTAGTACTCTACCTTGTTTAGGGTGAAAATGCAATAATAATAATAATAATAATAATAATAATAATAATAATAATAATAATAATAGTAACATAATAATAATATTAATAATGATAATAATAATAATAATAATAGTAACATAATAATATTAATAATGATAATAATAATAATAAATAATAATATTATTATTAATAATAATGATGGTAATATTAATAATAATAATGATGATAAAAAATAATAATATTAAAATAATAACAATAATATTAATAATGATAATATTAATAATAATGATGATGATACTAATAATGATAATGATAATAATAATGATAATGATAATAATATTAATAATAATAATCATAATTATAATAATATTATTAATGATAATAATGATATTATTATTATTATTATTATTATTATTATCATTATTATTAATAATAGTAACGATAATAATAATAGTAATAATAATAGTAATAATAATAATTATAATAATATTATTATTATTAATAATAATAATAATAATGACATTATTATTATTATTATTATTATTAATAATAATAATAATAATAAAAAAAAAAAAAAAAAAAAAAAAAGAATCAGCCGAAAGGATTCAATATTGAACACTGCCTCTCGCAAACCAGAGAATTATTGCCGAGAAAAAAAAAAAAAAAAAAAGAAACGCATAGGTTGATTCAATCTTCGTTCACCCCCTTTTTTATTATGTGTGTATGTGTGTGTGTGTGTGTGTGTGTGTGTGTGTGTGTGTGTGTGTGTGTAAATCAGAGTGGCTGAATCTAGCGAGATTCGATATCAGGATTCCAGGGGCACAAGGTTAGGCTTCTAACTATAGAGTTCCGATTTCGAATCTCGCTAGATTCAACCACTCTGATGAGTCGTGAACATCTTGGAATAAAAAGTTGCCGAAAATAAAAACCCGAGGCTTTGTCGTTCTTGGAGAGAATTTTCATTTCAGCTTTTCTTAAAAACAAGACCCAAGGTGGATCAGATATGTTTCCCGATTGGCCAGACGTTGTACCCCAAATATGTGTTATCCGTGTTTGTGTTTTAAAGGTGTTTTTGTATATTATTGTCTCGTCACGGACTGTATTTAAATGCACATACACACACAACGAACTTTCGATAGACGACCACGCGTATATACACACACGTATTTACCCTCACATACACTACCATCGGTAGACCATAATAGAAACTCACAAATATATACAAGCCCACAGCATTAGACTGATATAATTTAGGACAGTAGGATCTGCCTTCCGGATAAGATCCAGAAGTAGTATCTGTTCTGATGCTACACGTAAGTCAATTTGTCCTTGGTCGATGTAAGGCAAACTCTTCTATACTAAGGCAATTTTTATTTTTGTCTACTTTGAGAGTGCTCCTTTTTAGAGATCTGGTTTTCCCTCACATTAAAAACGACCTTGCGTCACATATTGCCCTCGTGGGGAAGCAATTTAATACCAATATAATTTAGGATAATCTTAGAGTGATCTCCTCTTCCGATATAAATAGCAGAAACAA
>NC_136505.1:92143567-92158567 GCF_053919585.1 Euprymna scolopes
GTCTATGGTGGAAACTCTAATTTGTATGCCATATCGAGTTGCAAACTCGCTTACATATATATATATATATATGTATATATATGTGTGTACGTGTGTGTATATATATACATGCATACATACACACACACATATATATAATAATTTATATAATATGTATATATATAAAATAATTTATATATATATATATATATATATATATATATGAAATGATTAAATATATATATGAAATGATTAAATATATATATGAAATGAATAAATTGTCGCCATAGAAAAGACGGCATGCTTCCATTTTTGTTTGATGAAAACCGTTTTTACAGTTTTTGTTGCCGACACTCATTAATTGGCTAGTTCTGTATATATTCCAAGAGCGATAAGAGCCTTCTATCATGTTAGAAAGTGACATAATGTTTAACAAACGAAATCGGAGATGAGCCACTGTATAACTCATGCTCTTGACCTATCCAGGTTATGACAACAGGACACCTGTCAACACCCTCAAAATGCATCGCTGGATTGCCACGAATAACAGGTACGTGCCCAGAGTGATGAAAACCAAGTTTCCGGCCATGGTTATTGTCTTTGGTGTGGTTTGCAATGGGCGCCACATAATGCTACCTCACATCTTCGGTTTGAAAGTCAACACCAAAGTATACCTGGATGTGTTGAAGCGTGTGGTGATCCCCTGGTGCAATCAAGTTGCTTATGGCAAGCTCTGGGTGTGGCAGCAGGACTCGGCGCCGGCTCATAACTCTAAAGAGACACAACCTTGGCGTCAGAAGGAGTGCTACGACTTTGTACCTTTCTCTCGCCGGCCCTCATCCTTCCCCGACTTGAATCCGTTGGAATAATTTGTTTGAAAATCACTAACATGACCTCGTACGACATAAAAGCCAGCCTGATCGCCGCCATCCGCTGAGTATTTGCCGAGCTCTCGCCAGTTCTTGTGGAAAAGGCATGCTCCCTGTTTCGAGCCCGTATCGAGGCGGTGTTTGAGGCTGAAGGCAGCTACATTGAATAGATGTAAGCTCTACTACATAATCAAGTTAACTAAATTGATTTTTTCAATAATAGTTTTAAAATAAAGTCTTAGTGTTGTTTTTTTAAGGCCGACAACTTTATCGCTCCAATCTATCTATCTATCTATCTATCTATCTATCTATCTATCTATCTACCTACTTACCTATATAATAAATGAACGACAAAAGTCTATATTCCAAAGTTTATGATGTTGACCATCTTACAATTTATTCCTTTAATTCAGTTGACGTTTACAATTCTTGACTGTATTGTTTCGTAGCACAAAATCAATCACTTAATTATTATATCAATCAGTGAATCTATTTTGATCTATAATCATCAGAAGAAATAGCAACAATCAATCCATCAAAAAGAGATAAAGTTTGGTTTGACATGATTAAAAATCCGAAAATTGGAAGAGAAGCTGTAAATATCTTATAATATTACATTACACTATTTTGAACACACACACAACCATGTGTGTGTGTATATATGTATATATTAAAAACTGCATATAAGTTCAGGCAAACATTGGTACCGTCGGTTTCAAGCCTAACATAAGGGGGACAGTTAATGGTAAATAATGTTAAGCTCTCGTCAGCCATATTGTTTTCTTGAACAGAAAATATTTTGTATTCGTTTCGCTATATTTTGTAACCAACACCAGTGCTCGGCTCGAAATATCCAGATGAAACATATAAAAGAATTAAAAACCATAACATTGAAAATTATTTTCTGTAAGCATACGTGGGATAACTTGTGAATATATATATATATATATATATATATATATATATATATATATATATATATATATATATAATTATCTTTATTATTATATTGAATTAGCTCTAGGATATTTACCTATCGAGCTTATTATATATCTAAATTACAACGAGCACTTTCTCTTTCCTGTATTTTAATTAAACTAGTAATTTCACTGTTACATTGAAATACACTCAGCTCTTTAGACTATTGTTCTAATCGCCTTTAAATATATATATATATATATATATATATATATATATATATATATATATATATAACTACTTAATTTACTCACATAAAATTAATGTACGAAAGTATAGATTTATGCGTAAACTTTAAGTATTTACTTTAAAAGTGCTCAATACGTAGGTAGAGCTAGTTAGTAATTTAGTAAGTTATATATACATATTACATATTATATATATATTATATATATATATATTATATACATTTTATAACTTACTATATATATATGTGTATATATATATATATATATATATATATATATATATATATATATATATATATATATATATATTCAAACAAATATTATTAAATGCAACGGAGACACTTTACTTTATGTTTTTTTTAATTTTTCGATTTTCCGTATAATCCATCCAAAATATTATTTGTTTACGTTCAAAATAAAAAAAAATTGGCAGTTCCTAAAAAAACATCTGGTCTTCAAGGTGAAGACGCTAATTTTAATATCGTTTAAGAAATCAACAACAAAAACTATATATATATATATATATATATATATATATATATATATATATATATATATATATATATATATATATTCTGGCGTGATTATGCCGTATACTATATATACATACATATATTACATAGAAAAATGCGAGCATGAAAAGTAATATGGTTAAGATTAAACTTAGAAAAGTAAAATGGCTAGTTGTTAAAACTGAAAAAGAAAAAGACAAAAAATTCTAGTAAAAGATATAATAAATTTATAACTTAAAATATTGCAGCATTAAGAATTTACAAATAATGTTAAATTGAATCAAAATAAATTCTTAATGCTGCAATATTTTGAGTTATAAATTTATTATATTTTTTACTGGAATATCTTGTCCTTTTCTTTTCAAGTTTATACAACTAGTCCTTTTACTTTTCTAAGTTTAATCTTAGCTATATTACTTTTCATGCTCGCATTTTTCTATGTAATCCATGACTTTTCCATGCTTTGCTTTGAAATAATATTTTCTTTTTGTGTTCAATATCATACGTATTGTAAAAAAATATATAAAATGCCATAAAAGTGTCATAAAATTTGTAACCAATTAAAACGTCAAAGTTAAAAAGTTTCTATGGTAACCAGAAGCCAATCGGAAGAAACCGTCTCTCACGTTCCTTACTTATTCAGAAGACTTTTGAACACCAGAAATTTTATTATAACATTTGTTTTACTGAACGAAAATTGAAAGTTTCTGTTTCAGAATATATCTGAGAAGGTTACCTATGACCTGTAAAAATTGTTTGAAATTTGGTCGCAAAATGAGTGAGCGGTAAATATTTAAAGCAGTTATAAATGAGTAAAACTAACACTTAAACACATATTCAAACATGGTAGTGTTTGAATATATGTTTAAGTGCTAGTTAAAATATATATGATGGACTCTCCAGTCGATTTCGACGTATGAGCTTCCGCCACAAGAATTAGGTTGCTCGGAAATCCACACACGACTTGTTTATAGTGCTGAAGGCATTGTGTAGAACCAACCACAGTTTTTAGTATTACTGCTTTGTCGGTGCAGACGACTGCCAAAGGACAGAGTATACAGTAGACCGCAGGTTTTTACAAATGAGTACACTACTGGGCAGCGGCGGGTAGCAATAGCTAGTACTTAATATATATTATTCTGTTATTAGTTTAAACACGTATTCTACACAAATAATAATGACTGCCTCCCAAGTTGTGGACCATACTTACCTAGCCACCAAGCCTTTTACAGGTATAGCCTTATGAGTTTCCTTCTAGATACATGTCTTAATGAAGAATGGGGGTGCATCTCTCCCAGTTAATTATGCGCCCCCAGATACCAACCTGGAAATTTCAACGACTCGGCGCTGTATTTACCCGTAGCTACCGAGAGTAAAGAAGGCCGATGCACATGACAGCGTGACGTCATTATCAGATTCACTTGTAGGGATATGATCTAGGCTATCAGCAGCAGTTTCGTCTAGTTTTCAGTTTGCTGTCTAACATGGTGTATTCTTGCGTTGTTACAAATTGCCGGGGAAATTATCCAAAAGGCCCCAAAGTACATATATTTTCTTATCCTAAACTTTCTCAATTTGGATACGTGCCATTAGAAGGGAAAATTTTATTCCAACCAAATATAGTAAAGTAAGTGATGTCATTTGTTAATAATTAAACGTGTATTGAATTAGAACTGTATTCAAGTACTTTTATAACGCTTGATAACATTGTTAATATAAATTAAAGTACTTTCATAACGTTTGATAACATTGTTAATATAAATTAAAGAAACAATACTATTTATTGCTAATACAGCAACTATTATGTTGATATCTTTAACTGTTTATTTTCTTATAAGGCTAAAAAGTCCATCAGGAAGGTTGAAAATTTAATTTATTTTTGTTTTAGGTTTTAAAATTATCAACAAATAATTTTTACATGAGAATAATTGTCAAAATGTTTTTTTTTTAATAATAAATAAAACCTTTCATTGAGTATGTCCAAATATTTGAAAGTTCTATATTTTTTTCTAAAGTCAGTTTGAAAATTATTCACCTTGTGGCTATTAATGAAATTAGCCGTGACTGAGCGTTATATATTAAAATTGATTGTTTCTTTTTAGAATTATAAACAAATAATTTTTACATTAGAATATTTGTCAAAAATATGTTTTTAAATTTTATTTACTTGCCTCCCCACGAGGGCACAATTAGACACAAGGCCGGTTTTTAATGTGGGAAAATTTAGCTCCCCAAAAAGGGGCACTCTGGATAGGAACAAAAATAAAATAAAAATTGTCTCGTTCATGAAGGATTACTCCGCCACTGACCGAGGACAGAACAAATGAAGTGTAGCATCAGAACAGATACTACACTGTGATTATTATTATTGTAAATGTTTGTTTACTATCTTTTCTTAGATTTTAACAATAGTTTACATTATGGTATAAATGTTTTCTTTAATTATGTTTTTAGGTATGTGAACATCATTTTCGGTCTGAGGATGTAATAAAGAAGTCAAGATTCGATGATAAAACATTGTGAAATAAACACGCAAGATGAGAACATTAGTCCGAATAATCTCTAAAGTTCCAAAAAATAACATTCAACCCATGTGATTTTTCTCTAAATTAAATTTAAAAAATATTTCTGCACTAGTAACCTTTATTGTTTGTTTGTACTTAAATTATTTGTTTGATTTCAATTTTTTGTATTTTATCGTTTGTTTTCATTCTTAAAATTATTTATCGATGGTTTTCACTTTTAAAATTATTCATCGTTGGTGTTTAATGTTTTTTTAATTCTTTGTTTCCTAACTTCATAATTCAGTTTTATCAGTATTAAATTGTATATTGCTTTAAAATTACTTAATTTTACATAGATAATATTTATATTTTATATTGAATAAAGTTCAGTTTCAGTATTAATCGAACTATGTTCCTTTTTCTTTTTAAAAATGTTTTATTACTCTTTTTCAAATGCCCCTCATATAGTACTGACAGTATGACAAATCTTACCTACATTGCTTGCATGCATTTTTTAGTTAACATGCCTTCTTCTTACTCTCGGTGGCCGTGATTTACCGCGCTGCGTCATAGAAATTTCCATCCATCCATCCATCCATCTATACATACATACATACATACATACATACATACATACATACATAAAACGCCTAGACTTCCCTAATAATAGTCACCCATCTAGTACTAGCCAGGCTCAACGTTGCTTAACTTCGGTGATCTGGCGAGAACCGGTGTGTCATATATATATATATATATATATATATATATATATATATATATATATGAGAGAACAACAAGAGTATGAAATGAAGACACAAAACTATATATAGGTACATTAAGCTACACACACACACACACACACACACACACACACACACACACACACACACATATATATATATATATATATATATATATATATACACACATATGCATGACACACGCACATCAGCTATGTGTACATGTACCAAGCTATTTGCCATCCTAGCAATCAGGATAATTCAATTCCGTGTACATAACAATTAAATATTAAATCCTCTCTCTCTCTCTCATATATATATATATATATATATATATATATATATATATATATATATATATATATATATATATATATATATATATATATTGTGGTATGCTCTTATTCATATGAAAAGCTTCGTCGTTGTTTTTTCATATCTATTTATCAATATCTCTCTGTTTCCCCGGTCGTACCTGTGTCGTATGGCATTTCATTTACCTGTGCCTCCGCCTGTGAATACTGATTAGCCCTTTGATCTCGCGTCGGCTTATTTAGGGTTTATTATCGCACAATTAATCTTTCAGGTGAGAAATAAAACATTTAAAAAAAACAATAAAGAAAAGAACAAAAAACATTTCTATGTAATATTCAGTTGGAATAAAAACACAAAAACAAACAAACACTCGATAATCGACCAAACAAAATCCCATTTTTCTTTTGAATAAATACTTGCGATTACTAATTAGTCGCGCCGTCTGTGTATCTATATAAATGTATTTCTGACCAAGGCTTGGCAGCTAGGTAAGTATGGTCCACAACTTGGGAGGGCAGTCATTATTATTTGTGTAGAATACGTGTTTAAACTAATAACAGAATAATATATATTAAGTACTAGCTATTGCTACCCGTCGCTGCCCAGTAGTGTACTCATTTGTAATTTTTTTAGCGTTTCTTAATTTGAAAGCAGATACCTATAAAAGGCTTGGCAACCAGACAATTATTCCCAGCGAATCAGAAGGATGACCTTCATATGTATTGAATAAATGATAAAAGACTATATTCGAAAGTTCATGATGTTGACCATCTTATAATTTATTCCTTTCAGTTGACATTTACAATTCTTGACAGTATCTGTTTCCTAGTGCAAAATCATATTGAATATAGTCTTTTGTCATTTATTCAATATATTGCTCTGTAATTACATTGAGCTTCTTAAATAAGGATTGGTATGTATTATAAAATATATATTTCCACACACACACACACACACACACACACACACACACACACACACACACACACACACACACACACACACACATATATATATATAATTTAAAGGAGATTAGAACAATAGTCTAAAGAGCAGAGTGTATTTTAATGTAATAGTGAAATTACTAGTTTAATTAAAATACAGGAAAGAAAAAGTGCTCGTTGTAATTTAGATATATAATAAGCTCGATAGGTAAATATCCTAGAGCTAATTTAATATTTAGTAATGTGATTCATAATTTAAAATTCAAATTAGAATTAAAAGTTTTCTGAACAATTCACTTCTTGTATGTAAAAAAATAAAATTATTCAAGCTAAGATTTAAACTAATGAATAAATTTGGTGTGTATATAGATATAAAATTCTGTACCCCCCAAAAGCTATATATATGTGAAAATGTGTGTGTGTGTGTGTGTGAAGACAACTCTCAACCTATATGCTCAACGGATTTTGGATTTACACACTTGAAATTTAGTGTATAGGGTATTCAGACATGTGGAAATTTTTGTTTTCGGTTTTCATTTGGAAAAAAAAATTGCTGCTAAGATGTAAAAATTGAAAAATTGGTACTGGGGGGGGGGTCATAAGACTTATCTGTTTGTCAACTGTTTCATGACTGCGCATGCATGAATCGTTCCCATGACATATATATATATATATATATATATATATATATATATATATATATATATATGCGCATGTGTGAGTAGAGGTCATATGGGCAGTTTTCTAAAGGGAGGGTCGTTTTTTTCGCTGACATTTTTTGTAAGTCATTCAAAGCTCGCGTAAACGAAGTCGCATAACGTGACGTCACAACCACGGTAGGCTTATCGATAAGAGCGTTTTTCGTCTCTTTTTTCCTCTGACGCGTTACCGGTTCGAGCCTGCTTACTTACTCCTATTTTTTTTTTTTTTTTGCTCAACATACAACTCCAAACACCCGGACAACGTCGGATACCTAGGCTAGTATTTATATAAATAAATGTTTTCAGGTACAGCATTTATAAATACTTTGCAAACAATTTTCAGAAAACTTTCAAGAGCTCTTTTAACTATCATCTCTTTAAACAAACATAGAATTAATAAGAATAATCTTGACGAAACAAAGGACACTAAGAGAAATCGAACTGGCACACTTGATTATATTAATTTGATTAAAAAGTCGTTTAAATTATATTAAACTAACCGTGGAAAAAAAAAACAAGAGAAGGATCAAAATGTCCGAAAGAGATTTAACGTCTTTATGCACTCCTGTCGGCGCGTTTTTATTCCACCTGAATGGATCAGAGGGGAGACTTCAAATTGCATGTTATGATAATTAAATTTGTGCATTCATAACTTGAAAGTTTCATCTTTCTTTTGCAGATACTGGCGTGCGTCAGAAGTATAGATGTGTCACTGAACTCCTCCACGCAGAAACATTTGCGCCGATCAACATTAACCGGCTGCCCGTTGAACGTTTACGAAGTCGGTGCAGTTGACGTCAGCATAGTTTGAAGATGGATTTGTCGATTTTAGAGTGGCGACGGAGACGTGAGTGACAAAGCGCGCTGCGGACTTTTCCGACCGAGGCTTCAAAAGAGGCTGACGAAAATGCATTGAGAATTGTGCTGACTATGAAAGGAAATTTAATATCGGAGTCGCCCGTGTTAATGGAACTACTCCCATCTTTGTGGCTCTTCAACATTTTAGTTCTTTAATTAAAAAATAGGAATCTTACTTTTGGAACGACTCTCGTCTCTCTCTCTCTTTTCTCTTTCTCTCTTCTCTCTCTCTCGTCTCTCTCTCTTTTCTCTCTCTCTCTCTCTCTCTCTAAAGAAATGAATATTAACATACAAATTTTTCATTAAATTTTCATTAAATTTTCATTAATTTTTCATTAAATTTTCATTAATTATTGTTTATGTTGACAAGACTATTGAATATTTAAAGGATAAATAGGACCATCAAATTACAAATTGATAAAAGCAAACATTAAATTATGATTTATTTTAAAAATAAAATTTTTAAAAATAATTATGAAAATTCGTCTATATATATATATATATATATATATATATATATATATATATATATATATATATATATATATCCATACCCAGAGAGGTACATTCGGGTACTGAGACTGCTCCATGACAATATGTCAGCTACAGTCCTCAGTAGTAGTGGAGATGAAACAGAGCCTTTCAGGGTTGACACGGGAGTGAAACAGGGATGTGTCATTGCCCCAACCCTGTTCTCCATCTTCATTACTGCTATCCTCCATCTCACGGACAAACATCTTCCCCATGGAGTTCGGATTATGTACAGAACTGACGGGCGACTTTTTAACATCAACAGATTTAGGGCCAAAGGTCGAACGAACACCATATCCATTATGGAGCTACAGTATGCAGACGATAACGCCCTTGTAGCCCTCTCAGAAGAGGACCTACAGTGTACACTGGTTGCCTTCACGAGGGCGTACAAACAGCTAGGACTAACAATTAATATTAAAAAAACCCAAATCCTCCATCAATCACCACCAAACAGTACTCCAGTCTCACCCCCAAACATCTCCATCGACAACGCTAGGCTGGAAAATGTGGACCACTTCCCATAACTAGGCAGCATCCTATCATCAAAAACCAACATAGATGATGAAATACAACACCGTCTCAGCTGTGCCAGTGGGGCTTTCTCAAGGCTAAGGAAGAGAGTATTTGAGAACCGTGACCTTCTGGCAAAGACCAAAATCATGGTATATAAAGCTGTCTTGCTGCCCACTCTTCTCTATGGATCGGAGACCTGGACCACATACAGGAGGCACGTAAAAACCCTGGAGACGTACCACCAAAGATGCCTCCGAAAAATCCTCAGAATTAGTTGGAAGGACCGACGCACCAACACCAGCATCCTGAGTGAGGCTGACATTCCCACTATCACCGCTACTGTTGCTCAACGCCAGCTCAGATGGACTGGTCATGTTGTCCGAATGCCGGATCTCCGCCTCCCAAAACAGATTTTCTACTCTCAGCTTGTTGAGGGAAAGCGTGCCCAGGGTGGCCAAAAGATGAGGTATAAGGACAACATCAAAGCAAATCTAAAGCGGTTTCACATGGACCTTGAGACATGGGAGGACGTGGCTGGGAGCAGGTTGGCATGGAGGAGTGCTGTCCACAAAGGTGCTGCGCTTTACAGTAGTGACCTAAATCAAGCTGCTGAGGATAAACGCAAGCACAGAAAGGACAGATTATCAACCAGACACACCCAACCCCACCTCACCACCACTACCTTTATCTGCCCAAATTGCACAAGACAAATTGGGTCTCGGATTGGGCTCTATGCTCACCTGAGGACCCACAGAAGCCACAACGGAGGACAGTCTTACTCGGACACGAGTGACCGCCGATGATGATATATATATATATATATATATATATATATATTATACAAAAATATGTAATTATCCACTGACACGTATTTTGTTATTCTTCAGAGTGGCTGAATCTAGCGAGATTCGAAATCTTTTAAACAATACATATATGCCGCTCCCGATTTGAAGGTACCAAATTGGTAAAAAGGAAAATTATTCCCAACTCCCATTTAGGTAAACATGCACTTTCGTATGAATAATTGAATTAATTTAAAAGAATTACAAACAAAAACAAATTAATAACACACACACACACACACACACACACACACACACACACACACACACACACACACACACACACACACACATATATATATATTAGTGTTGGGACGATTAATCGGAATTTATATCGAATTACAAACAAAACCAAATTAATAACACACACACATATCTTACTTTATATATAACGTGTTTTAATAGTCTCTTTGGCATACATCTGGCGGCTTTGTTATTTTGAGGAAGTGACGAATGTGCCGCATAGGAAATTTATTTTTAATCTTGCCATGCATCTCTTTGACTGGACAATGCCGAATGACCCTGCTGGCGCGTACATTTATGAATGAGTTCGTCATGTTTATCAGCGCGAGGGACACTTTGTAGTGTTTTTCGAAGGCGATGAAAGATAGAGTCGCTTATCTAACGACTTAATCAGGAAACGGTGGGGGTGTTGACCCATGACCCCCGCGTCTTTGGGGGAAAAAAGGATAGGAAAGGTAAAACGGGTAGCTAATTGGTTCGAGGGTATGCAAATATGATTTTTAGGAGGGTGGCAGGAAGGCCTTACGGGTATCGGGGCAGGTGGTCGCTGTTGGGTCAAGCCAGTGTAGTATTGGAAACAGTTTTTTTATGTTTTATTTTCTTGGGAGGGATACCAACTGTCACGTTTTCATTTTACGAGTTTTCATACCTGTCTCCCCCCCAGGGGGCGGTTAAGCATGGCACATTCTTATTCAAGGATCTAGTTCACTAGAGTGCTCAACCCTTTTGTCTGAATGACGTTTGCTTCCGTTCGGTTCTAAGAGTCCATTTTCCTAGGCATTATCACCTTATCTCGGAGAGGGTTGGTTTATTGCCAGTCGACTGAGTAACTAATAAAGTAAATAATAATTTTCAACAAATAAAGTGGATGCCTTGATCGAAAATCGAAACCGAAACCTTGAGATCTTCAGTGTGCGGTTCTACCAGTTGACGTCTTTGCACTTTCAATAATAAAACAATTTAACCTTTTTTGTGACCTCATATATTAGTCGTTTCTATATCTATCAGGTTAGCTCAAACGGTACATAACACGACTGGTGAGCTAACTGTTTCGGTTTCGATTCTAACTGATTGGTCATATTTTCGATTCTAACTGATAAGTCATATTTTTAAACTTTTGAAATCTAATATATAAAAGGCTATATGTCTGTCTGTCTGTTTCCATATTTTCAAACTCTATCTCCTGCGAAACAAAAACTCGCAGAGCGGTAGGTGTGTCAGAAACTTCGTAAAAAATATTGAATAATTCGACCCCTGTCTTTCCAAGCTTATAACTACTGGAAAAATGTAATTCAAACCCTAATTTTTTTTCAATTAAAGGAGCAAGGATCAAGGTTTCATTAAAAAAAATATATATACAAACAACGTGTTTTTTTTTAAAAAAAGGTTTTAAACTTCGGACTTTACAGGTAAATTTCCAAAAAACTGTCCTTTTTTTGTTTTAAATTAGTATATATTATTCATTGATCCTTTATCTTCAATTTGTGATATATAAAACTTTGGCACATAAATTAATTATTTACTTTTTAATAGACATTTCAAAATAGGGGGGGGGCGTGAATTAAAAAAAAAACGTTTGTCTAAACTATTGGTTATCTTTCAGATGCAAGGTTCATTGTTTACTTGCGGTTTTAACGATGTAAGATTCCGTTGTACGGAAGACCAAATCGGCCAAAATGTCTATGATGTTTTTATTGGCGCTTTTCTTCGTATTTTTAATAACATTTTTTTGCACCATTTACAAGTTCTTTTTACAAATAATTTTTTTAATACTGTAATAGTAAAATAAAGATACATTTATTAATTATACGGAAAAAGTAACTCGTAATGTTTTCACACGAGATTTTTTTCCTGTTGATTTCTCTTTTTTTTTTAAATATTAAAATTGATTTACTATTTAAAGTGATTTTAACGCCTTTAACATGACGGAGTTTATAATGAAAACCAAATTACCGTTAAAATTAAAATAATCTTTATTAGAAATTTGTAACAAAATAACAAAATTATAAAACTATTAGATTAAAATTGAGAACTTTTAATTAAACAACGTGAACATTTTATAATGAGTGTTTTCATGAAATGTATTTTTAATAATAAAAAAATAATAATCTTTATTAGAAATTTGTAACAAAATAACAAAATTGAGAACTTTTAATTAAATAACGTGAACGTTTTATAATGAGTGTTTTCATGAAATGTATTTTTAAAATCACTTTAAATAGTAAATCAATTTTAATATTTAAAAAAAAAAGAGAAATCAACAGGAAAAAAATCTCGTGTGAAAACATTACGAGATACTTTTTCCGTACAATTAATAAATGTATCTTTATTTTACTATTACAGTATTAAAAAAATTATTTGTAAAAAGAACTTGTAAATGGTGCAAAAAAATGTTATTAAAATACGAAGAAAAGCGCCAATAAAAACATCATAGACATTTTGGCAGATTTGGTCTTCCGTACACCGGAATCTTACATCGTTAAAACCGCAAGTAAACAATGAACCTTGCATCTGAAAGATAACCAAACTATTATATTCAGTTTATTGGACAGAGCATAAAATTTCACATTGACCCTGAAGTAAAAATAGAATCAATAGAAAAATTTTGATAGATTTTTAAAGTTTAAAAATTGAAAAATACTGAACTCGTAAAATTCAATTAATTTCATTACTGTTTTTTTTTTTAAATAAAAATAATATTTCTATTCCTTTTTATACAATTTTAATAATTTATTTTGGAAGTATAATCCATAAAGAAAATAAACAACCCACTTTTAAAACAGAAATTAAAAGTTTTTTTATATATTTTATTCGCAGTTTCGTGTTAGGGGTGTCAAAAATTCCTACAAAAATTCTGATACACCTAGCAGAGCGGTGCTAGCGACCTGAAATGATTGGACTTTTACGGGTCGTTCTTTTATCGGTCTTTAGCCGGTTAAAATAGTTTTTAAGGAGTCAAAAAAGGGTCCAAACTGAAAAAATCGTTAGACATTTTGTACATTCATCTCAGTTTATTTTTAATATTTAAATTTTTAACCAGTTAATATCCGTGTCACGTTCGTTATAGTGGTAACGCAACCAGCTTTGAATGATTCGGTTTCAATTCTAACTGATGGCATCCAAATACCTTTTTTTTTACTTTTGAAATCACGACTCTATAATAATATATACGAAATCTGGACAAATCAAATTAAAATATCATATTTAAGCGTATTTTCCGTCCAGATAAAGCCGGAGTCGTCTCACGCACTCCCGCTGATCAATAATATATATATATATATATATATATATATATATATATATATATATATATATATAGATATATATACATACATATATATATACATATATATATATATATATATATATATATATATAAATAAAATGGATGGATTAAAATATATTTAAGCGTATTTTACGACCAGACAAGGTTGGGCGCCCTGGGCTGGTACAATATATTGATTTAAAAAAAAAAGACTAATATAAAAACAAATAAATGAGTTAACATTAACGATTGGAAATTATTTTAATAGTTCAAAAAAATTTATGTTGCTTTAACTACGCATTGACGCAATTATTTTCTCCTCCCAGCCGAACAGAAATATACGACCGAGGGACCATTTATTTACTTTAAAGCATAAGTTGTCCGAAAATTTCATCTTCTATATACCTATATACGGGGTGGCCCATAAGTCACTTTACATTAAAAAAATTCAATAACTTTTTTTCTGTTAATATGTTTTAATTGCTCTTTTCAGAATTATAAAATAGAATCTTTGGAAACTTTTTGTATAGATAAGTTTAAAACAGAACAACGAGTGAGGATAACTGAATTTCACCTTTAAAATTGAGGTTAATTGTTGCAATGCAAAGATCTTATATGCGTTATTTCAATGTTAAACATCCACTTAAAAGATATGCTATTGAATTTGTTCAACCCCAGTTAGTAAACATGTCAGGGTATGCAGTTGTTAACTGTGATGTTTCAGGATCGAAAAATCTCTTGAAATTTCGATTTTGAATTGCCTCCACGTTCATCTAATTTGACAGAGCTAGCCTTTTGGCTTTGGGGATATCTTAAAGACAAAGTGCATGCAAATAAGCCTCGAAGCATCAAATAACTTAAGGCAAACATACGCAGGAAATTCTTTCCCTACAACTTCCGATGTTAAGAAATGTCAATTTCGACACTATAAACTGTGTAATAAAAATAGAATTAATTAAATACAATCATTTAAGAAAAGGTTATTTGATTTTCAAACTGTAAAGTGACTTATGGG
>NC_136505.1:92163567-92173567 GCF_053919585.1 Euprymna scolopes
ATTATCAAGTCCCTTTAAAAATGCTTAAGGATGGGTACTGTCTGCGGAGTTATAACTAAGACAATCAAATAGCGTTTATGCAATGTTCACAGATTCCGATCGTTCGAACACTCTAGATTGTCAAATGTAATCGCCAGAATTCGGCGAATAGATTTGTAAATTCGTTTAATTGTTTGTAATTTCTTTTATTTAGGTGGAGATTGTTTGTAGCTCTAGGACAGAGGCTTAGCAAACGAAACGAAAGGTGGCTTCGTGGCTGGGTTAGAATCTAATGATCGGCAAGAATTGTTAATCGTACACTGATGATTTCGTAAGTATGAAACTCTAGTGTCACATCTCGCAAAAAACGAGTCTCTAGTAGGTATAAAGAATAATTATTATTTAATTATAATTAACATATGTATATATATATATATATATATATATATATATATATATATATATATATATATATATATATATATATATTATATACACTCTTTAAATGGCTATAAAATCAACATTTATTATAATAAAGAAAAGTTTTATACATCAAAATACCGTGAACAAATGTAGAAACCAGCTAATTATCATGTGTTCAAGTTATTAGTTATTATGGTCCAGGATTAGTTTACAACGCTTACTGATTGAAATCAAAACGGTTTTTATCAGTTCAGTTGGGATGCTGGCACATCCTCTTTAAATGGCTGTTTTCAACCATTCACTATAGCTGTCTTTTTTTTTTGTGAACGTTGTGTTTAAAATGTCTCCTCACCCCTTCAAAAAATCAATGGGGGTAAAAACGGCTGATCGTGGATGGTACTCGATACTTCCTCTTCATCCTATTCATCTGTTTGGCAGGTGACCACCAAGATAGCCTGTTACGTCATGATGATAGTGACGATGTATCATTCTTTATTCCTAGCATCTCTTAAAAACGTTGGATGGCGTATTCATGTAGCAAGTTGAGATAATTTAAAGAGTGTATACATTTTATTGTGACACTCTGTATATATTATCATAAAAAATATTTAAATTAATTTTTAAATAATAAATTAATAATTACACATAATACGTCCCAAATGGGGGGGGAGATCCTGGATATGACCTTAAACTGTATCCGATGGTGAGGCCCCAGCTTGCGGGCTTTGGGGAGTGTGGAGCCACCCTTCAATTGCCATTGCTCCAAGGTCCACTCTGACCCGGAGTGGTAGTACCTGTTAGGGTTACAACTATGGGTTAAATAGAAACCGACTTTAAAAAAACAAAACAAATATACTCTATTAAAAAACTTTTCTTCAAAACAACTGGATTCGGCATTAAATAACCTGAAAAGGGTTGATATGCCGTAAAGCAAAAACGACCAACCAACCAACCAAATGGAGGGGGGGCAACTAGAATGTAAACAAAGGGCAGATAACTTCTCCCTTAAAAAGCGCTCAAGGAGCGAAAGGAAAGAAGAAAAAATATCACACAATCGCTAATAAAAAAATAAATAAATCAACAGTCTTATTGTAAAGCCGTATTCCTCTCTTCCTCTGCGACGTTATTTGGCTGTGGAATTTATTATATATAATCTCTCGCATTCTGAAAATTATATATATATATATATATATATATATATATATATATATATATATATATATATACTAGCAAAAGTAGCCGTCGTTGACGGGGTTAAAAAAAAGCCTACAGATAATGGACTCTGATTTATGAAAGTATGATAGGTTATGAAAAGGAAGGGTTGTAAAGAGATAGCTTCGAATTTGGAGGTATCAAAACCAAAGCAAAATATGATGAAAGTAAAAATAAAATAGATAAACCCCATAATTTATTATACCATACCTGTTCACAGTGAAACGCTTATCACAATATTCTGTGGATCTATATTTAAAAAAACCTTGTTAAACTTTGTGACATATTTCCATTCTATGGAGGTCAGGTGCGAACGAACACACCATAATTTTATTATACCATATTTTTTCAAATTGAAACATAATTATCAAAGTATACTTACGCAGATAGATACGAAAAGTCTTTATTAAAGTTTGTGCCTATTTCCATTCTATGGAGGCCAGGCGCGAACGCAGAAACCATAATTTTATTATACCATCTCTATTTAAATTAAAACATACTTATCAAAGTATACTTATGTACATCTATATAAAAAAACAAACACTTGTAAACGTTTTTTTTAAATTTTTTATTTTCATACTTTGTGGACCAGACGCGAACGCAAACCCACAATTTTAATGAACCACCGTTCTTCCAGATCAAATATACTCATTCCTGTGTCTCGATGCATCTTCTATCATTATATGTAATCAGTTTTTTAAAATAGTCAACCATATAGGAGCCTATTCGTAACCAGACGCACACACACAGACATTCAGCTTTATATATATATATATCTTATCTTATCTTATCTTCCATACTCCTATAAATTCGTGTTTCCTTTGTGTGTATTGATATTCATATTAAAAACCCTCTTTTCTAGTTATTTAAAAAGAAAATACAATTTTCTTATATATTGGTTGCGGAATTGCAGTCACTAGCAAATGATCTAGCTAATTTGCATACTCTTTTAAACATTCATTTTAATTAATTCCCTATTAGTTTTTTCCGCTTTCTTATAGGATGATCGTCTTTAGTTAACTATTACATGTAATTATATTCATGCAGATATTCTACATGATTTATACTTGCATAAAATTTGCGTAAAAAGGTTATAGCAAAAACAAACTTGTTTCCATATATACTTATGTATACGTATATATTTTTGTTGCATTTATAAAAGTGAAAGTGTATGTCTGTTTGTGTGTGTGTGTGTGTGTGTGTGTGTGCATATATTTCCCTACGCAATAACTCTGTCAATTTTAAATCGACTCGAAATTTGATATACGGGGTACTGAGATTTGGGAAAATCGATGTGATCGGTTTTCGGCCAGAAATTTGGCTGTTAAGGGATCAAGGTTCAACGATTTGACCTTTGAGAACTTTACCAAACTTCTCCGATAATTTTGGGTCTAAGCACTTGAAATTTTAGATATAGATTTCTTTGACATGGATCTAACTTAATAATATAATTTGAGCCCCAAACAATAGATGTTAAGGGGTCATAATAGGGGTCAAAGTTAAAAAATTGACCGTGTTTTTTTTTTTTTTTTGCTCTGCATACACTTCCAAACATCCGGGCAACGCCGGGCCGAAATGTTGGTATATATATAAGAAAGCAACTGATCTTGACAGTACTCCGGTTATAGTTCTCAAAAAGCTGTGACTGGAACTAGCACCCATTCTTGCAAAGCTGTTCAATCGTTGCTTAAAGTACAAAATACTTCTTAACACCGTATTATTTTGCCTAGTATTTTAAAATACCGGGGATCGGTGTTATGCATCTTAGTACAGACTAATTAGTATTCTGTGTGTTTCGAGTAAGTTTCTTGAATCCGTGTTAAATAGAGAAATTGTCAATCATCTCAGAAAAAAAAATCTACTTGGTGACAAGCAGTATGGTCTCTGTCCTGCTAGATCTACAGCTTATGTATTGACTGTAATTACATATAGAATCAGTGAATCTATCGATGGGGGTTTATCTCAAGAGCATGCATTCAATAGGTTTTAGCATAAAGGTCTACTTCATAAAATTCCCTACTAGTGAATATCTGGAAATGTCTTCCCAACCATCAAAGTTTTTCTTTCAGATAGGTTTTTACAAGTAGTGGTCGCTGAGCAGGTGTTCAAAGATCCAAGTATCAACGCTATTGTGCCTCAAAGATTATCCTGGGCTCTTCTTCCTTACCTTTATCCATGATTTTCCAATTCACATACGTCGACATAACTTGAATGCCTACTAGACAGTATTCTCGAGTGTCTAAGGTCTCTCTGTACATGGATTTGCTGGAATAGCTGGCGCGAGGATACTTTTCCCTTGAAGTAAACCCTAACTAAATTTTCAAAATCACATAGTATTCGCTGCCCAAATAAGATCTCGTCACTATGGCTAAACCACATTAGCTTTTAACCCTGCACCTTCTCCAAGTGATGTTATATCAAGTAATAACACGAACTTGGATAATCCACCAGACTAGATAAATTATTGTCCTGAAATCCAGAAAAACCAACCGAAACAAAACATGTACTACAACATATTAAAATGGTTAATTGGGGAGAAGAAAATTATGTTCTCAATTTCTTTACTAATTCAGTGTTTGAGAGATAAAGAACTTTAATGGAACATTCGAATATCTATGTATTTCATATAGAGTTCAAATGTTAGCCTCATGTAGTGGGTCCCTTGATTTCTGAGAACTTCGACTGAAGTAAAATAAAAAAAAGAAGCAGACGATACTACCATCAGACAAATATTTGCCATATCGTTTCTTTCTATACAACATGTCTTCAACCATCACTTCGGACTAAGATCAAAGTGTATACCATCTTGGAGTGACATCATATACATCCTTCAACTCCACCACCCCATTTTTTTCTTTCATCATGTCTAGACTCCAACACCATTTAGAGATCGAACAGCTTGTTTTCGGTCCTCATCCAGTCGGAAAACAGTGACCGGTTTACCATCTAGAAAGGGTTGGGAGGGTCTTATTAACACGTTTTATTTATGTTTTGGACATCATTGTCAGGCAAACAACGATCAAGATCTCTCTGGTTTCTCTTTTCCGACACTGAGCAGGTGGTGCAGTAGGGCAAAAGGTGGGTAATTAATTTTAAACCATCAAAAATCAATTTTACCATGAATGCTCTGTCCCCCCCCCTGACCCCAATTGATATGAATGACTCTCGTCTTAAACAAACTTAATGCTTTAACAAACTTTTGGGTTTGACTTTCACTCCTGACCCGAAATGGAAGATTTACATAAAATCTGGTGGAACTAGCACCCATTCTTGAAAAAGATATTCAATCGTTACTTCTTAACACCTTATTAGTTTGCCCAGTATTTAAAAATCCCGGGGATCGGTGTTATGCATCCTAGTACAGACTAATTAGTATTCTGTGTGTTATGAGCAAGTTTCTTGAATCCATGTTAAATAGAGAAAATTTTTACCGCCTCAGAATGTATCTCACTCGCGACGCAATCCTTTACCTGCATAAGGGTCAGATACGACTTAAAATGGAGTACAGTGGCCAAATCTGGGCAGTAGCTACTCGGAGCTGTACAAAGTTCCAAACGGTCTTCTAAACCTAATAGAAGACGCCCTATTTTCTTTCCAGTAACTCCTTTTCCACAGAAAAGACTCTGTTCTATCATTATTTTCTTGGATATATCTCTACTTGAACTCTATATGAGATACATAGATATTCGAATGTTCCATTAAAGTTCTTTATCTCTCAAATACTGAATTAGTAAAGAAATTGAGAACATAATTTTCATCTTATTTTAATTGTAATTCATTATTGAGATGAATATTATTTTTATTTATTTATTTATTGCGGACTATTTTTCTCATCTTTCTTAGTTGTCGTTTCACGACGAAGGCCAGAGAAATAGTTGGCCGAAATGTCGTGGAACAACAACTAATAAAGATGAGAATAATAGTCCGCAATAAATAAATTAATATAAATAATACTCATCTCAATAATGAATTCCAATTAAGGAATAATATATATACCATTCCATACGAACCGACTATGGAAGGTCAGATAATAAATAAACGTGGATTTATAAGACCAAAAAATCCAACCTTGATCGCCCCTTCGGGGCCCGTGGCGCAATTAATAAAGACGTTGAATCTCTTCGGTTCCAGGTGAGAATTGTCTGAAGATAGCGGGTTCAATCCTATGCAAAGCCGGCCAGAGGTTTACTTGACCAAAAACGTGGTGAGACGACAACAACTAAGGATGGCAGTAATTGCTGAGAATGCAGTTAGGAGATTCGGGGATCCTATCTGTCGCGGTTACCACCTGGCGAAGACCAGAGGTATAGTTGGCCGAAACGCCGTGAAACAATAGCTAAGAAAGATGAGAATAATTGTCCACAATAAATTAATATTAATTTTCTTCTCTCTGTACTTCAACCCATGCACCCCCTTATTGCCAAACTTTCAGAAAACAACACTGGTCTAACTACAAGGAGTATTAACAATCCCCCCCCCACTTTTTATCTGTGCTTAAATTTAAACGCAAATTTAATGATTCTTTCCTAGAACTGCTCGCCTGTGGAACTCTATTGCGCTGGCCTGCTTTGCAGCTGATTACAATATGTTATATATATATATATATATATATATATATATATATATATATATATATATATATATGTGTGTGTGTGTGTGTGTGTGTGTGTGTGTGTGTGTGTGTATGTTACGTTGTCGTACCAAATCAACATATGTTGTATCGTGGGGTACCAAAACGTCCTATATTATGTAGTGGGGAGGTGTTTGAGTATATATACGTGTCACTAAATGTCAGGGAATATTCTGTGTAGCTTAATTGCCATATATATTTTCATAACTCACTACTTAGCCCTATCTATGTATTGTGCACTGTTAAAGTAAATACTGAAAATTTACGCATAAAATTATATCTTCGTATATTAATTTATGTGATTAAATGAAGTAATCATATATATATATATATATATATATATATATATATATATATATATATATATATATATATATATATATGATGAAAATAATGGAAATAATATTCCGACAAAATAGAGAAAATAAAAAGGAACAAACCGTATTATGTGTTCATCAACGTTTCGTCTTTATTTCTTTATATATATATATATATATATATATATATATATATATATATATATATATATATATATATCTGTCGAAATCGTTTTGTGTTCACTTGTATTCCCCTTTTTATATATACCAATCCTTATTTAAGAAGCTCAATGTAATTACAGAGCATATAACGAATAAATGACAAAAGTCTATATTCCAAATTTATTCATATTGACCATCTAACAATTTTTTCCTTTAATTCAGTTGACATGTACACTTTTGTTTCGTTGCACAAAACCATTTACTTAATTATTATATCAATCAATGAACCTATTTTGCCCTTAACTAATCAGAAGGAATAGCAGCTATCAATCTCCAGCAGTGGTTGTCGTTCTTCTTCTTTATCGAGGCTTGGGTGTATTTATAGTTAATTTTATTTTAGTTTATATTGGTTATATGTATAGCTTAACTAAGTTCAAAATGGCGTAATGTAAGCAAATAATAAGGTAATTGCAGCTTCTCTTCTAATTTTCGGATTTTTTAATCATGCCTAAACGCATTTTATTTACTTTTCGTTGACTGGTATTTCTATGCCGGTAAAAATAGCTGCGAAGGGACAAAAATTGAAAAAAAAAGAAGAAATTGGTAGGCTTAAGTCGACTTAATGTATCCCTCCATGTATGCACAAATATACATTTATGCATTTGAGTAAATAAAAAATAAGGGGGAAGAAAATAAAACAAAAAAAAACTCACCACAATACTCCTCCTTCATCTGTCCTTATGTTATATAGTAGTGAACACTGCTAAATGTTTTGGTTTCGATTATAGCTGATGGCACCCAAATCACACACACACACACACACACACACACACACACACACACACACACACACACACACACATATATTTATTTTTAAACTTATCAAATAACTACTATATATTGGGTACAATATATAGTAGAGAATTGGTTCTATAATGATGAATACGAAATCTGCAATTATAATTAAAATATCATATTTAAGCGTATTTTACGACCAAGCAACACCGGCCGGCTTGCTAGTATTTATATAAAAAGAAAGAGGGAAAGAGCGAGTGTGTGTGTGTGTGTGTGTGTGCGTGTGAAAGAGAGAGAGAGAGAGAGAGAGAGAGAGAGAGAGAGGAGGTGATGAAGAGAGAGAATATTTGTCTTAAGACGCACGCAAAGCGAAAAACATCTCCGACCATATTACCATTATTGAATGTCATTTGATGTCGGGTCATTCAGTGCACACGGATTGAAACCGTCAGACATCACTGTTACAGTAATCCTCCACCCATCCTCAGCATTCAAGCCTTCTAACAACAGGAGTGTTTCTATCTGCATTCATATTTCTTTGTTTCACCCACGCTTAACTTGTAGATATCGCGATAAACCCTTAGACAGGTTGCCAGTTGTTCAACCTTTAAGGAAATAAGTTATATATATATATATATATATATATATATATATATATATATATATATATATATATATATATATATAAAAGATTTTGATATTGCCTTTTAAAAGTGTTCCTAAATTTGAAAAATTTTTTTTCGAATTATTAAAACACATACAATATATATATATATATATATATATATATATATATATATATATATATATATATATATATATATATATATATATATATATAACTACTTAATTTACTCACATAAAATTAATATACGAAAGTATTGATTTATGCGTAAACTTTAAGTATTTACTCCAAAAGTGCTCAATACGTAGGTAGAGCTAGTTAGTAATTTATAAAATACATATGGCGATTAAGCTACACTGAATATTCGGCGTTTAATCCACTATAGGATTCGTCAGGCTTATGCGCGAATTCTGTGGTTGTGTCTCGTTTTTATATATGTTGAGGATTTTAGTTAGCCAATCAGCTTTCTAGTATCCATCGCGCCCCTTCCTATCAGCCAATGGGCATGCATTTTATCGAACAAAGGATCTGTTTTAGAACTAGGTTAGTGGTTTAAGCAGACGATTTTCCTCCTTTCTTTCTTTTTTTATATAGATATACATATGTGTACACACGTACATGCACACATACATACATACATACATACATACATACATATATATATATACATATATGTGTGATCGTTTATGCATATTCATGTTTATTTAATTTATTTATTTGTTTGTTTTCTATTGTTTTTGTTAGTTTTAAAGCTATTTTGTATCGCTATCCTAGAGTAAGTTTTATTTTGTGAACACAGTTGTTTGCTATTTCTTGTCTACAGTTTAATAGATTTTGGGGTTCTTTAAAGTACAGGATAGCAAATTTTTCATGAAGGCATAATTTACATGGGTCGTCTAAATGTCTGCACGTGCTAGCTTGTCTTATTATTTTCCATTCGACTACCGGCGAATGTCCGCTTTCTTTGAGTTCCCAGTATTTATTCGCTAATGTTGTTTTTATAGGGTGTTTTTTTATTTTGGAATGTACTTTTGTGGTCATAGTATCGGGTTTTTAAATCTAAGGAAGTCATGCCTACGTAATATTTCTTATTATTCGGGTTTTCTTTCGCAAATATTGTTGCTTGATAAACTACGCTTTTTGTTAGACATTTATTTTGAATTGGGCAAAGTTTGCGGTGTCTAAATTATGCCTTCATGAAAAATTTGCTAACCTGTACTTTAAAAAAACCCAATTTTATAAATTACTATATATATATATATATATATATATATATATATATATATATATACCAACAGGAGAAGGCAACGTTGTCCGGGATTGAATGAGTATCAACAAATATTCCACCCTTCCATACTTTTAATGTCATCGAAATCGGTTAAATTGCCCAGTTTTAATTCATGTACTGTAGAGAATCTACAGTTTATTTTAATAAAATTATCTGCAAATAATGGCTTGAATGAAAGTTCCAAATGTCAAATATCATGGTTCAAGTGTGCCCTAAACAGAAACATTAATTTCAAACGCACCTCTGTTTTTATTAAAGAACCACGTCTGGATTTTAAGAAAATATTTTGGCATAATCACTTGAATCAAATTTAAAACGTACAAAATTCAAGTATCATGGTTCGATTGTGCCCTGAAAGAAGCATTCTTTTTGAATGCGCCTCTGACTTATACAACAATCTACAGATGATTTAATAGGCTAAGCGTTTCTACTTGTGCAGTGATAAAACTTCTCAAATACACTTGTGATTTTAGGTTGTATAAAGGTGTTAACTTTTAATTAACAGCGTGTTTAAACCTTTCGAATAACATGCATTTACTGGTTATTTAACATGGCTGATGGCAAGTGAA
>NC_136505.1:92178567-92186067 GCF_053919585.1 Euprymna scolopes
TATATATATATATATATATATATATATATATACTTTCACTCCACCGATGAAGACTGAAGGATCGGTCGAAAATTATGTACTTATAAAAAAAGTTTTTTTTAATTTTTTTTCATAATATTATTATTTTGTATTCCTGCACGTCACCAATTGAAAACGAATAAAGAAAAGTTATAAGCTTTTATACTTTTCGTATTCTTTTTGATACATTTCCATTCATATATATATATATATATATATATATATATATATATATATATATATATATATATATATATATATATATATATATATGAGAGCGTATATGCCCAATTATTTAAAAGCGATGATACAACAAATTATCAAATGACTTTCAATGGATTTGTGACAAGATACGGTCGGCCATATTTTCTCCGACCATATACTTTGTACAACCGAGGGAAAAATTAATATGGATGAAGCGTCTTATGGTTTATCCTTTCTTATCTGCTCTTTTTTTTTTAACTTCTTTTTTTTTCTGAGACGTTGTTCGCTTCAATAAACATCTTGTCTGACAGAATAAGCTTTTTGAAAAAAAAAAGAAAGAAAAATATAAACATTTTTTTTTGTTGAATATCGATTTTATTTTAAAAAAAATATAACAAAAATTTGGAAGTATTTCATACATAAAAGAAAAAGCAAATATACGAAAACCCAGTGAAGTCACCGAAGTCATAAGCGGATGTATTTATTTATTTTTTATCGAATACCTCATGTTTATTATTATTTCAATTCCAGTTCACCATTTTTGAACAATTTTAAACCTCTTCCCCCCTCTCTCTCCCTCTCTTTCTCTTTGTATATATACTCGCATGGGTGCCCGGCGTTGCACGGGTGTTTGGAGGTCTATGCTGAGCAAAAGAGCAAAAAAGAAAAACAAAAAAAAACTGATATTGCGTTGGGAAATGTACACAGACAGACTCACAGACAGACACACAGACACGTTCACTTTTATAGATATATAGATACACACACACACACACACACGCACACATATATATATATATATATATATATATATAAATATATATATATATATGTACTAAAACACTTATCACAATATTCTGTGGATCGATATTAAAAAACCTTGTTAAACTTTGTGACATATTTCCATTCTATGGAGGTCAGTGCGAACGAACACTCCATAATTTTATTATACCATATTTCTTCAAACTGAAACATAATTATCAAAGTATACTTACGCAGATAGATATGAAAAGTCTTTATTAAAGTTTGTGCCTATTTCCATTCTATGGAGGCCAGGCGCGAACGCAGAACCCACAATTTTATTATACTATCCTTATTTAAGTTAAAACGTACTTATCAAAGTATTCTTATGTATATCTATATGAAAAACACTTGTAAACGTTTTTTTTTTTAAAATTTTAAAATTTTTATTACCATACTTTGTGGACCAGGTGCGAACGCAGACCCCACAATTTTAATTAACCACCGTTCTGCCAGATCAAACATACCCATTCATGTGTCTCAGTTCGTCGTCTATCATTATCATTATATGTAATCAGTTTTTTAAAATAGTCAACCATATAGAAGCCTATTTGTGACCAGACCCCCCCCCACACAGACATTCAGCTTTATATTATAATATATATATATATATATATATATATATATATATATATATATATATATATATATATAAGTGATAAGTAGTTAAATGGATTAATCCGTAATCTTATAAATACAAGACTGAAAAATTAAAAATTAAAAAATATATCCATTTTAAATGTAGAAATTGATGAATCACACAGGTAAAAAATTCATTTTTATAGCATGAAAAGGTTAGTAACTGCAATTAAGAATAGGAAATTGGATCAAATGTTTGTGACATATCTTCTTCCTAAGATTAAGGGTGGTGGTGTTTGATCAACATTGCTGGGGAGCCATGATGTAATATACTGTTTTGTTTTTAAATCCCCGAAACAGTGTTTCATGGTAAACAACTGATGATCCCTTGAAAAATAAATTATTGGTACTAGAGTAAATTCGAGAGCGAGTTGATACAGTGATTGCAGGTGATTAAATGACTTACTGACTAGATGGTTTTCTAACGAATGATAACAAATATTTTTTTGTATAGTTTTAAAGGTTGAAAACTTCGAAGACTATATATATATATATATATATATATATATATATATATATATATGTATATATGTATATGTATATATATGTATATATATATATATCTGTGTGTGTGTGTGTGTGTGTGCGTGTGTGTGTTATAGAAAGCAATACACCAGAGTCTAAATGAGCAAAGCCTCAGTTAAATATATTTATAAATGCTGTGCTCGGAGTATTGCAGATATATGATAAATTCAATTGGTGTGATTACCAAAAGCTATATTAATAAATTTTCATGGAAAGTGTTCGACTGAGCTTCAATCTATGGTCCCCCCTCGCCAAACTTTCACAAGAAATACTCGTCTAGCTGTAAACACTATAAATAATTCCCCCCACTCTTTATCTGTGCCTAAACCTAAACGTAGATTCCATGAACAAAGCTTCTTTCTTAGAACTGCACGCCTGTGGAATTGTCTTCCGTTTGACTACAATATGGTTGTCTTCAAGTCTAACGTAAATAAGTTCTTGATGAGCCGTTCCATATAAGTTATCAAATTTACCAAATTTTCATTACTAATGATTACTATATTGTCCAATTTCTACTGTGCACTCTTTAACCCTTATCCTTGAGTGGCCTCTTGGCCTTGATAATGTGGTGATGCCTATGTAAAAAAAGCAAAAAAAAAAAAAAAATTGGTCAGTGAAATTTTATCCTGGTTTTGCATTCGATGTATACGCATCCAAATGATATAAGGACATTTTATATATCAACATTTAGTATTTATTCCAACAGTGCTCAATATCTGAGTAGAGCTATGTAGTAAACTGTGAAAATATATATGGCAATAACACTACACAGTCTTGTGCGTTTCATCTCCGTAGAGAATTCTCATCCTGATGATACCCTACAAGGTTGAAAAGCGTAGCTTAATTGCCACAAACACATTTTCATATTATTTTAGTTTTCTATTTCTTGAAATTCCCATTTCTGCCTGTTTGCATTTGATTTGCATGTTTCTATCTGTCCCTGTGTGTGTGTGTGTGTGCGTGTGCGCGTGTATATATATATATATATATATATATATATATATATATATATATATATATGAACAATAAATCTACACGTCGTTTGATGGACTTCGCCTAACCCTAACCCTTATCTCCTACTGCCCCAATGTAATCAAACAAAGGAAAGGATTTTAAGATATTTCTCTTCACGTATGTAAAATAATTTAGACACTGGTTAATATATTGTTTAGCACATATTGTACATACATATGTAAATATGTATAACATGCTGTTCCGCCCCGCCCTCTCTGTATATACTCTTAATTAATCTTCTCGTCAGTGAGAATTTGACATTTTTACTCTTGAAAAAGCCCGCACTAAACGGGTGAAACGTTGTTGTCGAGATTTTAGGTCTTTACACATCCGTTTTTATCACACACACACACACACACACACACACACACACACACACACACACACACACACACACACACACACACACACACACACACACACACACACACACGCACACACACATACACACACATATATATATTGTTACATGCTCTGTATTATATTGAGCTTCATAAATTAAGGATTAGTATAAATAAAAATTAAAATATAGTTGAAAAAACATATTTCCACATATCCAAAACACAAGAATGTATGTATGTATGTATATATCTATCTATCGGCCCTGTCGGTGGGGCATTAGAATACGCCGACTGCCCCCTGCAGAGGGTAAAAGTCCCTCAATGGGGGTCCTGGAAATGACCTTAAACTATATCCAGTGGTGAGGCCCCAGCTTGTGGGCTTTGGGGAGTGTGGAGCCACCCTTTAATTACCATTGCTCCCAGGTCCACTCTGACCCGGAGTGATAGTACCTGTTAGGGTCCCCACTATGGGTTAAATAGAAACCGACGTGAAAACAACAAATATATTCTATTAAAAAAATTTTCTTCAAAATCTTTGGATTCGGCATTAAATAACCCGAAAAGGGTTGATATGCCGTAAAACAAAAACAACCAACCAACTATCTATCTATCTATCTATCTATCTATCTATCTATCTACCTATCTATCTATCTATCTATCTATCTATCTATCTATCTATGTCTCTGTGCGTGTATGTATGTACGTGTGCGGTAGGGCTCTTTGTAGATGTCAATATAACTACCGAACACTAAGCCTATTAAAATGTACAAAATCTTTTACTTTTCTTTTATTTCTTGAGCAGTCAAAATTTCGAACGATAAACACGTCAAATTTTCCCGAATCTGGGCAGCGTTCCTTTCGAACTACTGACCCTCACCATAAAACTGTAACATCAACTCGCAAATACCTTCTCTTCCATCAGTAGACACATTCACGAACCTCTGAGTTTGTCCAAAGACAACGAATGGTCACAAGTTCCAGCAGATTTTTCCGCCATCATTATCCTTATATCGGTGGCTATTTTCTCCTAACAAAACACCCGAATATTTCTATTGCATTTCAATTTTCCTTAATAAATGAAACCACTTCTCCATATCGAATATTATATAATAATTGTTCTTATCCCGCCCTTAGTCAGGTTGTACGACCTTACCTAGTAAATAGAAATACACTAAATAATAGCAAAAATTAATTAATAGAAAGTAAAAGTGGTTGAATCGGTACCACCACAAACTTTGTAGACGGTGTACCGTGTTCGATTTCTGGTATGGCCTCCTGAAACACATTCACTACGGTACAGTAAATGCTTCGTGTCTATAAAATAAATAAACGATTATTAAAGACGTTTGGTTAATGTCGTTTATATGGTTTAACGTTGTTTACATTGATTATGTTATTTATTTTTTAAGCGCCATGATTTTTTCCAAATCATATCGATGTTTTATTAGGAAGCTATCTCAAAGTAAAATTTATTTCATAGGTAGTTGCCTGTCTAGCCGCATTGATGAGCTGTGATACAGCGAAATAGTACTGTATGTGGAGACTATATATATATATATATATATATATATATATATATATATATATATATATATATAATTATTTACTATAATAATTATTAAATATCTACAGACACTAGTGTTTCATCCTTTCAGAAATCTTCAGTACAGGGTGTCACAATTAACATCAGTCAATAGATTCGAACCTAGCGATAGAGCCATCCCTGGTTTCATTAGAAGGACCATATCCATTCAGCTACCGTTAACCGCGAGAAATGTAGTTGAATTTTATACATTCATTCTATTAAATATTTTTACGTCATATTGGCCTTAGTTTTTGCTTTGATCTGAAGTGATATTATGCCCTCATCGTTGTTGCTTTCCTATCTTAAGTCGTTGTGGATGTTTTTATCTTTTCTGGTGGCAACTTCCTTATCCATCTAGTTTATTAATAAGCACTATTTATTTCTTTTATTCATCGCTTTTTTATTCGCTCAGTTGTGTCTCGTTTTTATTTATTTATTTGCTAATTTATGTATTTGTTTATTTATTTCAAAATAAAATATACGTCTACATGGTTAAACAGCCAGTGAACAAATATACAGGTTTATTCATATTATTTAAATAAAGGTGGTATAGTGTTAGGGTTAGGGTTAGGGAGTTATATTATCCACTTTAACGTGGCGTCTAAAATAATTACACAAGCAAAAGTTTTCATATCTATATATAAACTTTATTTCGGTGGTTGTCAGTCTTTCATTTGGGGTCCTGGATATGACCTTAAACTATATCCGATGGTGAGGGGCCAGCTTGCGGGCTTTGGGGAGTGTGGAGTCACCCTTTAATTGCCATTGCTCCCAGGTCCACTCTGACCCTGAGTGGTAGTACCTATTAGGGTCCCAACTATGGGTTGAATAAAAACACACTTGAAAAAAAAAACAAAAAAAAACAACAAAAAAACAATATACTCTATTAAATTTTTTTTTATTAAAAATAACTGGATTTTGCATTAAATAACCTGAAAAGGGTTGATATGCCGTAAAACAAATACAACGAACCAACCTTTTATTTGGGTTGTTTATCTTTTCCTTAATACTGGAATATAAATATATTTTATAAGTTTATATGCTTCGTTATAGAGATAGTTTTTTTTAGAACATATAAATGAAAACAGATACATAATGCACATATTTGTCTATATTGGTATAACATTCCGCTCCTATAAGCCCTCTAGTTAGAGTACTTAGTTATCGTTTGGGATAAAATATGTGGTTGGTTTCCTTATGTGACGTTTCTCTCGTAGGTATATATCAGCATTCCAATTATAAGCGTCCTAAACACATAGATTATTTTAGTTCATCGTTTTCGTGTGTTTTATTAGCAAGTATGCAAATTGCACTCATCTTTATCCAGTTCGTGGCATAATGTGTTTTTATTTATTTAGTTTAGTATTAAACGGTAGCGCTTGAGATAATGTTGAGGGGTAACGAGAGGGTGGCCTCACCCTTAATTTAGCTAAGTTATTAATGCTAGTCTATTCTTCGACGTTTGTCGGTAAGTGTAGTTATTAACTAGAGGTGTGTCAGTTTTTAGTAAGTATAGTTATTAATCTCTGGTGTATCGGGGCTACTTTGTATCCTTTCAACTATTCCTTTGATTAATTAAGATACTGGGAGTGAGCGGTTATGTATTGTAGTAGTCGAACCTAGCGATAGAGCCATCCCTGGTTTCGTTAGAAGGACCATATCCATTCAGCTACCGTTAACCGCGAGAAATGTAGTTGAATTTTATACATTCATTCTATTAAATATTTTTACGTCATATTGGCCTTAGTTTTTGCTTTGATCTGAAGTGATATTATGCCCTCATCGTTGTTGCTTTCCTATCTTAAGTCGTTGTGGATGTTTTTATCTTTTCTGGTGGCAACTTCCTTATCCATCTAGTTTATTAATAAGCACTATTTATTTCTTTTATTCATCGCTTTTTTATTCGCTCAGTTGTGTCTCGTTTTTATTTATTTATTTACTATGAGCGGATTGTTAGTCGTTTTTTGCATCTTTTTTAAAGTGTAACCCCCAAAGTGTTTATAACCGATTCTACTTTTACATTTAATAATTTTTCAAGGTCCTTAAATCTAATAATCCTAAATTTCTCCGCTAAAAGGTGCAGTTAATGAACCACATGTTTTAGCCTTTCTAAGTATTTTCCATTCGACTAAAGGTATTTTGTTTGCTTCGATTAATTTCCAGTAGTGTACCGGAAGTAAGGTGCTCATAGCATATGCTTTATTATTGATTGACAGTGTGTGACAATAGACTCTGTTTTTTAAGGTCATTGAGGTGCTACCTATGTAGAATTTTTCTATTTCTGTGGTTTCTACAGTGCATATTTTAGCCTGCTATACCATCGAAGATGTGAGACAATTATTGCTACTTAACTACCGTCATCATATACTGATG
>NC_136505.1:92191067-92228567 GCF_053919585.1 Euprymna scolopes
TATAAACACTTGAAATTTTAGATATAGGTTTCTTGGACATGGATCAAACTTAATAATTTGATTTGAGCCCAAAACAGTAAATGTTGAGGGGTCATAATAGGGGTAAAATTTAAGAAAAATTTGACCGCTTCGGTCTCTACCAAATTAATCAGACAATTTCTGGTCTAAACATTTGATATTTTACATAAAGGGTATTATGAGATAGGGCAAGCTTTTTAATAGGTTTGGGCCGAAAATTTTAGTTAATAATATATAAATGTATATATATATGTATGTTTGCATGTCTGCCTAAAAATTTCGACAGAGGCGACGGATTTTTACAAGATCAGTATCGTTTTGAAGTTCGACATTTCAGATGACGAATATCGAAAAATTCGCTAAAAACATTGGGTATCTTCACCTTAAACTTTTCTACAGGGGGGGGGGAAGTCGCTTTTTTCGCCGATATTTTCGAAAGTCATCCTCTCCTTTCGGTTGTCTAGCCTTAATTTAAACCTACGTCACTTCCGGTTTCGCGGTGGTCGTAACAGCAAAGACGTCACGTTTTTTTCACGTTCTTTTCTCCTTTGCATTACGGTCTCGAGCCTGTCTTCCTACTACCACTTTTTTTGTACTCAACATACACCTCCAAACACTCGGGCAACGCCAGGCTGAAATGCTAGTATATATATATATATATATATATATATATATATATATATATATATATATATATATATATATATCATTCAAACACGGTAGTGTTTGAATATATGGTTAAGTGGCAATTTTATCAATTTAGAACTGCTCTAAAGCTTCTCCGCTCACTCATGTTGCGACCAAATTTAAAATAATTATTACACTTTATGGATCACCTTCTCAGCTATATTGTGAGAAAAACGTTTCAATTTTCGTTCAGTAAAACAAAAGTTCTGATGAATTTACTGGTGTTCAAAATCGCATTAAGAATTTTTGTAAAATTCAATTTATAATATTATATAATTAATTCTAAATGCTGCAATATTTTAAGTTATGAATTTATTATATTTTTACCAGAATATCTTGTCCTTTTCTTTTCCAATTTTAACAATTAGTCCTTTACTTTTCCATGTTTAAGCTTAACCATATTACTTTTCATGCTCACGTTTTCCCATTGTTTATATATATACTGACATTGCCCTGACGAAAAATATGCTCAAATATGATATTTTGATTAACGCAGATTCCGTATTTAATATTATATTATATTGGACCCAATATATAGTAATGATTTAAAAAGTAAAAAAAAAAAAAAAATTAAAAAATGACTCGTGCGCAATCACCGAGGATCGACACCAAAACGCTTAGTTTACGATTTACTTTTCCCTTTGACGTTAATACCTGAGCTATGAAGACATGTTTGCTTCAAGGCTAAAAATTAAAACACGAACCATAGCTATTACGTTATGCATGCATATTTGTAATGCCGTCGTTCGACCTTCACCTGGCAAATTCCATGTTTAGATTTTCACAATTTTGCACGGATTTTCTCCGGCCAAAACCTAAATATAATGTTTCGCATGTGTTCGAATACCCATTATATTAAGTTTCATGTCTGTTGACCAAAATCTGACAGAGGAGTTTCGTAGATAAATTTTTTAAACAAATATATATCCCCATACATAAATATATATAGAAAGAGGTTTGTGGTTACTATAACGCTTTTACGCAAATATTACGCAAGTATAACCCATGTAGAATATCTGCATGAATATAATTACACATAATAGTTAACTAAAGATGATCATCCCATAAGAAAACCGAAAAAACTAATAGGGAATTAATTAAAATGAATGTTTAAAAGAATATGCAAATTAACTAGATATTGAATTACAAAAATTGCGCTAAATGGCTTTTCTCCATTTTGTATTCAACGTTCTGAAAAAAGACATAATTGTTTTAAAAAGATTGTAATTTAAACGATTAGATAGAACGGAAAACGTTTTTTTTTAAATGACATATAGCCTATCCTGCCTTGACAGAGTACAAAATAGACTTCGTGGCTTAGTGGGGGATGCCCTTTTCTCTTCCCTGCAACCTCTCTCCCACAGAAGAGACGTTGCGAGCTTGTCTTTTTTACCGTTATTTCCATGGCAAGTGCTCGTCTGAGCTCCAATCTCTGGTCCCCCCTCGCCAATCTTTTACGAAAAATACCCGTCTAGCTGAAGCCACTGTCAAAAATTTTCCCCACTCTCTATCTGTGCCTAAATCAAAGCGTAGAATCCATGAACACAGCTTCTTTCTTAGAACAGCACGCCAGTAGAACTCTGTTCCGTCTGCCTGCTTCCCACCTGATTACAACTTGGATGTCTTCAAATCCAACGTAAACAAATTCCTGATGAACCGCCCCCTTAAGTAGACACTTTATGAAATCTCAACACTAACGTACAACGTACTGTACATGCAATAACCCTTATCCTTGAGTGGCTTCCGGACCTTGATAAGTGGTGACCTCCTTGTAAAAAAAAGTTATTATAACGTAAACTTGTTTGAAAATACATCATTTGTAATCAAAATTAAATATTTCGCAAGAATTTTCTTCTCAACCTAATGTATGTATGTATGTATGTATGTATACACATATACACACATATATATATATATATATATATATATATATATATTCTTCTCAATATATATATATATATATATATATATATATATATATATATATATATATATATATATATAGAGAGAGAGAGAGAGAGAGAGAGAGAGAGTAACCGTGACCTGTTGGATCAGTATATATTATGGCTAGCTATGGAATAGTGTGTGTATATCAATTATGCCTAAAATATGCGGGCTTGCGCCTACAACATTGGCCACCACTTTTAACGTAATGAATTACATTTCTTAATATCCGGAAAACTACTTATTTACACAAAATTTAAATGCGATATTCGTTTTCAGTATACTCAAACACTTATAAAAGTCGTCATTTTAATTGAAAATGTTGAGGTGAAAACCAAGTAAAAATTTACTAAATCTTCTTTGTATATATTTGCTTAAAAAAAAGCAACATTATATACAGTGTTGGTCATCCGTACCTTAAAGTTTGCCTGACGTCAGTTCCACCCAATGGTTTTGTAAACAAAGAAGTGCGTCTCTTAACGAAACCCAGTACGGCATAAATCACTTATCATAATTCAACTTTTCCTCATTTTTAACAGGCAAAAAATCTTATGTTTGCATAATCTTCAAAGTATTAATAAACATTTGCAAGTAATCTTAATGTTTTGAGACTGCCAAGTACGGGATCTAATGCAATAAAAAGACTTAAAAAGTTTAAATTGTAAAAAAACAAAACAAAACAAAAAAACAAAACAAAAGTAAATACGTAAGAAAAGTAATTACTATTGCGTTTGGTTACAGTTACAATGAGAAATATTTATCGGTTAAATAGTTTTAATTTCTTTGTTTTTTCTTATCCAACCAGCTAACTATAAGATGTCACTTTTATTGCCTTTAGTAACAGTTTTTTTTAATGTTTCTATTTATAAAAAATAGTTAGATGTTATTATGTGTTGATAGTTAAGTACTTTTTTATTAACACGGTTTCAACGGCTGGGCAAGCTGATCTGAGTAATTTTAACATCTTCAAACTGTCAATTATAAAAATTATATATAAAAGATTTTAAATTGTAAACATATTTGTTTTGTTTTGTTCGAAAACGATTCCAACTTGCAATCGAAAATACAAATACAATTCATAAAATGCCGATATAAAAAGAAGCAAAAGGCATTTACCGTTTTGTTTTTATTTGTATATTTTATTTGTGTATTTTATTAGTATATTTAATTAGTATATTTTATTTGTATATTTTATTTGTATATTTTATTTTTATATTTTATTTGTATATTTTATTTGTATATTTTATTTTTATATTTTATTTGTATATTTTATTTGTATATTTTATTTGCATATTTTATTTGTATATTTTATTTGTATATTTTATTTGTATATTTTATTTGTATATTTTATTTGTATATTTTATTTGTATATTTTATTTGCATATTTTATTAGTATATTTTATTTGTATATTTTATTTGTATATTTTATTTGCATATCTTATTTGTATATTTTATTTGTATATTTTATTTGTATATTTTATTTGTATATTTTATTTGTATATTTTATTTGTATATTTTATTTGTATATTTTATTTGTATATTTTATTTGTATATTTTATTTGCATATTTTATTTGCATATTTTATTTGCATATTTTATTAGTATATTTTATTTGTATATTTTATTTGTATATTTTATTTGCATATTTTATTTGTATATTTTATTTGCATATTTTATTAGTATATTTTATTTGTATATTTTATTTGTATATTTTATTTGCATATTTTATTTGCATATTTTATTTGTATATTTGATTTGCATATTTTATTTGCATATTTTATTTGTATATTTTATTTGCATATTTTATTTGTATATTTTATTTGCATATTTTATTTGTATATTTTATTTGTATATTTTATTTGTATATTATATTTGTATATTTTATTTGTATATTTTATTTGTATATTTTATTTGCATATTTTATTTGTATATTTTATTTGTATATTTTATTTGTATATTTTATTTGTATATTTTATTTGCATATTTTATTTGTATATTTTATTTGTATATTTTATTTGTATATTTTATTTGCATATTTTATTTGCATATTTTATTTGTATATTTTCTTTGTATATTTTATTTGCATATTTTATTTGTATATTTTATTTGTATATTTTATTTGCATATTTTTTAGTATATTTTATTTGTATATTTTATTTGTATATTTTATTTGCATATTTTATTTGTATATTTTATTTGTATATTTTATTTGTATATTTTATTTGTATATTTTATTAGTATATTTTATTAGTATATTTTATTTGTATATTTTATTTGCATATTTTATTTGTATATTTTATTTGTATATTTTATTTGTATATTTTATTTGCATATTTTATTAGTATATTTTATTTTTATATTTTATTTGTATATTTTATTTGTATATTTTATTTGTATATTTTATTTGTATATTTTATTTGTATATTTTATTAGTATATTTTATTTGTATATTTTATTTGCATATTTTATTTGTATATTTTATTTGTATATTTTATTTGTATATTTTATCTGTATATTTTATTTTTATATTTTATTAGTATATTTTATTTGTATATTTTATTTGCATATTTTATTTGTATATTTTATTTGTATATTTTATTTTTATATTTTATTTGTATATTTATATTTGTATATTTTATTTGTATATGTTATTTTTATATTTTATTTGTATATTTTATTTGTATATTTTATTTGTATATTTTATTTGCATATTTTATTTGCATATTTTATTTGTATATTTTATTTGTATATTTTATTTGTATATTTTATTTGCATATTTTATTTGTATATTTTATTTGTATATGTTTTTTTTTATATTTTATTTGTATATTTTATTTGTATATTTTATTTGTATATTTTATTTGCATATTTTATTTGTATATTTTATTTGTATATTTTATTTTTATATTTTATTTGTATATTTTATTTGTATATTTTATTTGTATATTTTATTTGTATATTTTATTTGTATATTTTATTTGTATATTTGATTTGCATATTTTATTTGCATATTTTATTTGTATATTTTATTTGTATATTTTATTTGTATATTTTATTTGCATATTTTATTTGCATATTTTATTTGTATATTTTATTTGTATATTTTATTTGTATATTTTATTTGCATATTTTATTTGTATATTTTATTTGTATATTTTATTAGTATATTTTATTTGTAAATTTTATTAGTATATTTTATTTGTATATTTTATTTGTATATTTTATTTGTATATTTTATTTGTATATTTTATTTTTATATTTTATTTTTATATTTTATTTGTATATTTTATTTTCATATTTTATTTGTATATTTTATTTGTATATTTTATTTGTATATTTTCTTTGTATATTTTATTTGCATATTTTATTTGTATATTTTATTTTTATATTTTATTTGTATATTTTATTTGTATATTTTATTTGTATATTTTATTTGTATATTTTATTTGTATATTTTATTTGCATATTTTATGTGTATATTTTATTTGTATATTTTATTTGTATATTTTCTTTGTGTATTTTATTTGTATATTTTATTTGTATATTTTATTTTTATATTTTATTAGTATATTTTATTTGTATATTTTATTTGTATATTTTATTTGTATATTTTATTTGTATATTTTATTTGTATATTTTATTTGTATATTTTATTTGTATATTTTATTTGCATATTTTATTTGTATATTTTATTTTTATATTTTATTTGTATATTTTATTTGTATATTTTATTTGTATATTTTCTTTGTATATTTTATTTGTATATTTTATTTGTATATTTTATTTTTATATTTTATTTGTATATTTTATTTGCATATTTTATTTGTATATTTTATTTTCATATTTTATTTGTATATTTTAAACACGAAAAAATTGTCGATAAAAAAAAAGCTTTCACGGCTTTGTTTTTATTTATTTACCCATGCGCAGAATTTTTCAAATTGAAAGCTGTAAACCGGATGACCGGTTTCAACACTCAAACAAGACGATTTGAGTTTCATAATATAATAGATAGACATATAATGTTAAGATGAAATCAATGACGCCTTCTATGCATCTAGTAGCCAATGAAAATGGAGCATTTTTGTCGCCCTCAACTACTGTTGATTACTTTACTTTTTCTTAACGCTCACTGTATACTGTTTGATCCCATCTTTTATTTTATACTGTGTCTATTATTCTCGCTTCCGTCTCCCTGTCAACAGACCGGCTTTGCTATCTACTGTTCATAGGTTTATGTGCACACACACACACACACACACACACACACACACACACACACACACACACACACACACACACATATATATATCTGTTCATAACTTTATGTGCATATATATATATATATATATATATATATATCTGTTCATAACTTTATGTGCACACACACACACACATATATATATATATATATATATATATATATATATATATATATATATATATATATATATATATATATATATATATATATATATAAGTTTTACTCATATCCAGGTAATTTGCATCTAAAATTTCAAGCGTTTAGACACGAAATTGGCAGAATCAGCAAAGGTCAATTCTTTCAACTTTGACCTCTTGGCAGCGGAATTTTCGTCCAAAAACTGATTAAAAAGCTTGCTGCATGTCTGAATACCCTTTATGTAAAATTTCAAATGTTTAGACAAAAAATTAGCTGCATGGTTTGCTAGAGACCGCAAAGGTAAAATTTTTGAACTTTGATCCCTTAGCAGCCAAATTTTCAGCCAAAAACCAATTAGAAAGCTTGCTCTATGTCTGAATACACTTTATGTAAAACTTCAAAGGTTTGGGAGAAAAGTTAAATTTTGATTTTGAGCTCAATTTTGATCCCTTAACATTTATCGTTTTGAGCTCAAATATAATTAAAAAGTTAGAGCCATGTCCAAGTAACCTACACCTAAAATTTCAAGTGTTTAGGCCGAAAATTAACGGAGGAGTTTGGTAAAGTTCTCAAAGGTCAAGTCGTTGAACTTTGACTCCTTGACAGCCAAATTTCTGGCCGAAAACCAATTAAAAAGATTTTCCCAAATCTTAATAGCCCTTATGTCCAATCTCGACTCAAAATTGACAGAGTAGTTTGGTAGGGAAATGTAAACACACAGACAGACAATTTCACTTTTATATATATATAAAGATTTTCCCCCCTCCATCGTTTATCTCTCTTTCTTTTTTTTTTCTTCTTCGAGTTAATGAGCGTGGGTCCAAAATTCAGTATGTTTAAAAAAAAAAAAATAAAAGACAAACAAAAAAAAAACACCTTCTATTTTAGCTTAAATTTCGTTGTAATTTGAAATTACCTCACCAAGTCACTTGAATCTTACTATATTTATCTCTATCACTTTCAGTTTCTCTCTCTCTTTCTCTCTCTCTCTTTCTCTCTGGATGTTGTTTGACTCCTCCCTCGTTCATATTTCATACACTGCCTATCATCCTCGCTTCCATCTTCCACTCTCTCCCTCCGTAGCTGTAGTTTGATCCTTCGTTCTTATTTTATACGATGTCTATCACCCTTGCTTCTGATTCTCTCTCTTTCTTTTTTTTATCTCTCTTTCTCTCTTCTCAATAATTGTCGATCAACACACATGCATATATATTTTATGGCAGACAGCATAGAAAATAAAGACAAAGGGTTAAATAACATCCGGAGAGAGAGAGAGAGAGAGAGAGAGAGAGAGAGAGAGAGAGAGAGAGAGGGAGAGAGAGAGAGTATAAAAAAGTACGAATAGTTAATCAACATCTTGAAAGAGAGAGTAACGGAAGCAAGGATGATTATTTATACACCATATAAAACAGGAATAAATGTCTTTGCGATAAGAATTTTTTGTTATTTTTAGCTTCTTACATCAAGTGGTTTCACGCCTTGTCTGGAGCTATTTCCAGCATAATTATCTACTACTATATAAAACGAACTTTGTGTGTCTGTTTTTCCGTATCTCTGTGTGTCTGTGAGTTCGTTCCCTATAGACTCGAAAACGGCAGGGTCGATTTTTTTTAATGAAATTTCACACGAAGGTACTTTGTGCCTGGCAGTGTTCTTAGAGAGGTTTTGTATCGGAGTGTCTTCGCTCGATAATCGATAATCAAAGTAATCCGATGAAAGCAGGAACTGGCGATTTTAAATAAAGTTAACACCTTACACAGCCTAACATCACAAGTGCATTTGAGAAATTTTATTACCACACAAGCCGAAAGTCCCGACATATAGAATAAACAGTAGGTTCTATGATGTGACAGGGACGCGTTTGTAATGAGTCTTTCCGTTTAGAGCACAATTGAGCATGATACTTGACTTTTGCATTTCAATGTTAGTCCAAGATAATATATAAAATAATATAAAATCATCAGTAAGTTCACTACAGTGCAATATAGACTTCATTATACTGTAATCTTAGTCATTGCATCGCGATTAGAGCAGACAATAAATCAATTCGATGATTTTGATGATAATAAAAATCTAAAAGTGCTAAACATTAGTTGATCATTATTCAATCCCGGGCAACGGCGGGTCACACTGCTAGCATATATATATATATATATATATATATATATATATATATATATATATATATATATATATACTAGCAAAAGTACCCGTCGTTGATTGGGTTCAAAAACAGCCTACAGAAAATGGACTCTGATTTATGAAAGTATGATAGGTTATGAAAAGGAAGGGTTGTAAAGAGATAGCTTCGAATTTGAGGGTATCAAAACCAAAGCAAAATATGATGAAAGTAAAAATAAAATAGACAAACCCCATAATTTATTATACCATACCTGTTTACACTGAAACACTTATCACAATATTCTGTGGATCTATAGTAAAACCTTGTTAAACTTTGTGACATATTTCCATTCTATGGAGGTCAGGTGCGAACGAACACGCCATAATTTTATTATACCATATTTCTTCAAACTGAAAAATAATTATCAAAGTATACTTACGCAGATAGATATGAAAAGTCTTTATTAAAGTTTGTGCCTATTTCCATTCTATGGAGGCCTGGCGCGAACGCAGAACCCACAATTTTATTATATCATCTCTATTTAAGTTTAAACATACTTATCAAAGTATTCTTATGTACATCTATATCAAAAACACTTGTAAACGTTTTTTTTTAATTTTTAAATTTTTTATTTCCATACTTTGTGGACCAGGCGCGAACGCAGACCCCACAATTTTAATGAACCACCGTTCTGCCAGATCAAACATACCCATTCCTGCGTCTCGATACATCTTCTATCATTATATGTAATCAGTTTCTTAAAATAGTCAACCATATAGGAGCTTATTTGTGACCACACACACACACACACACACGCACACACACACACACACACATACACACACACACACATTCAGCTTTATATTATAGATATATGATGGCCTCTCCCGTTGATTTCGATGTATGAGCTTCCGCCACAACAGTGAAGTTGTTCGGAAATCAACACATTTGTTTATAGTGGTGAAGGCCTTGTGTAGAACCAACCACACTTTCTGTTATTTCTGCTCACTTTTGTCGTTGGAGATGACTGCCACGGGAGAGGGTATACAGTAGACTATAGGTTTTTAAATCAGAGTTTTCTTCTTCTAAGCGCATGTTTATGCACCCCCAGATACCAACCTGGAAATTTCTACGATTCTGCGCGGTACATACGGCGCCCAGACTTCCCAAATGGTCATCGATCTGATACTGGCCAGGCTCAACGTCGCTTAACGTGATTGTGCCATATATTATATTTATATTCGAGGGTCATTCCAAAAGTAACACTTCTTATATTTTTAAACTCAAAATGTTGAAGAGCTACGAAGACGGAAGTAGTGTCATTCAAAGGAGCAACCTTTTGTACTCTAGAATTTATTTTTCTACATAGTCATCACTATTTTCAATGCACTTTTGCCAGCAATTCAATGACGTGTCTTTGCTTCTGATGCACGCCAATGACAGGTGTTGCTTTCTTAGAATCCGACAGCGTCAATATCTGCAACTGAGATGAAATTTTCAGATCATGAATGCATAATCATCATGAATCATAACCATTTAATTTATAATCCCTCTGATCCATTCGGGTGGATAAAATATGAGGCATTACGTTTGGAACACCCCTCGTGTCTATATATATATATTCCATAGCTAATATAACATATCATCAGTATGTTATATTAGCTATGGAATTCATGTATGAGCGTGACACTTGTGACGTAAAGAAAATAGTTTTTTTTTGACATAACAGAAACATTTCTATGAAAGTATATTAAAATGAAAAAAGAATATAGATAGATTTCTATGAGTCGTTCTGTTTATTATAATTGATTATTTTTGAAAAAAAAAAAAAATACAGTTACTGAATTATAAGTGGTTGGCCATAATTATAGGTAAATGTGCACTGAACAGATACCATAATACTTATTATAGTTAAATTCAAAATTTTATATATCTGCTTTTTTTTTTTTACATCGTTCATTTCTGTATTACGTTTAAGTTATTTTAGACCCTACTCTTCTCATGTTAAATAATAATTTCGAAATAATAACGTTAATATTTCAGTGCGCCAATTGTTATTTTGCTTTTTTTCGCGTTTAAATTATCCAAATAAACAATTGTTAATACTGTCTGCTTTTTTTTTTTTTACATCGTTCCTTTCTGTATTACGTTTAAGTTATTTTAAATCCCACTCTTCCCACGTTAAATAATAATTTCGAAATAATAACGTTAATATTTCAGTGCGCGGGTCATGCGCGCATGCGCAACCGGATGTCGTAAACCGGAAAGTGGGTTACATACATCGTTACAAGATTATTTGAGTTTTATAATTATATAGATATATTATAAAAGAACATAACTGTCCCCCCTCTAATCTTAGAAAGATCCTCATTGACAACATCAAAATTATGCATCATGAAAATAATATTAAAAAATTAAAAGTTCTTGAAGCGTCATATATTAAAACCCGTCAACCCACTTATAAATGATATTGCATTCAGGAAAAGTAGTAATGTCCTAAAATGTCTTGCCTAGTTCGTAGTGGACGGACTTTGTTAACAGTGTCCACGAACTTGCTGATTTTAATATTCGAATTTTTAATCGACTTATATTTTTAATCGGTTTTTCATCGACTCTATATATTTTAACTTATCGCCTCACGCCGTTTACTGCATATTTTAGTTCTTACTTTTAATTCTCATTTTCGCTCCTTCTCACTTTTATTTCGATACCTGAAGATGATCCGTGGACGAATCGAAAGCGCTCGTGACAGCAACAATTATGGAAGTTTTATTAATATTTTTGATTTCGATATAAAAAGATTATAAAGAAAATCGAAAAATTAAAAAAAAACAAAGAAGAATCATAAAGCAAAGTGCTTTCATTGCATTTAATAATATTTGCTTGAACACACACACACACACACACACACACACACACACACACACACACATATATATATATGAGTGTGAGTGTGTGTTCAACTTATCGCTTGCATCTTTCGTTTCTCCAAGTCTCTAAATGAAAAAGCAAATAATTAGTTGTTTGACATTTTCTTCCTTCGCACACAAATTCTAGTTTGTTTTTCTGGGCGACTTATCAGTTATCGACACGTAATATGCAACGATTGGCTGCTGATATAATCGAAACGAATTGGTGAAAATCGCATGCAGCCAATTATTATTGAAATTCGTCCGTCGAAACTATTTTAACTGCACTCAACCGATCGGCTGACAGCGAGCGACCGCCATTTTTTTTTCATCCTCTCTTTTTTATTCCTTTATTTTTCTTTCTTTCTTTTTTCTTTCTTCTTTTAATCTCGTTATTTCTTTCTTTCATTCTTTTTTCCTACTTTCTTTTTCTTTCTTTTTTTACTTTCGTTCTTCCTTTCATTCTTTCTTCTTCTTTTTTCTATATTATTTGGATTCTTCGAATTAGGTTAACACCTTCAAGGTTGTTTTCACAACGTTTTGGTCGATGTAACCCCCGACCTTCTTTTGGTGTATCGTATCGAACTCGGAAATCTTTCTGTCGAACTCGGAAATCTTTCTGTCGAACTCGGGAATCTTTCTGTCGCACTCAGGAATCTTTCTGTCGAACTCGGGAATCTTTCTGTCAAACTCGGGAATCTTTCTGTCGAACTCGGGAATCTTTCTGTCAAACTCGGGAATCTTTCTGTCGAACTCGGGAATCTTTCTGTCGAACTCGGGAATCTTTCTGTCGAACTCGGAAATCTTTCTGTCGCACCCAGGAATCTTTCTGTCGAACTCAGGAATCTTTCTGTCGAACTCGGGAATCTTTCTGTCGAACTCTGAAATCTGTACAGAATGTCGAACGGAACCCCTTATTTAATCCACAGGGGTTACATACTCTCGTTCTGTCAGCCATGACCGAGTAGAACGCCTAAGAAATTCACAATTGTATTTTTGAGCATTGTGTACACTGCAATTTCGAATTACTTAGGACTTCTACTTTGTCATAGCCGACAGAACGAGAGCACGCTACTTCCGTAGATTAAATAAAGAGTTCCGTTCAAAATTTCGTACTGATTGCAGAGTTCGACAGAAAAATTCCCAAGTTCGACAAGATGCACCTGAAGAAGGTTGGAAGTTAAGTCGGTCGAAACGTTGTGCGAATAACACCCTAGATAAGATCCATAGTCTGAATAATCTAAATGATATGAATTATCAAGCAGCATATCAAACTTTCATTCGCTTTCTAGTTTTTGGTCCCCCGACAAAAGGAGGGCGGACCTGTAAATTCACCCTTCTCCGTTCGTCTGTTCGTCTGTCCGCCTTGGAATTTTTTGAAGTTTTGCACAAACATTAAACATGATATGAATAAAGAAGTAACAGAACGGATTTTCCGGGAAAACTTTCAGGTTAAAATGACTAAAATTAACATTTTTGTGCTTATTAAAAGAAATTGATGCCTTGGATTTTTATAAAACTTTCTGAAAATTTGTAACTGATTTCTATATAATTTTGCTTGTCTATACTCGCGATAACTCGTGGGTGTACCCCAGGGGGTCTTTTAGGTCTAATACAAAAACACTCTATCAACAATAGAGACTATTTTACCATATTTGTTAAAAAAAAATAAAAATTTTTCCGTGTATGTCTAGTTAGCAGTTTTGCATGGTGCTGAACTCAAATTTAAATATGTTAATGCCTTGGGGACATTTGGGGCTAAATGGGGGGGGGCAAATGATGGACTTAGTCAGTTCCTTTTTTTGCATGGTGCAGAACTCAAATTTACATATGTTAAGGCTTAAAACTGAACCGTTTGTTGATTTTCACCAAGATTTGATGTCCCCTGGGGTCTTTTGGGGCTAAATGGGGATGGGGGAGCAAATGCTGAACTTAGTCATTTTTTATGCCTCGTTCAATGTGCATACACGTGGGACCATGCATGCTTCACTTGTTCTTTATTTTTTTTCATTTTTTTAAGTTTTCTTTTTTATTTATTTCATTTCCTTCTTTCTTAAAATCTTTCTTTCTTTATATTCTTCTTTTCTTTCATTCTGTGTTTCTTTCTCTCTTTCTATCATATTCTTTTCGTTCGTTTTTTTTTCTGTTACACTTTCTCTTTCATTTATTTGTTTCTTTTTTCTTTCTTTCCTTATTTGTGTGGAGTTCCTATATCACCATTTTTATTCAATGCTTCATTCTTTTTCTCTTCTTTCTGAATTTGGTGCTACCTGGTCAGGCTGTCTAAAGATACCGGCGCCCTGACTTAAAATACAGAAAACAGTGATGATTGTTTTTTTTTTCCTTTCCCTTTGCAAAACTCAATCATGTTCTGCAACAACTTGAACAAAGAAGCATAAAAACTTCTTTTTCCAATATATCTGGATTTAGCATAAAATAACCTGAAAAAAGTCGAGATGTCGTAAAACAAAACAAAACAAAACACCACCACCACCACCACCACCACCACCACCACCACCACCACCACCACCACCACCACCACCACCACCACAACAACAACAACAACAACAACAACAACAACAACAACAACAACAACAACAACAACAACAACAACTCTTCTTTCTGGAGAATTTCTTTTCTTTCATGCCTTTACTAGCCGTGTGGAGGGCGCCCGGCTTTGCCCGGTCGTAAAATACGCTTAAATATAATATTTTAATATGTCCAGATTTCCTATATATTATTATTAGGGATAAGACAACAGCATATTCTTTTCATTGTTTTGACTCTCGAGTGTGTATCCGTTGATATTTTATATAGAGTGATGTGGTTCTCGGTTGATTAACTGTGTCTATGTCAGATATATACTGGAGAGTCAAAACAAGGAAAAGAGCATTCTGTTGTCATAGCCCTATTTATTATAGAGTCATGATTTCAAAAGTTAAAAAAAAAATAAATATTCGGGTGCCATTAGCAAGAATCGAAACCGAAGCATTCAAAGCTAGTGACGTTACCACTGTACCAAAGTGACACGCAAATGATCTGATTAAAGATAAACAATTTAAAATAGACTAAGATGTATGTAAAAAATGTTTAACGATCTTTTCCATTTTGACAACTTTTTGACTCCTTAAAAACTATTTTAACCGGCTAAAGACCCGTATAAGAACGGTCTGTAAAAAAATACAATCATTTAAGCTTCTAGCGCCGTTGTGAGACTTAGTTTCAGTGGAGATAGAGTTTGAAAATTTGGAGACAGATACACAAACATATAACATTTATATCTTAGATTTTCATTCATTATTTTCATTCGGTATTTTCATTCATTATTTTCATTCGTTATTTTCATTCGTTATTTTCATTCTTTATTTTCATTCATTTTTATTCGTTAGTTTCATTCATCATTTTCATTCGTTATTTTCATTCGTTATTTTCATTCATTATTTTCATTCGTTATTTTCATTCGTTATTTTCATTCATTATTTTCATTCATTATTTTTGTTCGTTATTTTCATTCATTATTTTCATTCGTTATTTTCATTCGTTATTTTCATTCATTATTTTCATTCATTATTCTCATTCCTTATTCTCATTCGTTACTTTCATTCGTTATTTTCATTCATTATTTTCATTCGTTATTTTCATTCATTCTTTTCATTCGTTATTTTCATTCGTTATTTTCATTCATCATTTTCATTCGTTATTTTCATTCATTATTTTCATTCGTTATTTCCATTCGTTATTTTCATTCATTATTTTCATTCATTATTTTAATTTATTATTTTCATTCATTATTTTCATTCGTTATTTTCATTCATTATTTTCACTCGTTATTTTCATTCGTTATTTTCATTCATTATTTTCATTCGTTCCTTGTGTTATTCATTTCTTTTTCTTATTTCATTTATTATTTCCATTTCCCCCCCTTTTTTTTCATTCATTCGTTATGTCTTCATCAATTCGTTTTTCAGATACCTCGTCATAATACACAGCAGCTGGTTTCCATGGCTTCACCCTAAACCTTAAACCTGGAACCGTGTCTTACCATAGAAGGCCCCGCGATTTTGTCTGGCACTGTTTACTTATTTCCCTTACACCGCGAAAAATGTGATACAAAGGTTGGAAAGAGAAATTGAAAAATCATCGCCGCCGAGGAGGAGTATGCTGACCTGGAAAAAAAGTGCCTAAGTTGCCCTGTCAGCATTTCCTGATAGGGGCGCCTTAGGACATTAGCAATACTAACCTTTTTCTTAAAGAATGGAGACAGTATTACGAATAATCAACCCTTATCTCAAAAATTTAGAAACGTAATATTAAGTATACGCTCTAATTATAAACTACACTTCTGAATGGAATTTTCCACTCTCTCTTTGTTTTTAACCTTACATGGAAATATCGTCCTTAACATTATTTTCGCACACCTACAGCTAAATATTTTTACAATCATTCGCGTTTTTCTCTTTTTTAATTTTTTCTTTCATCCATTATCCATTTATTTCTTATTTCCTCTTTTTTTCTTTATTTCCAGGTGATACCAAATCTGGCTGTCTGAAGATAATGGTGTTATTTTTTCCTTTCACTTTACCAAACTCAATAATGTTCTACAAAGTACAGAAATAAAAACAACAATTTTTCTCTACAAAACAACCAAACTAAACACAATGAATAAATATTTGAAGATATGAAGAATTTAAAGCATAAAAAGTATTTCCCAAAAATTACGGGTTTCGGCAGTAAATAACCCGAAAAGTGTTGATATGCTGTAAAACAAAAACAATCAAACTTCTTTCCTTCTTTCTTTATCTTCTTTCCTTACCTCGTTACAATCTAGCAAATCTCTCCAATCTACCAATCAAAAGAAAATGGTAAACATAACCCCTCCCCCTAAAAAATAACAAATCCTGCAAAGCTCAGTAATGTCATTTTTCGAATTTTAAGTCGTTTCGCTTGGGATTATTCTTATTCGTCGCCATTGTTTCGTACGAATTCTCATAACGAATATCTACACAGATGAGATACGAACACTTTTGACGGCACCAACATCAAAGAGACCGACAGAAAACAGAGCGAAACAAGCAAACAAATAAAACAGAACCGTTGAATTATTTAACGTGTTAATTGGTCCAAATCGGCCAGGAATAAACGATATATAAAGTTTCGAAATTTATTCCAAGCAACTGAGACCGAGTGTATCGACGTGTGTCGGTGTGTGGCTTTTATATCTTTCACGATTAAAATCATAACCTATAACAAATCTTATATTGATTGGACATATCGCAGTCCGAGTACCCACATCTACCCTCCCATATATATAAACACATACATAACAGAAAAAAAAATAGACACTAACATAACTATTTTTCCTAAGATTAATATAGGCTTATTTATATTTACATATAATTATAGTGCTGAAATAACAGAGTATCTCATTAAAATTGCATTTAACAACATTGGAGCATGCCACTAACAATAGGAACATGAGACCTATGAGGATTTCTGAGAGGACAAATCGTGGCTCAACATGGAGGTGGTCTTAGTTAACGCAAAATAGGAAACCTTTCAATACTGCTTTTTACTGTTGATAGAGTGATCGTACAATTGACAAGAGAGGACAAAGAGTACACAAAACCTCATTCCGGTCGCCCAGGGCCGTCTGAAAGAACCTTGCGTCTTGTGAAAAGAAATGTTGAAGAGGATCCTCGGTGCAAAGCCTCTGACATTGCAACACAAGCTGGTGTCAGTCCCAGACCAGCTGTCAGCTATCTTCAAAAGCTGGGCTACTATGGTCCCCATGCGCCCGTTCAGTCTTGAAAGACAAAGGATACCCCTTTAGGGGAAGTAGCGCGTGTAATTGTGAGGCAAGGGTTGTGCAATCTCCAACTACAACTCTCTCCTGAATCATCACTGCTTGAGTCCAGTGGCAAGGAGAAGACCAGGACGACTGGAAACAATGCCGAGATAAGCGGAGAGCACATACAGCACCTGAAAGTCCCAAATGGTCACCCATTTAGTACTGACCAGGTTCAACGTTGCTTAACTTCGGTGATCCAGCGGGAACCGGTGTGTCAACGTGATTATGCCGCACGCTACTATGGTAGAGCAACGAGAAAGAAAACCTCTTCTTCCTCCTGCCAATATTAAGAGCAGTAAAGATTGGACTTGTGAGATACTGGAGAGACTTATGACCTTTTTTGACTAATGACATTTTCTCTGATGAGTCACGATTCGCATTATTGTCTGACAGAAGAAGAATATGGTTATGTAGGCTCCCTCAGCAAGAGTTTCACTTAAAAAGACTGCAGTCAACGCTGAAGCATGGAGGTTTCTCGGTTATTGTATGGGGGTGCGATTTGAAGTGATGGTAGCTCAGTCCTGATGGAGTGTGAAGTAAACATCAATGCAGCTATATATGTTCCAATATTTTATGAAAGACTCCGACCAATATTCTCAAATGGTAAAATGAATCAAGTTAACTCCCTATTTGTGGAAGACGGGGCTCCTCGTCACTCTGCTAGGGCAACACAACATTAGTTGAGCCAAAAATGGCTTTAATAAATTTCCATGGCCAAGGCAGTCCCCAGATATAAACCCAATTATGGGTATTAGGCTCCCTCAGCAAGAGTTTCACTTAAAAGATTGCAGTCAACGCTGAAACATGGAGGTTTCTCGGTTATGGGGTGGGGTGCAATTTGAAGTGATGGTAGCTCAGTCCTGGTGAATCCGAAGGAAACATCAATTCTGCTAAATATGTTTGGACTCCTACCAATATTCTCAAGTAGTGAAGTTAATATATGCATATATATGTGTTTGTATATATATATATATATATATATATATATATATATATATATATATATATATATATATATATATATATCTGGGGATATATATATATATATATATATATACAAACACATATATATGCACATATATTTATATGTATATATATATATATATATATATATATACACGTGCAAATGAAATAATTATTATTGCTAATTTTTAATGAATAAATTGTCAGTTTAATCAGTGATTTTAATTGACTTTTTCGCACTTAAAATGCACTTTTACTTTATTTTAAAAAGGAACAAACAAAACGTTTGAGAAGAAATCAAATCATCAAAAAGCAAATAAATATTCTTATTAAATAAGCGTTTTCTTATTATGACAACAAAATAGGGTTGAATATTTTTCATAACTTTCAAAAATACGGAAATTAAAGTACAATAATGTTTCAGTTTAAAAATAAAAGTGACTTTCTGACATTTGGGGCTTCCATAGAATTTATTCGCGAAGCTTTTTCTGTTGTTTGATTGTGCAAAGCTGCATCTGATATTAAACTCGCGCCTTTTTGGTTTTAATAATTAATTTCTAAATAGTCCCAGAAACTAATATTTATTTTTCAAAGGATTTTGACAATGAATTGATTTTATTGCTATTTCAGTTTGAGATACCGCCATGAAAACATTTTTCATTATAAGTTTGTTTTTCACATGTAAAATCATTTTCTCTTTTTACAGATAAACTTTAGGTTTTAATCTTTCAAACACGTAATCGCAAACCTAGACAAATTATGATATGCCGACTTTCAAAACCATGTCCCTGTCAGTTTCTCTGTCTGTCTGTCTGTCTGTCTGTCTCTCTCTCTATATATATAAATTCGTATTCCTGTCTGTTTGTTTATTTGTTCACAATTGATTAATATATACAACACGTGTCTTACTTTAATCTTTCAGTTATTTCTATATATAGTATGATTCTTGCAAAAATATACAATTAAGAGATCACCTTATTTGTATATGACATTAAGAAAAATCCATTTTATTAAATAGCGGTATTTTAGTTAATGGTTTTTAGCGAGAGAATTGTTTTAAGTATTCTATTTAAAATAATTATTTAATAACGTTTTAACAACAATTGTATTGATAATATATTTAATTTAATTTATTTGGAATTATTATTTCCAACAGCTACCTTTTTTTAAACACTTTTTATGCTATGCATAAAAACACACTTTTTTAAACACTTTTTATGCTATGCATAAAAAACAAACGTTCAAAAAATAAAATCATTTGGTAATTTCATTAGCTTTCTAACTGAAAAAATGATTCCGTGTAGATAGGAACATTTTTGGCTTTTCTTGTTTTTTTTTTAATATGAAAAAAAAACCCTGAAAAGATTTCATTTGTTTGTTTAATTTTATTCCTTAAAGGGCTATGTAAAAATCGGTAATTTTTCTCGGGGGGGGGGGTGGCGGGGAGCGGGAATTACATTGGCAACATAAAATAACAATAAATTTGATTATTTCTCTACTTTCACCTAACTATTAAATAAACACAATAAACCCCAAAATATGACAAATTCAATTTTTTTGGAGGGGGGGGGGAATAGTGAAAAATCTTTATGTACGTACTTGTCACGGAACAAAGATATTCCTAGAATATTTCAAGAATCGCGTCAATCAAATTATATTAGGAAGGCATGAGGAGGCCGGAGGTAGCTATATTGTTTTATATTTTGCCAAAATTTAAGAGCGACAATTCAATTCGACTACAGAGATTTTGTTTGTATTCAAAAATAAAACTTTTAATTGCTAAAAATCGTTAAATTTTATTTTTAATAAAAAATACTTGACATACGATTAAAAAAATTGAAATACATGGGGTCTTTATACATGTCTCATTGTTATGGATTTAAAAAAGAGAATAAAATGTGGGGAAATTTATTAATTTTAATTATTATTGTTAAAAGTTTAACAAAAAAATGGAAGTGACTGCATTTTGACCAATGGCTTCCATCAGGTTTTTACTATTTCTTTTTTCCTTTCTTTCTTTCGTTTTTTTCTTTCTTTTACTTTCTCTTTTATTCGTTCTTATGCTTTCTTTTTCTTTTTTATTATTGTTCTTTTTATTTCAGCTATCTTCGTAAAATACAAGATATCCTCCAAATTAATTACTAATGTTGATACTGGTGTGGTGCTCACCTTACGGATAACAATGACCTCTCTTACTATTTCTTTTCTTTTCGCTCTGCTTCCTTTTTCGTCGTATTTCCCTTTCTTCTAATAAATTATTTTTTTGTAGCCTATTTTTGTTTTTCGTATTTATTACGATTTTCTTTGTCTGTTTCTTTTTTTACTTCCTCTTTAGTTTCTTTTTTTTCCATCGCTGTTTTTTTTTTATTTCAGCGTTCTTCGCAAAATACAAGGTGTCCCAAAATTAACTATGTTGATACTCGAGTGGGGTCTCACCTTACGGATAACAATGACCTCTCTCACTTACTATAAAGACCGCGAGAATATTGTTTCTTGACGTTTGCAAGAGATATGCGCTCTTGGCAGTCGGACTGACGTATAACCACACTCTTTACTTGTATTTAATTTTCTGTTCAATCTATTTTGTTTAAACTAAATATCGAGTTGTGATTTCCCTCCGATATTTACGGGACCACAACACATGCTTATTTATTTTTCCAAATAAATAGTTAATTTTTGGACATCCAGCATTTTTATCCAATTTAAAACCAATGATAATTTTTTCTCTTTATTCAATCAGTTTTCATTCGTCTTATATTCGTATATCGTTCTTTTAATTTTAGTTGTCGTTTCTTTTCTCTTCCTTTTTTTCTTTATTATATTCTCCCATTTTTTCTTTCTTTTTTGATTTCGCTTTTTTCTTTCTTTATGCATCTTTTTCTGCATTGCCTTCTTTCATTTATCCATTTACTTCACCTTTCATTCTTTCATGCTTTCTACCATCTTCCTCTTCTCCCCCTACTTCTTCGTCTTGTCCCCTCCTCTTACTTCTTCCCCTCCTTCTCCGTCTCGTCTCCGTTCTCTTACTTCTCCCCTTCTTCTCCGTCTCGTCTCCCTTCTCTTACTTTTCCTCCTCCTTCTTCGTCTCGTCTCCGTACTCTTACTTCTCTCCTTCTTCTCCTCTCGTCTCCCTTCTCTTACTTCTTCTTCTTCTTCTTCTTCTTCTTCTTCTTCTTCTTCTTCTTTTACACGGTTTATTAATTTATTCCATTCCTTCTTTGTTTCTTTCTTCCATTCCTCCCTATGCTTTCGACTCTTCAACTCTCATTTCTCTTTCTTTGAATGCCTACTCTTCCCGCACCCTGCCCGCTTCTCTTCCCCTCTTAACAAAGGAGGTTAATTTGCATAAAAAAAACTCGCCCGCAGATTTACAGAAGTAAAAAAAAAAAAAGAAAAAGAAACAAACAATAATAAAAACAAAAAGACAAACACACACATAAACAACAACAACAACAACAACAACAACAACAAAATGGAACAAGAAAACGAATGCTGAACGATCAAAAAAGATAAGATAGCATCAATTGCATATTAATGAGTTGAAAGCGAAGGGGAACGAGGAGGGAGTTGTAGTTTATCGAGGCTCATCCAATCAAATGTGACCCTTACTCAGAATTGGCATTTGCTTTCTTTATATGGTTCTTTCTTTATCACTTTTTTCCTTTATTTCTTTTAGTCGTCTGTTTTGACGAACATCCGCCATCTTTAATTTTTCCTTTTGCTTTTTATATCGACCTTGCGTACTAAGCAACCATATCCCTGCCTCGACGCCCTGACCCCCAGATTGTTGAAGTTGCTAAAAGAAAACAAAGGTAAATAAAGAGTTGAAAAAAAAAACAAAAACAAAAAAAGGATCGGGCTAGAATACTAGACTAATCAATGACTGACCAGATAGTCGTCGATGTTAGAGTCTGAAATTCAATGCTGGTGTCAGTTAAAACACTGCGGACAGAGGTTTTATAACACCCCTCCCTTAGATGCATCTTCGCATTTTTATGAGTTTAGCATTTTTTTTTAAAAGTCTGTCAGGCTTAATTTAGAAATAGCATTTTTGTTGGTCTTTCAGGCTTAAGTTTCAAATAGCATTTTTTATCGGAGTGTCAGGCTTAAATTTGAAATAACATGCTTGTCAATTGACAGACTTTAGTTTGAAATAATATTTTTATTGTTGTGTTAGGCTTAAGTTTGAAATAATATTTTTGTCGGTCTGAAATAGCATTTTTGTTGTTTTTTCAGACATAAGTTTGAAATAATATTTTTGTCGGTCTATGACGCTTAACTTGGAAATGACATTTTTGTTTGTCAGTCCATGTGTATGCTACACAGCATTGTATTTGATCTTTCACGATTATTAAATAGATTTTCTGAGGGCTATCACGCTTAAGTTTGAAGCAACATGTTCATCAATCTGCCATACCTAATTGTTAATTACATTCGCTTTTGGTCTGTCACTGTTAACTTTGATATAGCATTTTCATTGGTCTGTCACGCGTAAATGTTGAATAGCATTCTCTTTCGTCTGTCACGTTTAAGTTTGAAAAAGCATTTGTGCCCGTAAGAATTACGATAAGAATTACGTGTTGAATAGAAATGTTTTTGGTCTGCCAAGCTTAAGTATGAAATAGCATGCCTGGATGCTTTGATTGCTTCACTACTTTGCTGCAATTTCCGAGGAAACCTTTTTTTTTTTTTAATTCTCACAAAGAATCGATTTTTGTCAGATCGATCGAATTCAGTTTTAAAAAATTATAACCAGAAATTCCAATAGAATTAGATTTTTTCGTCTTCTTTCAATATATTTGTATTTTCTTTCTTTCCTTCTTTCTTTCTTCATTTTTCCTAATGTCTTTATCATTTCGCTTCTTTCTTTTTTATTTCATTCTTTGATTCTGTCGCTTTTTTTCCTCATTCCTTCTTCTTATTCTTTTTCTATATGTATTTCCTTCTTTCCTTCTTTATTCTTCAAATTTCTAACCCTCTTTTCTATTTTTCCTTTTCTTCTTGAACTGCCTAAGCTCCCTTATTTCTCATTCTTCCTTTCTTGCTTGCACCACCACCACCACCACCACCACCACCACCACCACCACCACCACCACCACGTTTCTTCTTCTTCTCCTCCTCCTCTTCCTTCTTCTGTTTTTTCTTCTCCTTCTCTTCCGTCTTCTGTTTCTTCTTGTTCTTCTTGTTCTTCCTGTTCTTGTTGTTGTTGTTGTTGTTGTTGTTCTTCTTCTTCTTCTTCTTCTTCTTCTTCAGTTTTCTTCTTCTTCTTCTTCTTCTGTTTTCTTCTTCTTCTTTTTCTGTTTCTTCTTCTGTTTTCTTCTTCTTCTTCTTCTTCTTCTTCTTCTTCTGTTTTCTTTTTCTTCTTCCTTTTCTGTTTTCTTTTTCTTCTGTTTTCTTCTTGTTCTTCTTCTTATTCTGTTCTTCTTCTTCTTCTTCTTCTTCTTCTTCTTCTTCTTCTTCTTCTTCTTCTTCTGTTTTCTTCTTGTTCTTGTTCTTCTTGTTCTTGTTCTTGTTCTTCTTCTTCTTCTTGTTCTTCTTCTTCTTCTTCTTCTATTCGAAATATATCCGTATAAGCTATTTCTTCTTTTATTATCGCCAATTTTTCTTGTAAATCTATTTCCTTTCTCTTATCATCTTACTTTGCCCAGCATCCCCGCATCCTATTCTTTCCATCTTCCCGCTTCTTGTGCAACATCAACTGTTCGACGACTCAAATCACAACCATTTTATGTCCAGATTCCTTATCGAAATTGAATCGGCAGCCACCCCCTCTCCCACACTCTCCCTACGCCCTTCTCTTACTCGACTCTACCTATCTTTATTATATCCCCCACCCCTTCCACCTGCTTCTCCTCCTCTCTCTTTCCTGTTCTTTTCCTTTCTTCACTTTTCTCTCCTTTAAATTCTTTTCTCTCTCTCTCTTTCTTTCTCTCTCTTTCTCTCCTTTCACTCTCCCCCGTACGCACACACACACCAGATGGCAAGATCCATCCCCTCAGTCTCTCTGTATCCCCCTTCTCCTGTCTCCCCATTTCTCTCTATTTCCCTCCCGCTCGCACACCAGATGGTAAAATCCCTATCAACAGCGGAAAGTCATTAGTCGACATTTCACGTTTCCCCTTTTTTATTTTCCATTCATTTCTTTTATATTCGTTAATGATTTCTAAAATGGACACCGAACAAATAAACCGTCGAATTATTTCTCTTTTTCTTTTCAAACGAATCGAAATTCTCAAACGAAAGACAGCGGCCATCTTTGTAAAAAATGTAGTTCTTTTTTTTAATTCAGATTTTTATTTTCAATTTTGTCATTTTAAGAATTATATATATATATATATATATATTATATATATACTAGCATGGATACCCAGCGTTGCAAAGGTCGACATAAAGTTCGGTTTGGCCACACCTGCTATACTAAGAATATTTAACGGTTTTTTCATTATTATATGTCAACTCCATCATTACCCCAACAAAAATTTCAAAAATAAAAGAACGAATGAAAACACGAAAATGTACCTCCCTCTGAAAAAAGAAAAAGTACGTGACAAACTTTCCACAAGATAATTCGGCAGAAGGGATACGAAGAGTAGCTATTCTCCGGATATAGAACACCTTTTTATGACTATATTCCAGTTTAAGCGAATTTTGTTTATGCTGGCTCAGTTTCGAAAGATCTGTTATTACGGTCTGTTGCAACGAAAACAAAGTGTAAATAATTCAGTTTAAAAAATGCCAAAGTAGAATTTGTGCTAACCGAGTTATGACTTTTTGTGTTATTAAAAGATAAAAAATTAGCAGTTAAAAAAATGTGAAGAAAAAAAAAACTGGTAAAAAAACGTTAATAAAAGTTTTTTTTATTTGTTTTTGTTTTAAATAAAGAATCGTGGTTGAATTGGATTGTTTGTTTATTTTAAAATAAAAATCCACTCGACCACAACGTTAATTGCAAAATCACGGAAATTATTTTATTTAAACTAATTCCAAAAATAATGCTTGAAAGCTTTTAGTTTTAATATCCGCCAAAAAAGAAAACAGAAACAAAAAGAACAAAGTTCGCTCCAAGGGGAAATAACTCAAACCGATTTATAAAAAAATGGATGTCGGTAAAAATAAATTAAATTATGCTGTCAATATGAATTAAATTTAAATATTAAACATAAATCAAACACTTCTCTCAATATAAACAATGACTAACACACTGTTATTTAATAAAACCTCTTAATCGTATATTTGACAAGAATTATACTATATATAGGAATGAATAAAATAATAAAGTAATGAACCTTTTGTATATTTCAATCCAATTGTGAGCAAGCAAACACACAAATAAACAAACAAACAAACGGACAAGAATACGAATTTATATATATAGATTATATATATAGATTACAGGCAACATACAAATATCCGTGCATGAGGTCGCCAAGCTAATCAAGAACCTAGATTCCAGTAAAGCAACTGGCCCTGACGCAATCGCAATTATAGTGTTAAAAAAGCTTCAACCAGAACTTGCTCCCATACTTACGAAATTATTTAAGCGCTGCCTTAAGGAGAAGTGCTTTCCGACTCCCTGGAAGACCTCATCAGTTTGCCCTGTATTTAAGAATTCAGGTGATAAGTCATCTTCCTCTCAGTACAGACCAATAAGTCTCCTGTGTGTTATGAGTAAGTTGCTGGAATCCATATTAAATAGAGAAATAGTCAACCACCTCAGCAGGAATAACCTTCTTAGTGACACACAATATGGTTTCCGCTCTGCAAGATCTACCGCAGATGTGCTGACGGTTATATCCCACAGGATTAGTGGATCTCTTGACAAAAGCTTCCTTTCTAGGGCAATTGCTCTTGACGTATCAAAGGCCTTCGACAAGGTATGGCAAAAGGGTCTACTTCACAAGATTTCCAGCTACGGTATAACTGGAAATGTTTTCTCAATCATTAAATCATTTCTCTCCGATAGGCTCATAAGAGTAGTGGTAGATGGACAAAAATCGGAGGCCTGCAATATAAATGCTGGAGTCCCTCAGAGGTCAATCCTGGGCCCAACTCTCTTCCTGATCTACATCAATGACCTCCCTAAACACATACTTAAATCATTCGTTGACATCTATGCTGATGACACAACCATCTACGGCAACACATCAAAGGCTGTAAATGACAAAGTTCTCTCTGATTCTCTCTCCTCTGATCTCGAGCGCGTGGTTCAGTGGGGGAAGATGTGGCTGGTTACCTTTAATGCATCCAAAACCAAACTCCTATCCTTACATCATCAACGCTCTGATCCCCAGCTGGCATCAATTGTGATGGATGGCTCTCGTCTGGGTGAGGCTCCGTGTTTTGACAAGCTTCTGGGTTTGACCTTTACTCCTGATCTGAAATGGAACACGTACATCAAGTCTGTTGCCAAGGTCGCTGGAAAGATGGTGGGATCCTTCTACCGCTCCAGAAGATATCTCACTACTGATGCAATTCTCTATCTATATAAAAGCCAAGTACGTCCAAGGATGGAATACTGTTGCCATATCTGGGCAGGAGCTGCTAAAAACAGCCTATCCTGCCTTGACAGAGTACAAAATAGACTTCGTGGCTTAGTGAGGCATGCCCTTTTCTCTACCCTGCAACCTCTCTCCCACAGAAGAGACGTTGCGAGCCTGTCCTTGTTTTATCGTTATTTCCATGGCAGATGCTCGTCTGAACTCCAATCTCTGGTCCCCCCTCGCCAATCTTTCACGAAAACCACCCGTCTAGCTGAATCCACTGTGAAAAATTTCCCCCACTCTATATCTGTGCCTAAATCAAAACGTGGATTCCATGAACAAAGCTTCTTTCTTAGAACTGCACGCCTGTGGAATCTGTTCCGTCTGCCTGCTTCCCACCGGACTACAACTTGGATGTGTTCAAGTCCAACGTTAACAAATTCCTAATGAACCGCCCCCTTAAGTAAACACTTTATCAAATCTCCACACTAACGTAATGTACTTGCAATAACCCTTATCCCTGAGTGGCTTCCAGGCCTTGATAAGTGGTGATCACTGTGTAAAAAAAAAAAAAAATTCAAATTTTAGAAACTTCTTCTGATAAGTTAAGGGCATAATAAATCTACTGATTGATATAATAATTAAGTGATTTATTTTGCACTACGAAGCAAATGCTGTCAAGAACTGTAAATGTCAACTGAATTAAAGGAATAAGTTATAAGATGGTAAACATCATGAACTTTGGAATATAGTCTTTTATCATTTATTCACTATATTGCTCTGTAATTACATAGAGCTTCTTAACTAAGGATTGGTATACATTATAAGAAAATATGTTTCAACAGAATATATATACTATATATATATATATATATATATATATATATATATATATATATATAGTCTTTGAAGTTTTTAACCTTTACAACTATACAAAAAAATATTTTTCATCATTCGTTAGAAAACCATCTAGTCAGTAAGTCATTTAATCACCTGCAATCACTGCATCAACTCGCTCTCGAATTTACTATAATATAATATAATAATATATATATATATATATATATATATATATATATATATATATATATATATATATATATATATATATATATATATATATATATATATATATTCTTTTATACATCTTGAACAACAGGGATAATTCCTGTTTATTTTTCTGGCAATTCATTTTTTCCTTTTGACTCGCCAATGTTCGAACGTTCTATTCGAGTGCAAAAAGAAATTTGCCATGGTCGCGAACGTTTTCGACTTGATGAATGCGCCTCCCAATCATTGAAGCCCTACTCAGTCGCATGAATAAAACCACCATCAATCAGGCTCAATATCTCAATATGGAGGGGTAGGCACGCTTAAGTGCTTTTAATGATTTTAAACGATTTTAATCGACTTTTTTCAATAAATTCACCAAATGCAATTTTTAATTCATCACTCGGCTGAAGACGACCCATGGAAGTCGAAAACCATCGCGACTCTGGCAAATTTCTTTCTACAATCGACAGAACGTTCGTACATGAAGCTCGACTGAACACATGGAAATAAATAACTACAGCACAAAAGTAAATTATATTGAGAGCAAGAAAGTATACACAATATATAATATATCTATAATATAAAGCTGAATGTCTATGTGTGTGTGTCTGGTCACGAATAGGCTCCTATATGGTTGACTATTTAAAAAAAACTGATTACATATAATGATAGAAGGTGTATCGAGACACAGGAATGGGTAAGTTTGATCTGGCAGAACGGTGGTTCATTAAAATTGTGGGGTCTGCGTTCGCGCCTGGTCCACAAAGTATAGAAATAAAAAAATTAAAAATAAAAAAAAAAACGTTTACAAGTGTTTTTGATATAGATGTACATAATAATACGTTGATAAGTATGTTTTAACTTAAATAGAGATGATATAATAAAATTGTGGGGTCTGCGTTCGCGCCAGGCCTCCATAGAATGGAAATAGGCACACACTTTAATAAAGACTTTCCATATCTATCTGCGTAAGTATACTTTGATAATTATGTTTCAGTTTGAAGAAATATGGTATAATAAAATTATGGGGTGTTCGTTCGCGCCTGACCTCCATAGAATGGAAATGTGTCACAAAGTTTAACAAGGTTTGTTAATATAGATCCACAGAATATTATGATAAGTGTTTCAGTGTGAACAGGTATGGTATAATAAATTATGGGGTTTATCTATTTTATTTTAACTTTCATCATATTTTGCTTTGGTTTTGATACCCCCAAATTCGAAGCTATCTCTTTACAACCCTTCCTTTTCATAACCTATCATACTTTCATAAAGTCCATTTTCTGTAGGCTGTTTTTGAACTCAATCAACGACGGGTATATATATATATATACACACACACACACATATATATTGTCATAGAGAGAAGGCATTTTAAATTTATATTTTTTTGCCGACAGAAGATATATTTTGCTTTTTTTTTGTTTTAATTATAGCTGAGCTGATATAACTTACAGAGAAACATGGCCGAACCTGTACCGAAGGGAAGAGAGGGCGTAGGGAGAAAGAGAGAGGATGAGAGAGCCGATAAAAAGCTTAACAGTTCTCAACACCCCTCCACGTCATAAGTATGAGTCAGCCATTTTATAAGATCACGGGGTAGTGCCGCACTGCCTGACCTTTATGGTTCCAAGACGCTTACACCAAAGAATGTATTTTCTGTAAGCTGTTTTTGAACTCCGTCACGACGGGTACTTTCGCTAGTAATATATATATATATATATATATATATATATATATATATATATATATATATATATATATATGTATAGTAATTTGATTGATAGTTTACAATTAAAATTAGAATTAAAAATTAAAAATCTATTTCATAAGAAGGAACAACAACAAAGTCAATAATTTGTACGATCGTTTCGGAAACGATGTTTTTATTGTGATATACATTAAGCCACGGACAATAATTTTGACATATAGTTATTTTTAAACAATGTCTCCTCATAAGCAAAAGTATTAGTTGTTGTTTTATCGTGTAAAAGGCACCATAAATAAACCTAGCAATTTTTAAGTAAGGCAGATGTATCTGGAAAAAATTAAAATGAAAAGGAAAATATTTACTTGATAAGAAAAGTAATATGGGTTGAGAATAAAAAGTAGAATAAAATTATAAATCTGAATTTGGTTTAAATATAAGGTTATAATAATATGTTTTTAATAAAAGTTAAGAATTATATATATGTATATATATATGAATATATATATATATATATATGAATATATGTACTTTTTAATTGTTCGCCTTTTGAAAACCGTAATTATCTTCAGATTATATATATATATATATATATATATATATATATATATATATATATATATATAATGAATGACCAGTTTTTTATGATTAAAATAATAAGAATAGCAAGAATAAAGTCTGACTGGAACAGGTCGTGAATGTCCAAAATGCAATCTGGACGTGAAGACACGTTAGAAAAACGATATGCAATAAAATTCTGTTTTAAAATTAGAAAAGAAAATGCCACAGAAACGTATGGAATGCTTCAAACAGAGTTTGGACGATTTTACATGAACCGACTATCAATTTCAATCGATTCATAGGAGGGAAGGAGTTTGTGAGGGATAATTAGAGGTGTGGAAGAAGTAAGGATGTCAGAACATCAGATTTGATTGGCCAAATAAAGAATTTCATGAACAAGGACCATCGGCTGTCAGTCAAGACTATAAGTGCATAGTTTGGTGTCAGTGTGGGAATTGTACGCACCATTATTTGCGAGGGACTGAAGATGCAGAAGATTTGCGCGAAGTTTGCCTCAAAGATTCTCAGAAAAGATCAGAAAAGAAGACGTTGTCACGATCAAACTGAGCATCAAGACAGTTCCTCACTCTGTCTAATGTCTAGACCTTGTTCTTTGTGACTTTTGCTTACTCCCTAAGATCAAGGAAAATCTTAGAGGCTGTGGTTATGAGACAATCAAGGAAATGAAAGCGGCTGTAACGAGGGTAAGTGACATGCTCACACAAAAGGAATTCCATGGCGACTTCTAGAAGCTGTTGGAACGGTAAAACACGGGCGTTGTAACCGGAGGAGAAAACTTCGAAGGGAACTAGAGTTTCATGTGTGTACTATCAAATAAAAAGGCCGATACAAAATAAGTCTGGAAAATTATTTAAGGCACCCCGAAGAATATTGAGCATCTCCTTAGGGTTTATTTGATAATATTCATTTTTTAAAACGTACTTTGTCCTAACACACATTTTTCTAATGCAAGTATGATTAAATTCATATTTGTAGTTTCTTTTAATGCATTAACCTGCAAAATTTATTGTATATTTTGCAAACCTCTTTCCCTTATGAGAAGAACTGCATTTTTCGAAGCTTCTCGGAATAAGGTCTTTCTTGCTTATTTCGACTCCTGTCGGATAATTAAAATTTTGCACACCTTCCTTACAGGTTAAATTATTTTTTTAAAAATTTGAATATTCAATAAGGTAAAAAGCTATAGCAAACATCTAAATGAGTATTTTAACCATAGTTCCTGATTTCAAAAGGCGAAAAATTAAAAGATACATCTGCCTTACTTTTAATGCTAGGTTTATTTATGGTGTCTTTTAAATTTAATAAAAACCCTTCAAAATTTGCTGACGAGGAGACCTTGCTTATTAAAAAACTATATGTAATTATTAAACGTAACTTGATGTCTACCACAATAAACAGCATTGTTTTCCGAAACGATCGTACAGATAATTGATTTTGTTGTTGTTCCTTCTTATGAAACGGATTTTTAATTTAATTATAATTTGATTTTTAAATTTTAAATTATCAATCACATTACTTAATATTGAATTAGCTCTAGGATATTTACCTATCCAGCTTATTATATATCTAAATACACTCAGCTCTTTAGACTATTGTTCTAATCTCCTTTATATATATATATACATATATATATATATATATATATATATATATATATATATATATATATATATATATATATATATATTGAAGCTCGACTGAACACACGAAATTAAATAACTACAACACAAAAGTAAATTATATTGAGAGCAAGAAAGTATACACAATATTTACATAGAGTCCATTGGTATAGTCATGGGGAGACCGTCCCTGGAGAAAGTGCGGGCTGGGTGGTCATCGACTCTCAATCTCCTGTCTCTTTGCGTCTTTCGCTGAGCCTTTCGTTGGGTCTCTCCCATATTTACAGTACCAACAATATTTATATGGTTGACCTTTGTTCATTAAGTCGATCCTACCATAACAATATATATATATATATATATATATATATATATATATATATATATATATATATATATATATATATTACACTTCATAAATATATATAAACACACACACACCTACACACGCACACACATATGTGTGTATGTATGTATGTATGTATGTATGCATGTATGTGTTACGGATTTGTTCCTTGTCTAGGGGTATCGGAACACCGCTAACATATCAATGAAAAATAAAACAGTAAAAAAAAGATAATTTGAAAAGAAAAACAAATTTTTATTAACAAAGAAAAAGATACAAAATCAAAAATAGTAAAAGAAAAAGAATTTCAAATAAGCTGTTTATAACCGATAGTGTAAGGGAGATAACTCTGTTTTCTAGATATTGCCCTTTTATTAGGAATAAATGTTTACAGTAATGTTTGTTTTTATCTTTTAGGCATAAATGCGTTTGTTCAAATATAATTCAGAAAAATCTATATTTACAAGTTTTTAATGAAAAAGATTTTTCTCTGTATCTTGTTTAATTCATCTATTATTTTAACCACTCAAATTTTCTTGTGATTTTCTTTAGTCTGAGTTATAGTAGGTGCTCGACTCTCATTGCGTCCCAACGTCGTGTTAACTTATTATAATTTGCGGTGGTCCGCTATTTACAGTCATCGCTAGAGACGGTTCCAGAAAGAACAAAAATAGAATATTTTTTGTTCCATCTTTTGAAAATCTCCAGAGACGCTAAAGGTTTACATTCAAATTCTTAAGTAATACGTTTTATGTTATTCTTTTTTATATAATCTTTTATTTGTTATTTCCTTTTAAATAAGTAATTTATTATTATTTATTATTATTATATAATATTTTAAGTATTTTTATTTTGTTACAATTTATAATAATATTAATAATTATTTTTATTATATTTTATTTTTATTATATGTTATTATTTAGATAATTTATATTATCATTTGTGTAATAAATCATAATTTCTTCATATCGTAAGGGGAAATATATCATCCCATGACAGTATGTATGTGTGCGTGTGTATGTTCATAGTAGAAAAGGTTTTGTGGAGAAACATTCCCTACTTTCTGGAAACACTGTTCAACTCAGTCGATACAAATGATTACTACAAAATAAAGCAGGCAATAAATCTCGGCTTTTCTTCTAGATGCAGGTCTCGAATGCTGAGGATACATCTCTTACTGTGATCATAAACGGAACACATACAGCGCCTAGTATTTTCAAAGGGTCACTATCTCATACTGGCCAGGTTCATCGTGTCTTAACTTCGTTGACCTAACGGGAATTGGTATGTCAACGTGATTATGCGGTATATAATCGCTTATAAGTTATGCATATATAAATGCATATGTATGCATATATATATATATATATATGTATACAGAGTGTCCCAGTAAAATGTATACACTCATTGAATGACCATACAACCAATATTTATTATAAGAAAGAGAAGTTTCATACATCAAAATACTGTGAACCAATATAGAAACCAGCTAATTATCGAAAGTCTGCAAATTGTTGGCCATTGTGGTCCATGAACAGCTGACAACGCTCACTGACTGAATCGAAAACGTTCCTAATCAGGTCAATTGGTATGTTGACACATCTTTTTTCAATGGTTGCTTTCAACTCATTCATTGTAGCTCGTTTTGTGGGGGGAAACTTATGTTTAGCGTGTCCCCCGCCCCCATAAAAGAGAAAAAATCCATGGAGGGCGTCAAATACGGGAGCGTTTGTCCTAACTATGAGATGACTATCATGATATGCTCTTACGTCATGATGATAGTGGGGAAGTGCTCCACTCCAAGTGCCACTCTTTATTCCTAAACATCTCTTGGTAATGTGGCATAGTGATGCATAGGGGTGCATATTAAAAGAGATATGGCGGGAGATTCATATTGGGCCAATGCATATAACGGCTACATTATGAATGATCAACTAACCCAATTTTTTAACAATGTATTTTTAATTTGTATTGTTCGTTCTTTTTAGCTGACATTTTTAATATACAGTTTTATAAAAGAATAAACAATCAATTCTTTTTACAATATAAACAATATCTAACTATTTATTATAGAATTTGACAATAAACCTTTTTAATATCCCGATTTCCAGCATTCAATTTCTTAACCTTGCTTACAAGGTTCGAGTCTCGGCTTATCCTTATCTCATTTTCCACTTATCTAATGTCCTTCTTATTTACATGGGAAGGGACAGCCCTTTTTCCTGTAACAGCCTTAGCAGCCCTTTTTTATTGTAACAATAGCGTATTCATGTAGCAAGTCGAGATAATTTAAAGAGTGTATACATTTTATTGCGACACTCTGCATATATATATATATATATATATATATATATATATATACTTGTGTATATCGACATACATACACACATGTGTGTGTGCGCGTGTGTGTGCGTGTGTGACTTTGAAAGTATATTACTGCCTTAAAATATGCAACAAAAATGGCTATCAACAGCTTTTGCGACAAGCACAAACGTCCATTTTTATAGCATTTTACGTTGCTCCTATAAACGAAGAACGTATAATGTCCTTCTTTACCGCTAGCCTCTCGCGATCCATCATTGTAATCTCTCCGCAGCAAACGCTCGCCTCATCATCAACATTGAAATCATATCCACCAACTGCGACGGCATATTTGAGCTATTTTTATGGCGTCGTTATTCCTGTGGCCTTTTATTAGACAAGACACGCCACAACAAGAAGCGTCGAGAACGAACAGTGACGGCCGACATCAAAAGTGTTGCGACGTTATGTCACAAGCGGCCTATATCAATCAAGTGAGTGGCATGCCGAACCACTGGAATAAAATGTCGTTATTAATTGCTAGCCATTTTTCCTGCATCGTTCAAGCCGGAGCGAGAGCGAAAACTTTCGGAATTGCGATAAAAGTGGAGAAAAAAGACAAGACTTATACCACGTCGCCATCAAAGATATGTACATATTTTCAAAGCGGAGCGTCGAACCTGGCCAGTTGTGTGCGCGCATGCGTATTACACAGCCGGAAGTAAATGCCGTGTCCAGAAAGAAAATAAAAGGAAAACGAATCAAAAACAATGCGTGCATATTTATTTTTTACTCGTATTTTTTTTCAGTCATTCTTTTTTTTTTTTTATCAAGATGATATTCAATTGATCTTTTTTTAGAAGAATGAAAAAAAAATGATCAATTGGATTATAAGTCGTGTTTGACCACTTTATCTTTTGCCAAACATATGCCAATGATACAACTTAGTTCTTTCTTGTCGTCTCTTCCTTTTATTCTTTCACATAGAAACTTTTATTCCAAAAGTAATGCCTGCTATTTTTTTTATTCCATCCAAATGGACCAGAGAGGATTGCAAATTGCATTGTTATGATGACTGATCTTATGCATTCTTGATCTGAAAGATTCATTTCTCTGTCGAAGATATTAACTGTGTAAGATAGCAACTCCTGTCATGGACGTGCACAAGAAGCATTATTGCGTCACTGAATTTCCTCATGCTAAAAAATTGAACCGATCAACATTCACCGCCGTCTGTCGATGCAGTTGATGTCAGCACGTTAGAAGATGGGTTCGTTGATTTCAGATTGGCGATAGAGATGTGAGTGGAAAAGCACGTCCCGAACTTTTACGACCGAAGTGCTTTGAGAATGGTGGTGACTATGTAGAAAAATAAATTCTGTCCCGCAAAATGTCGTCCGTTTTAATGGTATCACATCTTTTATTACCTTTTTTACGTTTTAGTTGTTGAGTTAAAAATATAGAGGCCCTTACTTTTGTATCGACTCTCGTATATATATATATATATATATATATATATATATATATATATATATATATATATATATATATATATCGACCGGTGTTTATCGTGACACTCTACACTGACGATTCTCAAAAAGGATGAAACACTAGTGTCTGTAGGTATTTGATAATTATTATAATAAATACTTACATACATATATATATATATATATATATATATATATATATATATATATATATATATATATATAGTAAGTTATAAATGATGGATGAAACGCGGAATATTCAGTGTAGCTTAATCGCCATATATATTTTATACCTTACTAACTAGCTCTACCTACGTATTGAGTACTTCTGAAGTAAATACTTAAAGTTTACGCATAAATTTATACTTTCGTATATTAATTTTATGTGAGTAAATTACGTAGATATATATATATATATATATATATATATATACAACTTTGTCTGTGTGTGTGTGTGTGAGTTCGTTCCTTTTAGACTCTAAACGGCTGAAAAGATTTTTTTATTAAATTTACAGAACTTTAGTGTATAAGACTGGGAGTGATCTTAGTAAAGTTATGTCTTAGAATACCCCCGATGATTACCGATAATCGATAATCGAAACCGTTATTTTAATTTATCTATCATCGGTACAGCCATTTTTCCATGTCGTCGCTTAGCAACAATGATAGAACAACGGGCCGTGAATATTCTACTGCGGTTTAATTGATAGCGTGTTTTTTTTTATGCCGTGGTCTGAAGGTTTAAACTCTGCACGTAAATTTCTTAATGTTTTTTCGTCAACTTGAAAGACGTTTATATTTATACAAGCATGCATTACGCCACTTCAATAACCGGTTACCTGCATTGCTATAGCCTTCTTATACCTAACGTATAAACACCCCCCCACACTCACACACACCCACACACACACCCACACACACACCCACACACACACACACACACACACACGGAAATTATAAAATAAAATATAAAAATCCTTTATAAAAATAATTCGCTGTGATTTTCCTTTATCTGTGCTTATTCTATTT